>NC_084703.1:40983500-41294809 GCF_033807575.1 Cydia pomonella
TCTTGTTAATCCTATTGTGAAATTGTTACAAATCCTTTGTGAGCTGATAAATAAATATTTTTATTATTATTATTTGGAGTTTTCATAGAAGGCCTAGAAATATTGGAAAAAATAAAAATGTGTTTTTTTTTCTACTTTTCGATTCGAAATTACACAATAACCGTAAATGCCAAGTACATCATATGTTAGGCCGATTTTTAGAAAATTTCAAGGACTGTTATGTATTAACCATGTGCCCCTCCCCTTGATCAACATCAATTTCTCCACATTTTAATAATATGCTACTATTGGGAATAAATGAAATACCATGAATACCTATATAAAAAAACTTTCCTACAAATGAACAAAGAAAAAAACAATACCTACCTTATAAGGTAGCTTAAAATTAACATTCATACGATTCATAGACCATACAGGAGTGAACATCTAGCGTCGAGTAGCGGATTTATCAGTGCAGCTACTCAGTCGCGACGAACGAAAAGTCTAATGCTCATTAATTTACAGCAAATATTTTCCCGGAACTCTATTTTTAACTCCTTCTGCTTGTAATTATTTGTAAATTTTTAAGCAATTCACTTGTCAGTCGCGACACCCGTGCCAACTAGTGTCAAGGTTCTGATAAATCCGCTAGATGTCGACTACGAAAATAATAAGCGTTTTGGTACCAAAACTGATGTATGGAGTTGATCACTGTATGCTTACTTATTTCTCTATGGTAGAAGGGAACTAAAATATGTATAGGTATAAAGTATACGCAAGGATTTTTCTAGGAACCTTGTATTGATATTTAAAGTAAGGAATTGTGTCGTCTAATTGTCGGCTTCTGGGCGATCCTATCGCGGATCAGCGACCCGTGATAATTATAATGAGATATTTATATTTACCTATACGCCATTACATGTGCCCCGTAACCCCGTAACCCCAAGGTATGATAATGCTGACCAGACGTCCGAAGTCCTTTTAATGGCCGCATAATTAAGCCGATGTTACACTGTCCAATTTGTTGTGATTTTTAAGGTGCAGTAAGTTGGCCAGCAAAGTTTTTGAAAAATCGTAGCGTTTTTAGATCACAATAGGGTTGCCAAAATTGTAAAAAGCAAACTTGTGACCTTTCTCTAGTAACTTCATCGATTCGAAAACTGGTTTCTTGACTTTCGCTCGATAGAAAAATTCATGACCGTAGGTCTAAACCTTACCTTAAAAATTTGTTTAAAGTTTTGCACAAAAGCAAAAATATGAAAATTGCTTCTAAAAATACGCAATTTTACTTTTGACTGAATTCATCGATTATTTTTTTTGTTGAACTTACAAAAAATTATATTCATAACATGATATCCGCGCTCTCGGTCCCGGACACACAGTAACCGCGCTCCCGGACACGCACAGCCACCTCGCTCACGCTTATGCTTCGCAAAGTAAAAGAACCTGAATCCACGGGGCCTTAAGTGTGCAGTAAACGTGACAGTAAAAAGTTTGTAAACGGAACTGAAAATATCTAGGCCTTCTCGTAAATATCCTGATATCGTGAAATATATCGTGTGGCGAAATTTTTTATTTTGTTTCACTCGGTGACAAAAAAAATTTAATCCTCGTCCCTGAAACCCTCGTAACGCTCAAGATTCCACTTATCAAAATTTATTGGGATCTTTCGCTTGCTTGGGTATCAATAATAGCACGAGCAGTTAAACAACAACTTTGTCCCCTTGTAAAAGTTGTAAAATAAATAACAATTTTCTTCTTATTTGCTGATAAATTGGGTTTACTTACAAGGAACCTCTCTGACGACGTGAAAATGTTACAAGTTTTTTTAATTGATGTTTGTGACTGGTTAATAAATATTTAATTTCAAAGTGTGTTATGATTATGGACACATGATCAATGATATAGTAGTTACGTAGTTAGTACTTAATAAGTAAGTTAAAACACTCACTCACTTAATAAGTGACTCATACCTATATGTACTTGTATACTCTTCAGCCGAATAGTGCTCATCAGTGTGCTTAAATAGCACCTTAACATACCTACCGCAGTCGATGTCCAGCTGAACCACTCACCTGCTTACATATATATACGAGTAAGAAGGACTCTACGAAGCGAAAAAAATACGATATAATTTTTTAAACCTCCTTTTTAGTGTACAATAAAGAAGAAAGTTCGAGAAAAAATTGTTACGTAGCAATTGCCTAACTTGTTGAAAAATTAACTTCAAAATTTCTTTCCAACGACAACAAATTATCTTACGTTATCAGAATATGCCTTAATTAATTTTAAAACTAAATTGTCAATTAATATTGACAATTTATTATAATTACAAATATTACAATATCACTGAAAATTTCATCTTCTTTAATAATATTCTATTCACATTTCTTAAATATTAATATTTTTTGAGATGTTGACGAAAAAGAAAATGTCTTCTTTTTTCCGCCATTTTTGTCTACAGCATTCGAAGTTTTTTGTGTGAATAAACGCTTTGAATACATTTTTCTATGTAAGTATCATTTCAAATCCAATGAGGGAGTGGTATCTCTATTTTTCACCATTTTGAACTTGTCGAGTAGACTATTATGGAAGATTTTAGATTACAAAAGGCTATGTATTATTTATTTATGTAGTTTATAAGCATGGTTTGCTTTTTTTATTCATTCAATATATTTCTTTCTCCGCACAAATTCTAGGTATCTCTGTTTGGCCCTATGGTTGACGAGATAGAGGTTGAGAATGCATTTGGCATTAAGTCCGCTAATTGTACATGTTGTATATATTTTGTGCAAGAAAGTTTAAATAAATAAATTAATATATGGATGGAGCTATAATTTTATTTTATTAGTATTGTTATTATTTTAATTTTTTTTGGCGATCATGATAGAAATTCTTATAAGTTTGACATTAATGCAAATTAATTATGTAATTGTCTTTCATGAATCATGAAATAAATCATCTAATCTAATCTATTATAAGTATGTAATTTTATTTTGAACAAGTAAACCTGCTAAACACATTTACTTTAATGATAGTTGTATATACGGATACTTATTAGAACTGAGATAAAATAGGATAGTGTAATTGGCACCTATTGCATCACGACTCGAGCATCTAGCCGACCATAATGATATTATATGTAAATGTGACCTGTGATATGTTGGCTTAAAGTGCATTGTTAATTAGCTTGCGATGACAAGCGCCTGCTCTGCCATAAAGGCATATGATCGATGTTATGATGTGGACCGGTATCTTTCGTCTCTTTCGTATTATCATTACAGTATTGCCCCCGTTGCTTGGAGGGGTTAAGCAGTGTCAGCATGCAGTTAACAAAATCGATACTTTTAGCCATAATAAAGCAACAGGTCACTTGTAAAACAGTGTTTGAACAGAAAATGCAGAAGTCAAGTTAATTAATGCAGTAGTCATGCGATGATTGCGATGACTCATTTTGATAGTGTGGTCGAGACTTCCGCGTCGCTAGACGGACACGTTTCAGTAAATAATTGTGATACCTATAAGTTACTAAAGAAAGTAATCTGAAAATGCCTGAAACAGCAGCACATTATACATGTATTTTGTAGGAAGTTAGAAAATTCATTGACAGGGAGGAATCTTGGCTTGCAATTAACTGAACTATAATAAATCATAAAAACTTTTTACAAAAAAAGTAAACCGACTGCAAAAAGAATGAAATAAATTATCTTTTTTTAAGTAAGTATATGCGTTACCAACTGATATGTTTGAAGTCGGTGCCAAGCCAAATTTTGAAGCATACCATGGTTTTGGTGCGGTTCGATAAGGATGCGGCTGTATAAGTAAGTACAATACGTTGGATTGCCTTACACGACAGCAATGAACATACCTACTTTCTGTATGTATAATAAAAACACGGTCGAATCTTCTTAGCGCAGTCCGTACCATGTTTGTCGGTATATTAGTATCAATCCAATACGTTTATTTGCCGTCGTAATTTTTAAAGAGCTATTTTTACTAATTTTCGAACTGTTTATAGCACACAAGTGTGGAATTGAGACTGAGTTATTTCCAGTTCCTTATCCAGAGAACTTCATTTCATAATATAAAACAATTCAAGGAACGTCTTCAGGGCTTTAACTTTTTACCTTCATGCCATATTTCACCTAAATCGGTTCAGATGTTTAGCTGTGAAAAGGTAACAAAGAGATAGACAGAATTAAATCCACGTTTATTACCTATTACTACAGTTGTAATGTGATTCATAGACATAAAGCTGATTATTTTTGACCGGTATTGTTACTATTTGGCTTGGCATCGACTTCAAACATATCAGTTGGTAACGTTTATACTTAAAAAAAGGATAATTTATTTCATTCTTTTTGAAGTCGGTTTACTTTTTTTTGTAAAAAGATTTTATTTTTCAGTTTTTAGTTTTAAGGCATTGTTAAGGGCTTTTGAGTGACGCGTGATGCATGAATGAAAAGCACAATCATGTTAATAAATAAATTCAAAACAATAAATCATGTTATAACACATTCTTTAACTTTAATTAATAATCAAGATTTTCCTAGAGTCCGTCTGAGAAATCATTCCTGCCACTAGGTATTCTAAATCTATCCTCCGCCCCACCACTGACCCAATCCCTCAACCCCACAGCACATCAACTTCTGATCACTGAACCCCTCGACCCTGAACAACCAAACTTTCAACCGCCAATACCCGACCTCTCAACCCCAGACCCTTAAACTCCTAAACCCAACCCCCAATCCGTCAACTTACAACTTCCGACCACTCAACTCCTATTCCCCGATTCCTCAGCTCCCAACCCCTCAATCCTGACCCATAAACTCACCGCCCCCATTGCATCTTGCTCATACTGGTATCCTATTAGTGCGAGAGAGATATATAGAAAGTAAGTTACGAACACGTCAGCTAATATGTAGAGTCAAACTCGTGGTAAGGCTACAGTTGCAGTACATCAAATTGGTAGTTTTCGAGAGGAAATGCTTCAGGTGTTTAAGAATACAGTCATATCACCATACATGTGATATGACTGTATTCTTTCACACAAAAAAAGAATTACTCTAATCGGATCACGGGTGTCGGAGTAATTGATGAACATACTACATAAAAAACCCTAAAAAGCGGCCAAGTGGGAGTCGGGCTCGCCCATGAAGGATTCCGTACCATTTATGACGTATTAAAAAAAACTACTTACTCGATCTCGTTCAAACCAATTTTCGGTGGAAGTTTGCATGGTAATGTATATCATATATTTTTTTAGTTTTATCATATATCTGTTATTTTAGAAGTTACAGGGGGGGGGGACACATTTTACCACTTTGAAAGTGTCTCTCGCGCAAACTCAGTTTAGAAAAAAAATGATATTAGAAACCTCAATATCATTTTTGAAGACCTTTCCATAGATACCCCACACGTATGGTTTTGATGAAAAAAATGTTTTCTATTTTTGTGTGAAAATCATAATGCGGTTCATAGAATACATCTACATACTTACCAAGTTTGAACAGTATAATTCTTATAGTTTCGGAAGAAAGTGGCTGTGACATAAACGGACAGACAGACGGACATGACGAATCTACAAGGGTTTCGTTTTTTGCCATTTGGCTACGATACCCTAAAAACAAAGCTAAAAAAAGCTTGTACTAGGTACTAGGCGACGATATACATACGTATTTAGTTACAAACATACTTATATACATAGAAAACACCCATGATTCAGGGACAAATATCTGAGTTCATCACAGAAATAAATTCCCTTACCGGGATTCGAACCCCATTACCCCTAGGACAGGACAGACCGGTCGTCGCTATAAATTAAAACAATTTTGGCGTCATTTTATTTAAAACAAGCAAACATTAATGAAACGTCAAAATTAAGTCTAAAGTCAAACTCTTTTTCAAATTCTGGTAATATCTTGCCAATGTTTAAAAACTGATGATTAATACTTATTTTACAGGATTTATGGTAAGTATACAACCCATTATTGGTGCCACGTCCATCATAGGGGTATTTACTATAGCTGTTTTGGGGTATTATTGACCGCTATTGTAACCATGTGTTTGACTTGGCACCGATTTCAAACATATAGGTACTGATTATATGCTAACGCATATAAAAGGGTTAATATTTTATCCTTTATGAAGTCCGTATTCTTTCTTTAGACATCATTATTTAACTTTTTAATTTACATGCGCTACCTTCAATTTGAAAAAAAAACAACAAAAAAAAGCTATCAAATTAACTAACTTGTGAAATCGGCAGGAAGTCACAAATGTTGAAGTGTTGTGGAAATGCGATGCGTGGGCAGGCGGGCGACGCAAACCTGCTTGGCTGAGCTTGTCTAATGATCTGGTTCCAGCGGTGGCGCGCCGCCGCGTCCGTCCAGACTTGGCGGCGCTACCTACCCGCCACTCGCCGCTCGACTGTTCAATCCTATTCTAATAACTTTGGAGGTTAAACCCATCGTATCTTTACGAAAACGTAATAAAAGTGCACGCACAACTATACGTAGGTATGTACAGTCAGCGTCAAATACTTTGTAGCAGTCAAAGTGGCCAAATAGTTTGGTACACCATGCTAAATGTATGGTGTACCGAACTATTTGGCCACTTTGGTTGCTACAAAGTATTTGACGCTAATTGTACCTCAAATCGATCTAACTACCTCTCAATACGCAAACCAAATTGTATCGTGAATCATTTCATAAATGACATACCTACATGAAGAATTTTTGAGTATATATTTCTGATTTGCTATTTAGGGGAAATAATTTAGATACATTTATTCCAAGCTTTGATTTACTGGCCATTTTCTACGTTAATATTTAGGTACCTACCTACCTAATAGATATGTTGAAATGTGTATTACATGCAAATCATTTAGATCTACATGCGGTGCAATGGATACTAGAGTCAGACCAAGATAAGTTTGCAGCGATTTTGATAGTGCAAGTGCTATTTTAAACGTCAAATAATACACTTCAAATATTCGCAATAACGGCCTATTTTACTAGACCGCAAAGAGAAGCATGGTATTCAAAACTGACATCAATAAGCCTTAAAAGCAAAACAGTTCAAAACAGAAAATGTCATTACCATCTAGATCTCAAAATTTCGTTTACATTTGGTTAAGTTTTGGAAGAGGAAAAAGTCAACTACTAAACATCGTTTTTTGAGATTTTAATGCTACCACGGATACTACACGGATATATTCACCTAAAATATTTAAATCTCAGCTCCCGTATCCTCTTAACACTTGCACAGATTGGGCTATCAAAATCGCAGCCATCTTATCTTGGTCTGACTATAGTCCGAGTAAGAAAATAAAATCATCCGCTTCAACAACTGGGTAAGTTTATAAAAAAGGTAAATTTGCTAATTTATCATACGCTTGTTTTAACTTAACACACGTAAAGGGGCCCACTGATTAACAGTCCGCCGGACACATAGAAATAGAAGCGTTTATCATGTCTCTGGCCCGAACAGTATCGGCCTGTCAGTTAGAACAAAAAGTTGACAGTTCCGAACAACTGACAGGCCTGTACCGTCCGGCGGACTGTTAATCAGTGGACCCCTTAAGCTTTGGGTACTAATACCTAAACACCTATTGACTTCGTGTGTCCTGTGTCCATTGTTCTTAAAATAACAGTTTCTCTGTTTCTATAATGACACTTAAAACCGTCTATTAGTTACTAGCCGACAAAACCAGTCTGTCCACCTAGGTGGACGTTTAGTTTTTTTTTTCGTGTCTAGCAACCTAGTTAGTTTGATGTTAATTTTTTTAACTTACCTTACTGTCTACTTGTTTTTTTATTCTTTACTGACTACCTAGTTAGCTTTATTCTAAGCCGAAACCCTTTCACTTAGTAATGTAATGATTAATAAACAGTTACAAAAAACCATTAAATTGAACATAAAAAATCAGAAATATAACATTTGAAAGAAATTTGTAGGTAGTGTAAAATCTACTTAACACGTTCACAGTCACATACCTATATATGGGTCACGACGGCTTCACAAGTCTTTGCCCCGAACATGGGTCACTATAGCCGTTGTTGAGTCATTACGGAAGTAATTTGCTTGGACGTAAGGGTAAAAATTGAGTGAGGGGGCCGGGACGCAACTGCGGCGGGGTGAAGCTGTTGGATCTGGGTAGCTTCGGCTTGCTGGTCGCCGAAGCCGCTCGCCTCGCTCGTTCCCGCGCTCCGTCACAGCGGGCGAGGGTTGCCCGTCCTCCGCGCCTCCGTTTTCGCAATTGCTCTCTAGGGTTAGGATAGACAAGACCACGTGGATAGTGGGTTGTTCTGATTCGGTTTTAGATGACTGACATTTTGGTAACCTTCTGGTTTTGGTGACCTTATGGTTGGTGGTGTGGTATCGTATCACGTGGGCTGATTTCGCTCCGCCTGCAACTTTGCCGATTTTTCAACTCAAACGTTAGCCACCTTATAATATCAGATTACCATTCCTTTAATATGCATACGTCTCAATTAAACTGCTTAGAGACATGTTTTTGCTACCAACCATTTTTTTGCTGATAAGTTTTAAAAATAGCTGATCATTTAATTACTTCCCAAACCTAACTAAGACAAAACCTCTTTAACCGTTCTGACAGCACTTAGATCATGGAGAAAACAAAATCTCACACTTGATGAGATACGATTTAAAAAGTAACCAGATTCCAATGACATTTAATTTGTCACTTGCTATACTTGCTATGGACAACACAAAGAGGGTGACCATAAATGTCGTAAATAAATTAAAACTTTTTTTGAACAGTATAATACGACGACCGGTCTGGCCTAGTGGGTATTGACCCTGCCTATGAAGCCGATGGTCCCGGGTTCAAATCCTGGTAAGTGGTTATTCGTGTGACGAGCATGGATATTAGTTCCTGAGTCATGGGTGTTTTCTATGTATTTAAGTATTTATAAATATGTATATATTATATATATCGTTGCCTAAGTACCCTCAACACAAGCCTTATTGAGCTTACTGTGGGACTTACATAGTCAATTTGTGTAATAATGTCCTATAATATTTATTTATTTTATAATGCCATAAGGCATCCAGTCCGCCATTTGTACATTATTTCTGTGTCTTATGCAATAAAGTTCAAATAAATAAATAATTAAAAAATACATTAACGCTAATCTCATAAATACTGGTACGAACAGTTGCTTATAAGTTACCGAATGCGTAGGCTTGGTCCAGCTCACGTCTCCTGAATTATCCTGTATATACGAACTTATATTCCAAACATAGAACTATTGAATAACTATTATTTAAGCTCTGAGTCATTGAGGTATGAGTTACAATATTATGTGGTAGGGCATTTGTAACTCGATCTGCGGCCTTCACCACTCCGCTGCACTGGCCGCATGTCTGTGCATTCAGTAAGCCCTTAAGAATGCCCCTTACTCATTAATGCCCTTAATTGCTAAGACAGCTCTTTAAGAAAACGTTACTAACATTATTATTATGACCAGCCAGGTGTTCACGTGTACGGTGTACACATTCTGGAAACAATAGGTGTTCTTAAACAACAACACAAACAATGATCCGTGCATCGTTACAAGCGAATCAGTAGAAGTCAGGGGGCCTACCGCGAAAACCGAATTCGCAAATTGCGGGGATCTTACCCTTTTACTCTCATTAAGACGTAATTAGAATGACAGAGAAAATGCGTGCAATTGACGAACTTCGATTTTCGCGGTTATAGGCCTGACATCTCATAAGTAATAAAATTGTTACCCACAGGAGCAACAGTCACAATACATAAAGGTGTCATGTGTATATCAAAATACAAGATACAGCAACTGTACATAAATACAATATGTAGGAGTGTAAGAATGTCCTACAATACTGTGTTTTTTTTTTTTAATATGCTTTTAAGGTACGACCCACAACTAACGAATTTACCTACTGTCTTGTGTCACTAAACTTGAGTTCAATACATTATGACAAAAAGCGGCCAAGTGCGTGTCGGACTCGCCCATGAAGGGTTCCGTATAATTTATGACGTATTAAAAAAAACTACTTACTAGATCTCGTTCAAACCAATTTTCGGTGGAAGTTTGCATGGTAATGTATATCATATATTTTTTTTAGAATTTTCATTCTGTTTTTTTAGAAGTTACAGGGGGGACACATTTTTCCACTTTGGAAGTATCTCTCGCACAAACTATTCAGTTTAGAAAAAAATGATAGTAAGAACCTAAATATCATTTTTGAAGACCTATCCATAGATACCCCACACGTATGGGTTTGATGAAAAAATATATATTTTTTTTTAATTTTATGACGTATTAAAAAAACTACTTACTAGATCTCGTTCAAACCAATTTTCGGTGGAAGTTTGCATGGTAATGTATATCATATATATATTTTTTTTATTTTTCATTTTGTTATTTTAGAAGTTACAGGGGGGGGGGGACAAATTTTTTCACTTTGGAAGTGTCTCTCGCGCAAACTATTCTGTTTAGAAAAAAATGATATTAGAAACCTAAATATCATTTTTGAAGACCTATCCATAGATACCCCACACGTATGGGTTTGATGAAAAAAGATTTTTTGAGTTTCAGTTCTAAGTATGGGAAACCCCCAAAATTTATTGTTTTTTTTTTCTATTTTTGTGTAAACATCCTAATGCGGTTCATATAATACATCTACTTACCAAGTTTGAACAGTATAGCTCTTATAGTTCGGAAAAAAGTGGCGGTGACATAATCGGACAGACAGACGGACATGACGAATCTATAAGGGTTCCATTTTTTTGCCATTTGGCTACGGAACCCTAAAAATGATGTTAATAAAGTTGTTGCTAGTTCTTTTGAGTTTATTGAATTTCAAATGTGCTATATTTTCAAACATTTGTTTTTGTTAGAATAGAGTCGAAACAAGAAACTCTGCGAAAACGTGTTGTACAATTTAAAAATTCTAACTTAAACAAGTTTCTATTATACATAACAGAAAGTTAAGTTTCTATTATTGTATATAGAATTATTGCATCCTTGACTATAAATCGCAAAAGTGGTAGTGGCTGGCCAGCGAAGATAATAACCAAGGCAAGCCTGAATTGTCTCCAAAGCACTTTTGATTATATGAATTCCATGAGCCAACGAGATGCCGCCAATTTTTTAAGTGTTACTAACCGTACATTTGTTGATCATTAAAAAAGATAGTTCTGAAGGTAATCCGGAAAACACGGATCAGTAAAAATCGACCATTATGTCTCAGTGTCGCTAGATGACTCGAAGTTACAAAGGGAAATCATTCAGTTTGGATGATGAAAGTTATTTTCCTTTTAGCAAAACTGATATACCTACCTGGAAATGGTTGATACTATACTAGCAATAACACTACAATACCAGCCCGCGTAGCCAACGTGCCTATCGTTCAGGTTCACGCTCCGTGGCGAACGAAACGCAACTGTCACAGTCGCACTAATTTGGAAGAGTGATAGAGAGAGATGACTACGCTACGCTACGGAGTGTTAACGATTGTATCGTTGGCTACGCGGCCAGGCAATATCAGACACAAGTATTATGGATAAGTTTCAGCAGACATACATTACAATTCTTGGACTTCAATAACAAACCATTTATTTGTATGTAAGAAAGTCCGAGCTCCCACGAACCTTCCACAATGTCGGCTCATTGATAGTTTTTTTCGCTGTTTGAGTAGTTGAGTGTACATATAAAAATAATTGGAGAGCTGAAAATTGTGCCGAGTTAATAAAAATGACTAAGACTTGTGTTCTGAAAATTATTGCTTAATAAGAACAATGTATCGTAAAAAGTTATATGAGTAATTCTTCAGTTCTGAAATACTTAATTCATTTTTTTTTTATCACCCGTTACAAGCTTTTGAGGACAAATTTATATTCTATCAAAGGTCATCTATTTACCAGTCGTATTAAGACTGCAGTTATAATTATAACTATAAAATAATATACATACCTATACATTTTTTGTCAGTATCGCAAGTCGAGTGCATGATGCATGAGTGAGGCCTCCATGATATGGGCACTTGCACGTGATGTCAAGCAAATCGCAATCAATACATTTTCCTAACTAAATAGCCATGGCAAACTCAATCGCACAGGTTACTGCGCTACCTAGCTCTGTAATCAAAGTAATATACAGGTACGCCACATTCATAGGCTGAAGCTACATTGCATTTTATATCTACTTTATAAATACTAGTACTTAGATAGCATCATGCCATTCAAACGTATTGTTTCATACCTAAGTACCTATAGGCACAGTCAGCATCAAAAGTAGCGGATCAAATAACGTTTCATAAGTATCTACCATTATGTAACGGCTTAACAAAAAGTGATGTCTTTAATATAGAACAACTAAGATTGTAAAAGATATACTTTTGAGCGCGAATTTTAGAAATTTATCTATATTTGGAAAAGTTATCCGGAATATCAGATACTTTTGGCGCGTTATTTCATCCGCCACTTTTGATGCTGACTGTACCAAAAGATTTTAATACCTAAGTTTAAGTGAAGAAAGAAAGGAGCACGTTTTTAGGGGGAGAGAGGGGGGTCAAGAAAATATGACGTGTTGTAACAAGGGGAGGACTAACAAACTTTGTGGCGTCACTTTAACTTCATCTGTAACCGCAAATTGTTTTTTTTTTTAATTCGCTGTATAACCATGATTGGACAAAATAACAATTTAATTTAAGTTTAAATTGTAAATTGCGGGTTCAAATCCTGGCTCGTACTAATGAGATTTTCGGAAATTATGTACGAAATATCATTTGAAATTTTACCACTAGCTTTTCGGTGAAGGAAAACATCGTGAGGAAACCTGCATACGTTTGCGGACCCATTCTCTCGCGCCCAGCAGTGGGACGTATATAGGCTGAATTATTATTATTATTAATTGTAAATTACGTTGAAACCAATTGCAGTACCTATCTCTCATTAAACACGTAGAAAACATAAAAGACATTCTCAACTTTAACGCGCAAAGTTGTAGACATTTGAAAAACATCAGTGAAATGTCAAAGTACTCCTATTTTCTTATGTTTTAGAAACCATCTAAGTCTAACTTTGCACCGAGTTAAATAGAACAAAGTGGAGGAGGGTCTTTATAAACGGCATACTTTCATAGAAATTGGACATTAATAATGGCATTTCCACACGTTGTCATTGCAAAATTTGCAAATGCCATTCAGAGTTAACTGGTCCGACTGTATTATTGTTGCCGTTACAATATCAAAGTAAAGAGCTCGTGTCGTAGTACATTACAGAACAATTTTTTTGTACAGTCAGCGTCAAATACTTTGTAGCAACCAAAGTAGCCAAATAGTTCGATACACCATATATTTAGTATGGTGTACCGATCTATTTGGCCACTTTGACTGCTACAAAGTATTTGACGCTGACTGTACAGTGAAAAAGTAAATTCCCCTTAGCTCCGAAGTTTACCAACGAAAAACTCGTAGATTTCTAATATCTGAATAGTTTGCGCGAGAGACACTTCCAAAGTGAAAAATGACACCTCCAATGTGTGCCCCCCCCCGCCCCCCGCCCCCCCTAACTTCTAAAATAACAGAATGAAAAATCTAAAAAAAATATATGATATACATTACCATGCAAACTTCCACCGAAAATTGGTTTGAACGAGATCTAGTAAGTAGTTTTTTTAAATACGTCATAAATGGTACGGAACCCTTCATGAGCGAGTCCGACTCGCACTTGGCCGCTTTTTATATTTCTATCCTATTTAGTGTTTTTAATAATTATCTGGTGCTTTATTTCATGCATGGTATGAAATAATGTATATTAAATACAGTCGAATACCCTATTGCGGGTATGTTCCCAGTCAACCATAGGGCAAATCTAAAATGTGTCAAGTTGGGTGCAGTGGCAAAAAAATACATGTTACCTCCTTTTCTACATAATTAGGCGTAGGACGCTGTCTTTTTAATTTCATTGTATGAAATCTAAAATCAACAATAATCGTTCTTTTACCGGTCTCCCTCATTGAAGTTGGTTTTTTTTTCTTAAAAATTATTTAATTATATAGTTCCAATCTACTCTCTCTCTCTCTCTCTTTAATTATATAGTTCCAAGCTACTCTTTCTCTTCTGATGATGGGCTTCGGTAGCAGAGTTGGTTAAGAGCGAAGTGATTTTATCCATTTTCCCTTAATATAAAAATATGTAGTATCGCTTACAGATGCAATGATTGAATAAACAATCGTTTGTTTTGCCTTTGAAATTGTTGTTCCTTAAGTATATTATATTATCTAAGCCTGTATTATTTACAGGTCAGCTACCCAAAGGATATACCGTACATATACGTATTCATTCAGGCAATGTGACGTTCGTTAGCAAACCCAAGACCACTTCGTTAAACATAGGTACTTACTTATATCTTTTGAAAAAAAAAACTGGGCTTCGTTTATATATTTAAAGTATTTAAACACACAGTATACAGTAACACTTACAAGAACTTTAATCATTTCATTTCTGATCAACCTGTATAAGACGGACATCTTTTCACACACAAGTGACAAAGGTAATGGGTACCCGGGTACCTATAGGCTATGACTAACTACTGCTTAGTACCAATTATGGAAAACATAAATTTATGACCATTACATGGTTTTAAGTTACAAAGCACCTGGCTATTGTTTCGGAATGACCAACATCAGAGTAAATTTAATTTGTAAGTAGATATTTTGTTATTCAATTATGCGGTTAGATATTATGAAAGTAATGTTCAAGCTTTATTTACTTCTTACCTACACTTACTCATTTATTTTAAAGCATGTAAAAATAATTGACGACATAGCTTTTTTCTAATCACTATTTAATAAGGGGGAAGTTGGGGGGTGCGGTGGGGGTGGCAGGACAAAACGGTTTCCACTAATTAATCTTAGCAAATCACTTTTTTTAACGAAACTTATAAACCTAGAATATATTATGCTGAAGCGATCGACATCAAAATCAAAGTGATTTGTTAAGATTTAGTTCGTGGAAACAGTTTTCTCCCGAAATGGAAATTTCATTTAAAATGTACGGTACCTACGTTTGACTAGGATTGCAAAGCTATTCTTTCCTCATGTTACTCAAATGTGCATAAATAGAATTGGATACCATTATTGTGATCACGTACGCGACGTAGGTGATGTACGATATTGACAAGCCTGCCTGAAGTATTACTGACATAATTTCAGTTGATGCGTCAATCAATTTCGGTTCTTCGGTTCATGCCTACCAAATTGAGAGAAGACTAAGTCAAAATAAGCGTTTGCTGTCAATTACAATAATCCAGCAATAATCACATAGCGTATAAGTACATAGCGAAACGATCAATCGGAGGAGTCAATCGAAATTTTAGTGAATCGCCTTCAATCACGTAACTGTGCTTGATAATCGCTTCAAGCTAGGCTGTGATCAATCGTAATTGGCATGGCTACCTGCTTGCCAAGCAAGCTTCACCGCCTCGGGACCCAACTAAAAGTTTGCCGATCTAATTTTATGGTAATGCGTGACCGGTGGCGCTAACGCATCGACTCGGGGTGAATGCAGCTTGTCTACTATTTAATTTAAGTGCGAGGCGCCACTTTCACTGCGCGCGCGTACGCGCAAGTCGCAAGACCGAGACCTCAACCGGCCGAGCCTCACGCATCCGGCGCGTCGAATGATCACATTCAGATAACATGAGGCTTTTCACAAATACTTACTAATATATGTAACTACTTAGAATGACTATACCGGATTAGTTAGCAATTCTTATATCACGTGTGTTCGAGATGCGTCTATTGTTTACTTATCTACCTACAAATTCTGATATATTACAGACGCTATGATGACATCAAAGCCGCGCTTGCCACTTATCCAGGACTTAAGTCCCATTAGTGATTTCTTGTGTAAATCTTGTCTAATGCTGAGCTAGGGCATGTTAAGGCAGGGCGCGGGGCGGGGGACAGGCGGCATCGGCTCGGCGGCGCTTCGCCTGCCGATAAATTATACACGCACACCGACACACGTTACAACTAACTCGACCCGCACACTCTTACACCATGTTTCCAAGTCACTGCACACACTAGTAGGTATATCCGTACGTTTCAATGTATCCAGAACACTGACAGTGTCCACAAGCGGACCTATTTATTTCCTTTGTGCCTACGCTATTTCAGTTGTATTTATCAGTCACATGTTTTGTATGCAAGTTGGTTGGTACCGCACATGTTAATAGTGGCGTAGAGTACAAACATAAACACAAGAAATCGCTGGTTGACGGTAACTTGTGAATCTGGTGATCGAAGAGCGAGCGACTTTCTCGCACAACGTTTTCGTTGCATCCCAATGCTGATAATTGGGTTGCAACGAAAAAATGCCGCCAGCATCCTTGGTACGGGTATATACGATGCCTCAAGGCCCTACTTTAGATTTAAGCTAGTTTTAAATTTAGTTTAGTATTTGTACAGTTGCTATAATACCTCTGTATAAATTATTATCTATAATGTAAATAAAAAATAATAATTTTGAGCATATTTAGTATATTAATATTGAAACTTTTATATAGGCAACAAAAATACCTTTATTAAAAAAGTTCTTTTAGTAAAATATCTTAACCGTTCTGAATGTTAATGTAGCTTTCGGGTAAGCCGTTCTTATTTTAAAAAAATCGGCCAAGAGCATGTCGGGCCATGCTCAGTGCAAAGGCAGAAGGCAGGACACTTTCGTATTATTTAGGTGCATATTACAATTTGTAATTTCTATTAGTCCAGTCAGGAACTGGATCATTCGCCCGAGACGGCATGTAAAAATATGCACCCGGGAAGACCGGTCACATCGCAATCGCAAATAATCCTATCGCAAAACAGATTCCTACAATAGCGTGATGAGGTATTTGATTGCGTCCGGTACGCAACGCGCGTGTCTGTAGCGCCAATGTGTCGGTGGCTTAGCGTGGTGTCGGTTTCCGAGAAGCGGTTAGATGTGGCGCGGGCGCAGGGCGTGGGCGGGGGGGGGGGGGGCCGGGCGCCTGCCCTGCCAGACAACTTGTCGCTGAGCCCCGCTGCCCGCAGCTCCTGCCCCGTTGCCTCTCAGCAAATTGCTTGGCTCACCCATCGTCTAACCTGTTCGACGCATATAACTAATGTGTTATTAATATACTTAACGTATAACTAAATTGCGTTCTTGTTAGCATATTTGGATGAACTGAATTTTCCATTAGCTCTGCTCTGGGCTTAAAAAATCAACTTAAGTACTTCTAACAATATACTATAGTTATATCATGTTATGTTTTGGCATGTTATTTTTAACATGAAACGTATCAATAATAGATAGGTAACCTACCTTGACCAACACTATCTGCATAGTTTCACGACGAATAAGTATGAAGATTATCAAATCACGACACGAGGCTGGGTAAGCGACAAAGCGCACTGACTAATTATTTGTTTTAGAAACCGGGTCAAACACGCACTGCACTCCTCGGATTTGCAAGTAGGTATTCTGAATCACATATTTCCACTGCTTTTCATAAGTATGTTTCGTAGCAAGAGCGTCGCCAGCTAATGGGCTAGGGGTGAGAAGAGGGGGGGGGGGGCAGTTGATGTGGCCTACGGCTGAGGGGAGGGAGAGGAGCATACATTTAGTTTTTTTTCTCTAGGGCGAGGGGGTAGGGGGACGGTGCAGGTGCCCCTTGGCGATGTCCTTGTTTCATAGGATTCGTGGATTAACAAGTCAAACAAAGCTGCTCACCGTATCTAGCTTATCAGGGATTATGTGACAGAAGCACCGAGGCATCATCTCAACCCGTTGCGCCACGATATTTACGACTTCGATTACGTCCTCTCTCGGGTGGTCGTGCACATACCAATTGTACCTACTTACATCTTATCAACCAGAGTTTATCAAGTGGCAAGCGGTTACATTTTAAGATGACTAAAGTGTAACGAGAATAAGACAGTTAGGTACCTACTAATTCATAGAAAATACAACCATATATCACATTCACCATTATTTTAAATAGGTATTCCATCGTTGAAACGTTGGGTTGGCTACTTATTGCGTAAAGCGTAAATGAAATAAATTGATACCTGCCTACCTATATCACGTAAGTAAACTATCTAACTTGGCTACACTGTTTTGGCAGTTTGTTTAGCAGCAAAGACATTTTAATACGAATTTGGCGTTATTTCTCAATAAGTATCCTCAAATTACTTATCTAAATCGGACCTAAAAGCATTTTTGATCTCTAACAATTGAAACATAGTTTTACAGTTTCATTCACAGCACGTCATGGTCGGACGTCGTTCCTGAAATAAGTAAAAAGTCACTGTCACGGCATTGACCCTCGTTGCGAGGCGAAGCGTCCGACATTCCGCCAAGGTTAATGAGATGACTGATTCTACAAATTTGTCAATGCGCGTCAGAGTCAGAGCCCTCCACTCAACTCCGAGTGGGACGGATGTGCGAGCTTTTTTATACCCTGCAAAATACGGCATACGCAGTACATTACCGTTGCATCTCATACCTAGTTAAAATACATACTTAAAATCCGAACAATTCAGTACCTTACGTTTTAACAATTTTATTAGATGTCTTCTCTTTTTTTGTATACCAAATCGGTGGCAATGAAGCATTATTAATAGTCGTAGTTGTAGCTCATGAAATACGGCGCTTTATGAACAAAAGATTTCCTTTGGCAGTTCTGGTCCTTAGGACTCTAGGATTGATTTAAGGGAGGTTGGGGGGATCTTAACTTTACCAGACCGAGTATGGTATCGTTGTCATACAAATAGGAGATGCTGAATTTATTTATGGTATCATACTGACACCATTCCGTAGTAAAAACATTTAAATATGAAAAAAAAATCTTCTTCACGCTTAAACCACTGAGCCAATTTATTTAAAATTTGGTATCGAGATAGTTTGAGTCCTGGGGAAGAACATAGCATAGTTTTTATCCCAAAATTCTCCCCTTAAGGGTGTGAAAAGGGAGGTGAAAGATTGTATGAGGAATCAATAATCGCTAAACCGATTTATGTGAAATCTACGTCTACATCATTGATTTAAGTAGGTGAAAATGATGGGTGTGTAATGTTTTAAATAAACTTTTTTGACGAAATTTCATGTTGTATAATTTGAATGGCATAATTTTGAAATGCAGAAATGATGATTTGGTATAAAAACAAATATAATAAAAACGAATTGCATAATTTCGAAAGTAATTATATTTTAGTAACATAATAATGTATTTGCATAACAGGCAACCAGTATAATGTTCACTTTGTACACTATTTTATACTCAGAACGTTTTTTATTCATGAAAACCAACATCATAATGTTGAAGGTGTGGTTTCACAATCAAACCACGTCAAATCGTTCATAAACTGTATTTGATTGAGTTTGCTAAAAGTTAAACAACACTGAATTACTAATTAATAAAGAAACATAAACATTATATTTGCATGGAACATAATCGATTTTTCTAACCGTCAAACTTACCTACGTCCGTACCTTACGTCTGTCGACATATATCATTTTACCGCAAAGAAGCCGCCAGTGTGGGTTGGTACCTCTGTGGTTCCTAGAAAGGCATATAAACGCCAAGTGAAAATTAACAAGCAAAAATACCATTTCCGAGACATATGGTTCTGCCCATATGGTCGCAGTTTTACCTAACACACCTCCTCGCTTCGCTCGTCGTCGTACCTAACAACGACCAGCTTTAAAGTTGAAAAGATAGATTGTTGTATAATTTAATAGTTTGATTGACACCAAGTATATCATAGATCATTATGTCACCTAATCATTCGTTAAAATTTAGTACTACATTTTAATTATTATTCGAAATGTATGTTATAACAAGTAAAATTATTCCGAAGGATTGCAATGAAGAATGTTATTATGATTATAGAGCATTCTGTCATTAAATTAGTATGACTAACAACTTTATGTGTTTTGTTTTTGTACATAATGTTTACTATGAGTTTCTATAGTACTTAAATGAAATTATGCTAAAAGTTTGGATTAAAATTGAACGGTACCCGAAAAGGATACAAAGCTTGACTTAGAACCGCCGTCTTAAATGTCGTCGACGCTGAAAAACCTGCATCAAAAATCGGGGGACTCCGACTCCCTCCTTAAATGCATTTTAGGAACACAAAGATTAATATAATTCTGTCAAAGCAACTTACAATTCGTTCAGAGAACGTCGTATTTGACCGTTGTATGTTGAGTGCAAGCACAACTACAGCGTTCATTGTGTGAATGCATCGTTAGGTACATTCGTTACACGGATCTGTAGAAGAATTTGCACGTACCTACTATAAATAAATAAATAAATAAAATAAATATTATAGGACATCATTACACAAATACTACTACTACTACTCACTACTACTATGAATTGTGACTTACATTTTCTGCCTCATATTGTACTCGTATTGCTTAAGCAGGAGCAGGAGCTACAACGAGTGAACGATACTTTAATTAGAAACCTCAAAACTAAACAGCGCACAATTGTACCGAACACACCCAGCTTACTTAAGGGATAAATTGTTGTGCATAAACTAAAGCTTCTTTATTCGGTTCTGCCCAAAGTTTTCATATCTACTAGTTATCAATTAAATAGCATTACATTGTTTAAAACGTATACTTTTCAATATCACTTTAAATACAAATTACATGCGATGAGACTTAATTACTTTGTATAAACATTGACACAATAGAACAAGCAACTGGAATAGGCAAGTGTCTTAATGCAATCAAATTAAAAACGTGTCTACTTAATAGTCCTAAAATAGAAGCAGATGACAAAACACAATCATCGGTTATAATGGTTTATTGATTGTTTTAAATACTAGTAATTCAAGTAGGTAAATAATTTAACTGAATTCCCTAATGGACACATTTAAATACATAGGTAAGGTTAGGCCAGGTATTCTTGCCACGTTTCTAACTTTCTGAGTGAGACCTTATCTATTCAGAAATATCTTACGATTTTTAGGCACTATGAAAGAATTCGCTTTATTATACGGTAACCGCATTTGGCCAGCGTGGGGACTATAGAGGCAGAATTATTACGGTCAAATATATACGCTTTAAGACATATGGATATTACGTACTAAAAGCAGCGCTCGTAAGTAACTGACTATTGGTGGACTTTATATTTTTGCAATAAGATTCACATTGTCGATTAACATGGTGATAACACCTTACACCAACTATAATCCTAATCGGTGGTCAGACTTATTACTAACTAGCCTGCTGCCCAGCAGTTGGCAGAACTTTATACATGTGTACTGTCCCCTAAAAGTTATCCAAGATTATATTTCTGAAAGTAGACCAAGTAGCATAGTTTCATTATAAATAATAAGAGATGGGTCCAGTGGTCACTGTTAGCTTGCTCGAGCGGCCGGAGTCAGAGGGCGTCTTGATTGCGTCAGCGCGCATTCGCCTTGTCCACAACTTCTGAAGAACGCCGACACCTATCGCATTTGATAAGACGTATCAATTACCCTAAACATTGCCAACTGTTTGAATTGTTTTCGTGTGAAATTCCTAAAAACGAGTAAACTGATGTTACTTAAAGTTGGAAGAATGGGCAAAAAGCCACGTGCCCCCGGACCAGACCCGAGAGAGAAATGCCAGAGACCTCAGATGTAACTAGTAACGCCACTGGTCAGGGTGCTCTTTGCTCACAGAGGACACTGGCAATGTGAGCCGCAGCACAGTGATAATATTATAATTAGTCGAAGTCGGTGTGAGTAATGGCGTCGGAAATAACACTCGGAGCGCGTTGGCGCCAAGCGGGGCGATCGGCGCAGCCCGAACAACGCAAACGCACATAGCACGACCACCATTACAGACTTTCCTTCTTGTAAGAAATTTTAATGATATGGGCCTTATACAGACTGGAAACTTAAATTGTCTGATATTGCCGAAAGTTAAGGGCATTCAATTAATAGGATTTTACGTAACGCTCCCAAAACCATGACTATCGGGAATGGTGTCCAATACCTAATAATATAATAGGTAGATGCGGTTCATTTCGTCTCCAGACTGGAACGCAAATCGGCGTATACTACGAAAATACGGAATTCATTCACTGCTTAAACTTATCTGGTTTTAGACTGGCAGGGAAAGGGAGCCGTTTAGGTGGGCAACACCGCGCGGCCACAAGCGCGCGGCCGCGCCCGCGCCGCCGCCGCCTCGTCTGTCTTGTGACTTGAGCTATTTTAATGTGCTAGTGTGACGGCGAGCTGATTTATTTAGAAGTTTAGCTCTCGGAGACTTAATGTGAATTCTATTATATATGATATGTATTTATTGACTCGTAGGGCTTAGAAGTTTTAATTAAAATTAAAGTTATAAGTACACATGACATAAGTCGTATTATTTTTTATACACTAGTATATGTATAAGCATGAAGATTGAAGAGTAAACAAGCGTGGTATACGTACACACGGTGGTTTCCCATAGGTAACAATGGAACATTCTGACAAAAGTCCGCACATCATCCTAAAAATCCTGACACTTTCCTGGACAATAATTTCCCTAAACGACACCGTACCGTGCTGTTGATATTGTTTAGATATTAACAACACGAAGTTCGCGCCGTGGCTCTAAACAGGGGCAGAGAGAACGAGGATTTTACAATTACAAGACGCCAAAAGAAATTAATTAAAGAATTAAATTAGAGTTAGACCAAGCTAAGTTGGCAGCGATTTTGATAGCCTTCGCCTTCGTTCGGTAAATCGAATCAATTAAATTTGACTAGTGTGTTTTTAGACCCGAAGGGTGACAATTAATTACTAATATAAACTTTCGCTGTCCGTCCGTTTTTACCTCAGAACTCTGGTAATTTCTCAACCGATTTAGTATTTTTTTCATTGAAAGTAGGGGAAAGTAGTATACGAGTTGATCCCTTGAGGTAAGATGATCCTTTGTGATTGCCGGAAAATTAGCGCCATCTAGACGATTTCTATGGCAATACATAGCTCCGTAGCTCCGTACATCTCAGTCAAATTGTAATGGAAGCGCGAACGACACAGCGAATTTTACAAGAAAAAATATAAATTGTGTCCGTTGCTTATGTTACTTATATCATAAACTGTGTTGTGATATGTGGCTTTCAAATACGTTTAATTTTAGATTATTTAAGTTTTTAGGCGACTTTTTCAGGTGCTTGTTGGTTATGTTAGCAAACATTGAATAAAAAAGTTGGACTCGGGGCTAGATGATTCCCTCCCATGTGTACTAGATGATTCCTGGGAGATCATCTAGTACTTTTATACAAACTTAGCTACTTACATATTTTTTATTAAAATTAAAATCTCTATTAAAGTCTTCGTATTATGAAAGTCCTGTCTGAAGGTCTGTCTTTTTGTCTGTCTTTAGGGTGGCAATTGAATTCTGAAATTGAATAAAAAACATTTTTAATTAAACCTGATACCGCGTAAATACAAAAGGAAAACCACTCGAGGCCAGTGGTCATAGGCATTGATGACGGCCGCTCTTGATGCTGTGAAAAATTGCATGGATTTTAAAAAAGCGAGTAAAGAATTTTGAGTGCCCATCGTGTCATTTAAACGATTGTTGATTTTGTTGAGTTTATAGACCTGAGTCTACATTATGACAACATGACGAAGGCCTAAGATTATTCTAAATAAAGGCATTGTATTTTTTTTTTATATTATTGTTTTAAATTACAGAACAGTGGTAAGACGATCATGGGAATCACCTTACCCCTATCATGGGGATCACCTTATACACAGGGGTGTACAAGATGATTCTTCGTATGGTTATTAAATAATGAAAATATTGTTATGAAATCGCAATTAGTTGATTGTTTTGTGTATGAGAATAGTTAGATGGATACATTTAGTAGGAGTTAGCGCCTTCATTTTTGGTTTGCGCCCTTCTCGCTTAAGGGGATCATCTCGTACTACTTTTCCCTAAAGATATGCAAGATCTGGAGTTCAGAGGAAAGATCTCGGGGTATATACAGTATTATTATCGCACACAACCACGCAAAGTATGGATTGCAACCTACCTACGCTAATTTTAGGAAGGCCTAAAAAGTGACATTTGATGAAGTGGAATTGCTACTGATGAAGACCAGAACAATGTTCAGCTCAACGACACTTACTGCACGTTTGGCGATGTCTTCTTCGTAGTATGTTCAGCAAGTTAAGTTTTGAGGCAGCATTTTTGTCAAAATCGAATTCTGATGATAGATTCCGTGAGGAATTGAGGAAACGTCTTAAATCTTATACGCATTATTTGTAAATTTCAGTGCTATTTGGTCAAATGCGATCAAATGGAACTGCTCATGAATACCAGAATATGAGATCCTCCACGACAAGTATTCTATATTATGTGCCTTAAAGTCGTGTTTTGTTTTTTCTAAAAATGACTATACTTATACATTATCGCTGTTAGTAGACCTACTAGTATTATAACAAAGATCAAGTGTAGTGTAGTACAATGTGTACATCAATTTTATCCCTGATGTAATGTTTGTTTGAGTTTATATCAACATAAATTGTGTGCGTGCCTAGTACATTGAACAAATCAAGGAGCCTAGCCGAGTACCTAGAGTGATCTGTTGCGCACCGGCCCAGTTTGAAATGAGAACCTATCAACACGCATTATCAATGACCGTGAGAGGACGTTGGGGGGAGTCGAAGGCTGAAACCATAATGCAAAATGATTACTTGATGGACGGCGGCAACTCACACCGCGCGGGAGGTTGCCTACTCACTGTAGTTCAGTATGTATCACCCCAATTGCAACTTTTCTCGGAATATATCATTTGGGCTGCTACCCTGATAGCGTTTTCACATTGTCCGGTCCGATATCAATTTTTTAAATTTTATGTTTATTTAAGAGTGTACCTACTTACCTAACCTAGCCTGCTTCGAAAATGTAAATAACATAATGAGAGGTATAAATAGAAATAAGTCTATGAATTACTGTGTAAAGATAGCAAAAAAGGTAATTAAAAGAAACGCAACATGGTAAAAAATGTATGCTGTCATAATTTTTTATTATTTATTTATTAATAAAACTTATATAGTAAATATATTACAAATAAGAATAAAATCAAAATTGTAATTAAAATCGCGTGTAACGGTAAAATATGGAGGCAGAAAAACATGTCAGTAGATATAGAATATAGGAATAAGAATAACAAACTGTCACTGGACCAACGTCCCATGTAAATAACCTTCCGGAACATATGCATTTAACTCCCAGCAATATGTATTCGGGATCCTAGCTGTAAGCAATATAAAGACAAATAAACCATGGCTCCGCATTTACCTATTTCCCTGTGATACAATAGAAATAACGAAACACGGTAGGGAAATGGGTAATCCCACCCATCAAAGCACAAAATATATGATGGATGTAAGAAAGAACATGTATGCAGAATGTCAGACCGAGAGGTAAAAATGCGAGAACTAGTATGAATGAAGAATCAGAAATAAGACCTCCGATCATGTTGGAGATAACAAAGAAAAAAACCTAACCTGAATCTATTGTCGATAACCTGAATACAAATCATCTTTCACCTGCCATTGATGCCGTTCATCTGATTTCAAACGCGTACATGTTCAAAAATAATTAAAGGATTTGCTTTACCTTCAACATAATGTTTAATTTGCATTCTAATGATAGTAATGATCCAAATTAAAAAAAAATGCAAAATCGAAACCTTAAAAAAAGTGTATTGTGTGTCAGCTTCGAAGCATTTTTTTTTCTATCAGAGCGATTATTTCCGATTTTTTTTAATCAAAAATTAATAATATAAGTTATGCCGATGACATGGTACTGTTGAGCCCATCGATCGGTGGTATAAGAATACTAGTTGAGAAGTGCGAGTCTTATGCCCAAAAACTAACTTACGATATAATGTCGCGACAAGTGAGTACATGGTTTTTAAGGCGGGGAGCAAGTGCCCATCATACGTCCCACCCATTCGCTTGAATGACGTACAACTGAGGAGGGTTTATTCCTTTTCCTACTCCTCTACTGTTATCTGTCATTTATGCATTCATTAACACGAATATAAGAACATACATAAAAGATTTCAACAAAAGTCTATATTGTCTATTCTTCATAAAAGCTCTTGTGCTTTTATAAGCTATAATGTTACTGCGATTAATGGCTACCAACCTAACAAAACCAAAACGAATACAGTTTTAAACTAAGTGCATTGCTGCCAACGTACAAAATATTCATTTGGTTGCATAGTAAAAATAATTACTTCATAAGTCTGAAACACGCATGTGACACTCGTATTATAGCAACACCCATAGACTACGAAGACCGCTTAGCGTTGCTTGTTAGTCTCCGTAGGCTACGGTGGCCAAAATTGAGAAAAAACTGTCCAAAAAATTAATTTAGCAAGTAGCAAGTACCAGGGCCTCATGAGTTACGAGGAGGTGTCGCTGACCGGCCGGCCGCGGCCCGGGGCGGGCCGGGCGCGTAACAAGGTATGCTCGCGCGTCTTGGCTATATACTTTTGCTGTAATTTGTTTACCTAAATTAAGATTTATTTTTGTTGACTCGTAGGAAAAATATTGTATGCAACGTTGTATAAGTAGGTCAAAAAATTCTCGTGGCGTATTCCTTTACAATGGTCAATGTTCGCCTACGCCTTCGGCTCCGGCTCACATTGTAACTCACGCCACTCGCCTTTTTTGACCCTTCTTATACAACTGTTGCATAAAATACTATTAAGTATCTTGGGCACCTGGTCACCTCCGATATGCGTGACGACGCGGACATCGAACGCGAGCGTAGGGCATTAGCTATTAGGGCTAATAATGGTCGCCCGTAGGTTCAGTAGGTGTACAGCGCAAGTTAAAATAACACTTTTTCGAGCGTATTGTACTTCGCTGTACGCCTGCAGCCTGTGGACGAGATACACGCAGCGTTCTATGAATGCCATGCGTGTACAGTACAATGACGCGTTCAGGGTACTGTTGCGGCTGCCGCGATACTGCAGTGCGTCGGGCATGTTCGCCGACGCGCATGTGGATGGTTTCCACGCTCCGAAGGGTACGCGACAGCCGCCACAGTCTCCTGGCCGTCGTGGCAGGGAGATAGGACAGTGCATTAATTAGGCACTGGACCTCCCAACATCTTAGTTTAGGTACTAACATAGTAATTTAAGTATAATTGTAACTAACAAAATATGGATTGTGTCGTCCGAAATAAATGATTTTTATTTTATTTTATTTTAGTAGTAGTAGTAGTATTGTAGTAGTAGTTGGAGTACGAAAGATGATACCCCACATCATTGGGGTTAAAGCTAAAAAAAAAACATTTTTTTTGTAGATGAGGTACCTGTTGTAATTTTTATTTTAGCATTTTTTCGCCATGATTGATTTATACTATATCCATGTTAATACAGTAACAACATTATAAACAAGTCTGCAAAAAATCAGAATCAGAACTACCGGATTTGACGCAAACTAAGCCCGTAAAAGGCGACAAAGTTGCCTAAATGCAAGGTGGGGTTGCCAGAGAGCATGGCATAACTCTAAAACTGTTTATAGTATTTTATGCAACAGTTGTATAAGAAGGGTCAAAAAAGGCGAGTGGCGTGAGTTACAATGTGAGCCGGAGCCGAAGGCGTAGGCGAACATTGTAAAGGAATACGCCACGAGAATTTTTTGACCTACTTATACAACGTTGCATACAATATTTTTCCTACGAGTCAACAAAAATAAATCTTAATTTAGGTAAACAAATTACAGCAAAAGTATATAGCCAAGACGCGCGAGCATATACCTTGTTACGCGCCCGGCCCGCCCCGGGCCGCGGCCGGCCGGTCAGCGACACCTCCTCGTAACTCATGAGGCCCTGGTACTTGCTACTTGCTAAATTAATTTTTTGGACAGTTTTTTCTCAATTTTGGCCACCGTAGCCTACGGAGACTAACAAGCAACGCTAAGCGATCTTCGTAGTCTATGGGTGTTGCTATATTATGGGTGTCACATGCGTGTTTCTGACTTATGAAGTAATTGTTTTTACTATGCAACCAAATGAATATTTTGTAAGTTGGCATCAATGCACTTAGTTTAAAACTGTATTCGTTTTGGTTTTGTTAGGTTGGTAGCCATTAATCGCAGTAACGTTATAGCTTATAAAAGCACAAGAGCTTTTATGAGGAATAGACAATATAGACTTTTCTTGAAACCTTTTATGTATGTTCTTATATTCGTGTTAATGAATGCATAAATGACAGATAACAGTAGAGGAGTAGGAAAACAGATAAACGACATTATAGTTTGAAATTGCATTAGAATTTATAAAAACATACCAGTAGGTCTAGCACATGATTCTTGCGGCGAGATAGACTATCCGCCCCTTTTAAGAAGTACAACTAACCCACGGCCCATAGAAGTAAAATTATTGCTATTGAGGAGTTCCATTCTGGTCTTCATCAGCCATTTTACCAAATAGAACTGTTTTAATGTACCAATGAAAATACAAAAATCCTTAAGTATACCTATACCTAAGTTATGCTTATAGGATTAGAGGAGTACCCTAAATTCCTCATGGAACCCATCATCAGAACATACAGTTGACAAAAAATTGCATAAAACCTTACAACCTTACCCAAAATACATAAAAAAGAAATCAAATTGCCCAACGTGAAATATGATTCGCTAAGGAGTTCAATTCTGGTCATCATCAACAGATTTGTGTAAGCCCAATATTTAGTTTAAAAATTAGAAGTAATTTTGTGTTGCTGAATGTATTTCCATTTAAGTTCACTTATTATGATTGAGAATTATTATTTCCCTTGAAATTGTTCAATCATACGGATTCTCGGTTCAATCCTCTTAATCTTTTGTCGCCTGAGACGCAATTGTAAGCAACATAAGCTGCAAGAGTAGATAGGTATTCTAACTTCTAACATTAACGGTTAGTTCTGAAGTTATAAGGAACAATAATAAGGAACAACATTAGTCGGTTACCACAAACAACACTTCAAAAAGGATTTCTGGGAGAGGCGTACAAAGGGGCCGCCTAATAACTGGCTGTTTGCGTCGAGGAAACAAACTCATTCAAAGGACCTGCCAGTGCACAATGCCCGCTGCAGGTAGGTAAGGGCGGCCAAAAGAGTTATCTGTCACGAGGATCAATCATTATGGTAATTGGTTCCGGACTGGGTTTAAAAAATAAGTAATAGTTGGCAATAGCAGACGGGCCATCACGAGTGGACAAGCCTTAGCTAAAATAGCGCACGTTCTTTACGAATGTAGAATTAGGGAGTTACACTACTGTCTTAAAAATAGACAACCCAGTAGACAAAGAGGTAGATCAAAGAGAAAGCTACTACTTATCTGCAGCTCTAGATAATAAATATATTAAATAACAAATACATAAGTAAAACATTTTACCTGAGTACCAATTGATATTGAAAACATTTCCTTATGAAACTCTGTACTTGCTCTTATTAATATATAAGTTGTATTTATGATAGCTACACTTTGGTCAATTGACAAGTAGCAGTTAGTGCTTTTAGTTATCACATATCAAGTCATGTCATGCCAATCCCGCTTAGGACCTAATCATCTTCACTGACAAAGATTAATAAGTAATATCTATTTCACAACTATAGGTAGCTGCTATGCGTGGCGTGACAGTTCCAACGCAAGCTTAAGTATTCTTGCATAATCAAGTAAATACCTATTATAATAAATTATCCGAAGCAGACTTCGCATCTAGTCCGGGCTGGTGCCGTGCCAAGAATATCCTTGACATCATCGTGGGCTGTGCTATGCTACAACTTGTGCTTTATGGGCCATCACATTCGCGCGGCGCACTCGTAAAATATCGTATGGCTTCGGAGTACATTTGCAAATGCAGCGACGTGCGGAAAACGTGTGCTACATTCATCTACTTATTAAGCGTAACAGATGTGTCGTTTGCTGCCAAAACGCGCGGTGTTGTTCTTTCTCAAAACAGTATTTTGACATTACTGTCACCTCAGAAAAGTATGCTGGTTCAAAAAAAACTGTTTTTAGTGACTCTTGACTTCAGGACTATGCAATACAATTACTTAAGGCTTTCCCGCTACTAATGCAGATCATTTTGACAGTAACTCGTTAAACACTAACTAATAAATTAAACACAGATTATTGCTCTAAGTTGTTGGCAATTTAAGGAACAAAACGATCCTTGCATTTAAACCTTGAAGTTCAGGGCATCCTATATAAGACAGGGCCACATCCGTTGTAGCCGGTTAAGAACTTAAAAACATAATTATAGAGGCTCATTAGACTTTCCACGAGTTAGCAATTAGGTACCGTTGGTTGCCACTGCCACGCTTGTGATTCTGTACGCCATTGTGAAAACTGCAATATATTGGATTTTCGAAAATATTCTTCGCCGTCCTACAAAATACACTTTAATAAATATCTGGCTGGCCACGCCGCACCAACGCTCGCAAATGACGCAACTGAGCAAAATGTTCCAAGTTCGAAAATGTGACGTGACGTCTGTTGAAGACGCCAACGCGTCAGGCTGGCCGGGGCACGAGCACCGAAATACTTGCTGCTAGAGCCAGCCCTACCCTCACAGGTCGGACGTGAATCACTGGCCATTAATAATCCAACCTCGGCCACATATATTTACTTGTAGAAGATACGAACAATTACAAGTGTTATGTCACCGAATGTGCAGTACGAGGTGACAACGACACCCTGTGCGACGGTTACTCGGGCAAAACATCATCAAGCCAGACAATAAGCAAGTCGTTATGGTTGCGAGAGCACTGGAGCAGGGACGGTAAATTAATACAATTAATAAACAGCTGCAAGTATTTAAACGATCTTCTGTTAATTAAAAACGAGTTCTCGTAAACTGAACAATTCATGTTTTTGCTCAGTAGGTAGCCGGGCGTAGGCGTTTCTATTGAAGCCCAAACGGCAGGACGCGGACGTCAAAACAAAATAGTTACTACAGTTGTTAACACCCATAACGAATAACTACTTACTAAGTTTTCATTTAAACCGTGTATTGAATTTGCATACAAAACTTTAGTAATGTACTCGTATATACACGAATAATTAAAATAAGTTAAAACAAGTAGGTACTTATAGATACAACTCAAATATTCCCGACATGACCGGTATTTCAAAATCAGAAATACATTGCCACGGATTTAATTTTTTAATTTTATTCGCTTAACCGGCCGCGGGATGCCGTCCTAAGAAGTTCTCTTCTAAGTAGGTAATTCATTATTTCTAAAAGTTAAATAAAAAAATAGGTACTAAAAACTAAAATCGTGCAATCCCGACGACATTAATTGGGGTTAATATGGAGAACTTTTCAGTCGAGTACCGTGTTAAGGCCACGAAGCTTGCTGAATGGCCTTATTGGGTACGAGATTGAAAAGCTTGGCTATATCACTATTGTATATAATATTTTTTCTATGAGTCAACTAAAATTATACTTTAAACTAGCAGATTCATATAGGTAAACCGCTTTAAAAAAATTGTGTGCAACTGCACATAATTACTACGGTACGGTACCCTTAATCTTATTATGTATGTTCCACAAAATAGCTTAAAACCCCTATATAGCTTTGTATTCAATAAATTTATTTTTTGCATTGTGATTCTGTACGGAGCCGGACACAATTTAACACTCACATAAACATTTCTTATCTTACACACTTACTCCCTTCTAATGCTGCACATAATTTGCAATGACAAAGTGTGGTTACAAATATGTTGTAAATGTCAAATTTAGAATAGCATATTCCGCTCAGACTGACTACAAGAGTCGACTCACTGGTGTTCTGTAGGGTCATTTATTGCGCCCATTGTTTTATATTCCTTGACTGTGCACGTAAATGATAAACATGTTTATTCGTCATGTTCGGCAAACAATAAGGTATTAGCCTACAATTCACATAATGATACTTAGGGCCAGTGGCACCAACCAATTTACTAGGCCGCAAAGAGAAGCATGGCATTTAAAACTGACATCTATTAGCCTAAAAAGCAAAACAGTCCAAAACAGATATTTTTATTACCATTTTGATCAGGGGGGAGACACTTAGAAATGTAGTTAACATTAGTAAAGATAGTGGCGATTTCTATTAATGGGATCCGATAACCTACTTTTGCTTAAAGTTGACTACCGATTGTGCAAACGACCTCACCAGATGTCACTATAAAATTGATACAATTTAAAGGCATGAACATGAAGAAGGTTGCATATACCTCGTATGTCAAGACCTATCTTTATTCATAATGTTGTTACCTACCAACTGTTGAAAATGATTGATATTATTTCTCTATTCATTTTAAAGTGCAGAGGAGAGCAGAGTAAACTTGGAGCAAGCATTAAACACGAGTCAAATTCAAATAGGGAAATTAGAATCCCAATAGTTCCAATGTTACAAAACCTGGAGGTTTAAAATTTTAACAGTGTTCAATGCAATGCCGGGAGGTTCGAAGGTAAGAAGAAAATACCATCCTCCTTACATTCGTCCTATGCCTAAAATTACAAGAAGGACCCACGACATCATACTTATATTACTCATATGTTTATTTAAAAGAATATCTGGAGCGAATTGTTTACGGAGCTAGAGAGCGAGACGAAATTACCAAGAATTCTCCTAATGTGCACTTTATCTCCGAAATATCTAGAATTCAAGTCCAGTTGGATGTTAAGGTCAAAGAAGAAACGCTCAGTTGAGAAATAGGCAAGTCAGTTATGCGCACATAAAAGAGTTCTAAGTCAGACTGAGACAAGTTACAGAAGACGAAGCTGAACTATTCAAGTACTTACAACACCTAGTCTAATACTATCGTGCATGCCAAATTAAAAGCAATAAACATATACTTGCTTTACTATAAAGTATGTATTTTTTTTAGGTTACAAGAAATCAAACAAAAAATTAACTTATAAACCGCCCAAGTAGACCTAGTATTATGTAGTACGAAAGTACCTACACATACGAATGCATATGTAGGGAGGTGTGCACACACACACACACACATACATAGCTAGTTTCGGATACAAAATAGAGATAGCGCTTCGAAAATAGTTTCCTTAAAATGCTTCAAAAGGGCTCTCTTTTTCTATATATTCACTTTACTCTTTGGCCGTAATTCGAAATCAACTAGGGACCTAATCAAGTCGACTAAAATAACAAGTGATGTAGGAGCCTCTAGTTTTACACGTTGAGTAGCTGTAGCAACGATGTCACACTGGACATCAGCATCATCAATCGAAAAATAATGACGAAGTGTGTCATAAGTACTAAAATTGGATTAGCAAGCGAGTGGCAACTGCTTATCTGACTATTATAACATAACGACCGGAAATATAATTTCATTCAAGAACCTACATAATATAAAATGTTCCTAACGGACCATTCAAAGGTTTTTGGTCTAACTCTAATTAGTATTAAGGGTATTTTATATGAGCGATTCTCTTTAGAAATGCTCCTAATACGAAGAATAGCAACACGCGTGAATATCCTCGCACCTGTGTAACATATCGTCGCAGAAGGCGCGTGACTGCCGGCCCTCTGCCCGCTAGACCCGCTGTCGCCGCCATCGCCAGACGGCTCGACGCCGAGCGCGAGAACCATAAACATAAAAATGCTCAAACTGAACTGTTAATGCTATTCCTGGCAGGATATGCAACTCATACACAATGTACGATTAAACCGTCCATATAGCCCTTGAGTATATGAAGATAACCGAGCAAAGTTTGACTCGTAAGTATGGCGCTGGAATCGTTTAAAAAATGTGTCATTGTTATGTAATTTTTTTTAGGTTTATCTATGGCGAGGGGTTTTATCCACAAAAGTCCCCGCATACTTGACAAATTCATATTAAATTCGAGTATTTAACTTTTAAATACCAAAAGTACCAAATTTAAAAAAAAAATGCCCTGAGTCCTACGAGGTTAGTAGTTAGAGTAGAGAGTATCTAATTTATTGGTATTTATTGCAGCATTTGCAGCTGTAAATGACATGATGTATACAATTTCTCATATTTCATGTCATAAACATTACCGATAGCCATTGCGCCACTTACAACTTTGATCAAGGGTGGCAAGATATAAGAAAAAATGTGAGAATTACAAATATTGTTTGGTTTGCGACTGCGTTTTATTACCGGTTGCAACGACAGAGAGGACAACTTTACTAAACATTACTTTAAAATAGGCTCATATGGTCAACTAGGGAAACCCTAATATTTTTGCCGTTCCTGTCTATGTGTTTAATTAAATTTTCCACTTTGTTTGTGGTCTAGTTTCAGAGTGTAAAGTGCCAAAACTTTAGTACCTCTCACGTTTTGTTAGTAAGTTCCTAAAATGTGACAACGGCCGGTTTGTTCAGACAACCGTTCCACTGTGTCGCTTGCCATAAGGACGAGAGAATTGCTTGTATTTTATACTTGACAAGGCGTTCTTAGCGACAAAGTGGGACGTTTTGCCGGCCGCGGTCACAAATGTTCTATACTTTCCTTGAATAGTTTATAATGGTAAGTGTCGAAGTCTAGTCAAAGGTCCCAGTTTGTCGCTTACCATAAGAACGAGATTCGCTTGTTTGTTTGTTTGTTTATACGAATAACTTGTCATAACATCCTTATGGCAAACAACAAAGTGGGTCTTTTTGCTTGGAAACGACACATAAAGTCGTTTATCCTATTAGTTTGCTCAAACAAAAACAAATATTTCCATACCTAAAGTGAATCTGATTTCAAAAGTTTCCTATGAAATGAAACCAGTCTACAGGAAATTAGCCTATTATTATTAGGTACTGCACAATTGGATTGAATCGCAAAAAACAATCAACAAACAGAAAACGATGAGTTAGTCGTCAGCGCTCGCGCACGTACGGCCGGTCGAGTGACGCATTTTGCATCCGTAGGCTTATCTGCTTTATCTTAAACGTCAATTGAAACCCAATGAAGGCATTTATATACAGGTTTACACACGTCCACATATAAGCTACCTGACGGTCTTCACGTACTGCCGTTTGGTACCTTAGCTAACGTCATATTTCATTATTAATAATAGATACAGAGTACTCCGATGATACTTAGGATTAATAGAGTGTATTGTGATTGGTCGGTAAATCAGTGGAATTATAGCAACGTAACAGCGTATTATACCTATTCCATGCTCCTTCTTTATCCTTAAAAATCTTATAGAATATTTTTAAAAAGGAATAGTCAACATACTAAGCACTGCGTTGTACTAAGGTGTACTAAGTAAGGTCCGACCGAGAACGCTTTTTTTGTCTCGGCCGAGACCGAGACCTTGATTCAATGGGATTCTCGGCCGAGACCGAGACCGAGAATTTATAAAATAGAAAAAAGACGAATTTTGCACTAAAAATGTTTTTATAATCGAAATTCAACGATTTATCAGAAAAAGTTATCATAATCAATTCGTAGCGCTATTAAATAGTATTTTTAGGGTTCCGTAGCCAACATAGCAAAAATGAAACCCTTATAGTTTCGTCATGTCCTTATGTCTGTCGGTCTGTGCGTATGTCACAGCCATTTTACTCAAAAAGTATATGATATATTTTATAACCAAATGTGGAACGTAGGTAGGTAATGTATTATATATATATTATTTTTTCAAATATATAGGTACTCCATAAAAATGTTAATAAAAGTTAAAAATAAAAAGGTCAAAGGTTAGGTCTTTAAAACTACATAAAGGTTGCTAAAAACGTTTTTTAATTAAGTAAATACTTTTGGAAATAATCGCTCCAAAGAAAAATAGTGTGATCCTCTCTAACTTTTGAACCGGGAGAGCAAAACCATTTAAAAATATCTAAATAATAAAGCTTAATAAGCCAATAATTTTTTAGGCAAATTATTTTGAATATGGTCGGTTAAACCATTTAAGAGTTATAAAAAAAAACTGATCTTTAAGAAGATAAAACGACGAAAGTGCCACTAACATGCATATGAAAGATGAGAAAGATAATGATCAGGATCACGAATCTATCATATTTTAAGGAAAGGAAAACATTCGAATAGGGAAGAACCTACCCTCAAAGGCCAAGCTACGTCAGTATTAAGTCAGGTTACCTACCACTAAATGTTTTCTTAGCCGTCGTCTACGAGCTAGATATGAGTATAGTGCCCACTATCTCCATTACTGTTACTCCCTTTAGTTGACTTCATTTTTGATTCCAGAGGGCATGCCGCGAACCACGTTCGACGTGCTGCCTCCCTGTCACACTTACGTACGAATTTACAAGTGCGACAGAGAGGCAACACGTCGAACGTGGTTCGCGGTAGGCCCTCAGGCACGAGGCAAGGAAACACTTAATGCCCCTGCTCTATGGCTACTCCATTCATAGTGGGATCAGTGTGGAATACAGTAGCTAATAGTTTTAGACTAGTCATTTATTAGTATTATTAGTATTAATAGTGTTTTACCTACAATAACCTGTCCTTCAACTCAATACCTATGCTCATTAAAGTTGGTCGTTAAGTTAGCATTAATGGATAACCAAATATCCTATTAGTAATTAGTTAGGTTAGGTACCTACCTACCCTGCATACAGTGTGACAGCAGTTATGTTGGTTCCAGGAGAGTTACACTTAATTGCGCAAACTGCATCGAAAGATCAAAAAAGCGGCCAAGTGCGAGTCGGACTCGCCCATGAAGGGTTCCGTACCATGTATGACGTATAAAAAAAACTACTTACTAGATCTCATTCAAACCAATTTTCGGTGGAAGTTTGCATGGTAATGTATATCATACATTTTTTTTTGTTTTATCATTCTTTTATTTTAGAAGTTAGAGGGGGGGGGGGACACATTTTACCACTTTGGAAGTGTCTCTCGCGCAAACTATTCAGTTTAGAAAAAATGATATTAGAAACCTCAATATCATTTTGAAGACCTATCCATAGATACCCCACACGTATGGGTTTGATGAAAAAAGATTTTTTGAGTTTCAGTTCTAAGTATGGGGAACTCCCAAAATTTATAGTTTTTTTTTCTATTTTTGTGTGAAAATCTTAATGCGGTTCATAGAATACATCTACTTACCAAGTTTGAAAAGTATAGCTCTTATAGTTTCGGAAAAAAGTGGCTGTGACATAAACGGACAGACAGACGGACATGACGAATCTATAAGGGTTCCGTTTTTTGCCATTTGGCTACGGAACCCTAAAAAGGTAAAATTTTACAGGTACAGTCAGCATCAATAGTAACGGATCAAACAACGCGCCAAAAGTATCTGTCATTCCATAACTTTTCCAAATATAGATAAATTTCTAAAATTAACATTCAAAAGTATATCTTGTACAGCCTTTGTTGTTCTACGTATATTAAAGACATCACTTTTTGTTAATCTGTTACAGAATGGTAGTTACTTATGAAGCGTTATTTGATCCGTTACTTCTGATGCTGACTGCACATATTACAATGAATAGTTTTAATCGCTTAACACTCCTACACACGTCAATTTGATAAAGGCACGTGTATTTTATTACTTAAATAAATTTGGAGGTATGCTACTGTAAGGACAAAGTCGATAGTTAGGTTGAACCATAATACTCTCATTCGATATGTAATAACACCACTAAAGTAATAAGGATAGACATATGTAAAAACAGTAAGGTATTAGGTAAGAGTGAGATAGCACTTCACGAATAAAAACACTTCCAATATGTCGTTGTTTCATTACAATAACCAAGTCCTTACATGGCGTTGCGGACAGGATACTTACTTAATTAGTGTTAGCGAATTTTTAATCACTTGTTAGTTAAATCTCATCAACGGTAAAAAAAAGAAAATAAACCACTTCAAAATATAAAATAAAATATTATACTATTTAAGTATAAGTACCTAAGCGTTACCAACTGATATGTTAGACGTGCCGAGACAAAATTTGAAGCATACCTCTTGTATAGTCGTGTACTCGTGTCGTCGTGCATGTAGGTAAAACCCGGATAGATACTATTAGATACCCCAGTTGTATAGGTGTCTCCTTTACTTTCAAAAATCTAACTGCCCAATATAAGAACGATAAAATATGAATTAATATTAATATATGAAGCCCAAGATCTACATACCTGAGTCGCCAGCCGTTTTTGCGATAAGCTACGTGGTGAGTAGGTACGTAGGTAGTGTCAAAATTTTGGGGGCTAGTAATATATAGTAGCATAAGTTTTGAAGTGGTACACTATCGATACACTAGTGCACTGACCCTAGTGCATTAAGTTTATTTAGGTGTCAATTATCGCTATTGTTTTTTTTTTGCTAAAAAATAAAAATGCGTCTGAGGGCCTACCGCGAACCACGTTCGACGTGTTACCTCTCTGTCGCACTTGTAAATTTGTATGTAAGTGTGACAGGGAGGCAACACGTCGAACGTGGTTCGCGGTAGGCCCTCTGTTCATGTGAAAAAGGATAGTGATCTCGATTTTATTGCGGTACAGTTCCTCTCAGAGCTTACCCATACCTCACACACCCTGATTTCTACTTCTTCAATTTCAAAGATTTATCCTCTTGTCAGTGGAGTATTTTTAATACACCTTAATCAGTAACTTTTTGCTCTTACAATGAAGAAATAATTAACAAATTCATGAAAATTCATTATGGCTATATAAATTATAGTACAATAATCTCCATAAGGCCATTAATGAAATATAATTTTTAATTATTTTATTCGATAGGGCACCTTTACCAATGTCATGATAAGGCATCTATCGACACTTGTGCTTTAAGGCATATAGATGTTTGTTGAGGATAACCTCAAAAACATCTCTGAAAAAAAGAATTTTCTATATAAAACCTATTAAATTAAAAGAGACACGTCTCAGAGTCAGACAAAAGATTAGGCTAGTTATTTTAATCGAAATTATTCTTATTATATTCAATATTTCGAACTTATGAGGCTTTTTCAAAAAGTATGGCATCTATATGGGTTTTACCCTACCTGCACATGCATCAAGAACTAACGGGCAAATCCTGTAAAAATTGTATAGCTGCTTTTCTATACTTCTTTTATTGTTCTAAGTAGATGTGATATGTAGTAATTAGGTATCTGCCCAAAAGTATTGATTTAAACCGACTACGCTTGTAATTGAGAGGTACCTCTACCTACCACAAGCAGCAAGACCGTTCATTTTCAGAATTTTGATTTATAGCGATATACTATTACGTAATGAATTAGACACTGGAGACACTGGACATCTTAACAGTTAAAGTATGAATTACCGACGACCGGCACTTTAAATAAATTATAATAATAATAAAATACAATTATTGAAATATACAAAAAAGATTTTTTTTTTTCATAATATCATTGACTTTTGGCATAGACACCTACCGTCTTTTTAGGATTTTAAATCCTTTAATTTAGTTGAAAAGAAATGAATAACCTTTACGCCACGTGCGCCGGGCCATGAGCATTTACGTCCTCTTTAGGTGTCGTGGATTGCAAAAGAAAACAAGAATATCGCGGTAATCACAATATGTAAATAAATTGAAAATTACGTGTTTTGTAAATTTCTAGTCAAGTACATACATACAAATAAAGCTCACAATTTTATTGCCTATTATTAGGAAGGTGATTACACAATAAATCGCGTCGAATGAAGCTATTTACATAATTGTCATCGAACTTTACTTGGTATGTTCATTTGATTTTCAATTTTAATCGTCATAATTCTATGAAATTATTAATAGGTACGTTAAATTGTGGCCCTAGTGAAAAAGGGTACAAGTCTCTGGCAGCGCAGGTGTAAAGGGGTGTAAGTTCCAAGTAACACTTATGCCCTTATATACCAAAACTGCCAGAGACTTGTACCCTTTTTCACTAGGGCCACAGGTTTGTATAAACTCGCACCTCTGTGCTAAAAAAATCGCTGCACAGATATCTTTATCTGAGTCCACGTATCTTTCAAACTTTGTACATACCTACTGTACTGTACTTTAAAAAAAGTGGTAATTTAAACTATTAGGTACAGTTCCGGAAACAGTCATCTTCGCTATATTTCATTTTTTTAGCATTAGAAAAAAGGGAAACAACCTTGACTTGTCGTTTTATTGAAAACGCTTTTTACAAACAGTATTTATTATTATTACTTATGAAAGCAAAAGAATGTAAAAGATCGTACCTCGATCGATTTATAGCTGCTACATATTTGCAGTGACTTATTATTCTAAAGGGTTTTTCAATAAAAGGACACGTCAAAATAGCTTACCTTCTTTCTAATGGTAAAAAAGCGGACTATAAGCAATGTATTTTATTTTCTAGACAACTATAAAAGAAAAATAAATATAGGTACTTACGTACTTACCTATTATCTGTAATCATTCAATTTATACTTTGTAAATATGTTAACCTTAAATGATTGAGTACAAATTAGGTATTCAAGCTATGAGAAATCGGATTTAAAAAGGTTTCAAGCGGAGTATTTAGGTATCAAACAAAACGGGTATGGTCTAAAATATGTCTACTTACCCGCTTTTATTGAATTGTTCCTGTACTATTTCGATTTTGTCATGGGTATAGTACACATATAATACCATACTTATATCGATCTGAACAAATGGTCTCATGGTGAAACAGACGGTGGTATTAAAAACTTTAAAATAGGCTTTGGAATTTTTAAAAAGAATCCTGTTCGAGTGCTTCATCAGTTAGCCTAACCGAGTGACAATCTTTGTATACAAAACGCCAACTGAAACTTAATGTATGGAGAACATGGAACATGGAGTACAACTATCATCGCAATACATTTTTATTTTTGTATTGGAGTTGGTCCTCGTGCAATCTGTCATTAACTGGATGAGGGTGTAAAGTATGTAAGCAACACAACCCTAAAAACTGAATAAGTTTTTGGCAATAAATTAGATTTTTGGTACAACCTTTGATCGCCGACTTCTTTTTTCTTCCTTTCTTGACACAGGCAACTAATACTCATCAGTTTTTGGAGGCTCGGGGAAGGACGTAGGATAGTTTTATCAGTCATCAACATTCCACGCTATATTACCTATATAATTTCAACAGAGGATGGGGAACTATCAATAGCTAACTAAGTAATGCAATAAGTAGTATTAATATAAATTAAATATAATGTCAATAAAAACTAAAAAAATACGTAACCAGGCCTCATTCTAAGGCCTGGTTACGGCCTGGTATTGTTATATTTGATAAAGTTACAGATCATACAGCCTATAAAAGACAGCCGCAATGACCGTGCATGTTTCACGAAAAGTAATTTGTATGAGTTGTTCTTGGGTGAACTAAGAGTATTAGTCATATTATATAGGTATGTATATTTTATCAACTGTGAACAAGTTCCTAATGTTATATTTCATTTACCTTCGAATAAAAAAAAACATCCTACCCACCATATGTAATGTTAAGTAAAGTGGCAGGCTGAAGTACCTATTAACAACCCTACGCGCTATTAAGCGTCCCATTAACACGTGACTATAATTATTATCCTATGTAAATAGTAAGATTAATTTTTTTAGCGTATTCCCAATTGTCCCCGCCAAGCACAGGTGGGAATGGGCGTCCCCGCCTCATACATGAGACTACAAATGGGAATACACCAATTTATTCAATACTTGCAATGAACAAGGACAGTAGGTATTCGCAAAAAAGCACACAATGAAAATAATAATCGCTTTGCTATAAGCAAAAATCGCAGTGACATAAATAAGGAAACTAAACATTACATAGGTAGGCATATATATACAGAGTTTCGTTAGTTTCATCATCTTGTCGATGAGCGGACAAAAGGTATTCCTGGAAAGGGAACAATTCGATATCCTCCGGTTAGGTCGGGGGTAGTTTCGGAGCGTCGAGAATTACCATTACAAGGGAATCGGGGTCTAAACAGGCGGCAGGTAACAGGCGCGGAGCGCCGGCGCTACCTGCGCAAGAGGCCCGCGCTCGCGGATTAATCAAAATGCTTTTTATTAAAACAATTCTCTTTATTCATTCATTATAATAGTAATAATTGCATTAATACCTAATCAATCTTTATAATAATGTACGCTTCATAAACTCCACAATATAAAAATACGTTCTTATACAATACACAAAAATAAGCAGTCATCTCGAGATGACGGCATAATGCACTATGGCGTGTGTACATTAAGGCACGATGATGGAGGGCTACGCCCCGGGAGGCGTCAGGCGGGCGTCGGCGACTAGATCACAGGAGGAGCGGGGCCCGGCCCCGGCTGCAGGCTCTCATCTGAGAGGCGCCGGGAACGAAGGCACGGGTGCGCACCAGCGCGGCGCAGCGCACGCGGTCAGCGCGCAGCCCGCGCTCGCCGGGCTCACGGGCACAAAAGCGTGCAGCACGTGGACCTGCGGCGGCGGCGGTGGCCGCTCATCCTCCTCGTCCAGGTACGGCCGGAACAACTTGAACGGCTTGCGCGCGGGCTCCGGCGCCGAGCGGGGCACGAACGCAGGCTGTGGCGCGGGCGGCGGGGTGGGGCGCCGCACCGACAGGTCTATCGGTTCAGGGCTCAGCGGCAGCGGCGTGGGCACCTGGACAGGCGGCGTGGGAAGTACTGCGGGCGGCGGCGACGGCAGTCTCGCGCTCTCGGGGGAGCCGACGGAATATGGCGGTGGCGAAGGCGCCGGCTGCGGGGCTCGCCTCAGCAGCGCGGCGCGTAGAGCGGGCTCGGCCTGTAGCCACTTCTGAATCTGACGGCGATGGATGCCAAACTTTCTGGCAGTCGCGCGCTGGTTCCCGCGACATTGAGCGTCCCGTCTGTAGGCTTCAAGAACTTGGAGTTTGAATTGTGGTGGGAAAATGCGACGCGAGCCAGCGCGACCGTCGGGGCGGCGGTCGGAGGGCGAGTGTGCGTGGGCGGCGGCCATGGTTTGGACACGTGTGCGCGTGGCGGCTGTCGGCGCCGGACTGACTGTCGGCGGATGTCGGCGCTCGCTGCCCGCGGCACCGCCGCACCGCCGACCCGCGCGGCGACGTGAGCCCGCGATGCGAGCCGAGTGTGCCCATAAAGGCCGGTTCACAATGACAAACAAAAAACACTTGTTTGTTATGTCTCGAAATAAATGTAAGGTGCCTTTTTCACTACCGATATGAAAAGCGGGCACAATGTAGTCAGCATGTAGAAGTCTCGTATTTTACATGTTTAATGTTAATTACGTAAATCTACCTCGAAAAATACGCTAATTACATATGATGCCACGTAGGTTTGTGTATGTACACTGGAAGGACATTTATTTTTGAATTAGTATTTACAACTGTCATTAATTAACTACTCAGTTCAATAACTACGCACACCTATCAACACTCATGACAGTACTGATAATTAGTCCGTTTCTTAGTCATAAAAGTCTATTCTTAAAATTTAAGTTGCATGAACTCATGATATATATTTTTAATTAAATAAAGAACAGTGTGAACGTTCACCAAGGCAGTAATCTCGCTTGCCTCATTCTCGGCGTGAAAAAATGCCGCAAGTGGGAGCCGATAGCACGTAGCGCCACCATTGCTATCCTTGTTCAGTCCGTAAGCAACGGCGGAAAGAGCGGGATAGACACTTGCCCTGCCTGGCCGCTGCTACATCCGTTTACGAAACAAGTTTGCATGCGACGTTGCCGAGCGGAGCAGCGAGGCGCGGGTCGCGTTCATGAGCTCAGGGTGGGGGGCGCGGGCGGACAAGAATGCGCACGGAGTGGCAGCGCCGCCGTCCGCGGCAGACAGGGTGTCGCCGGCTCGCCGCCGTAGACAGGCCGTCGCTCGGCGGCGCTAGCCCCCCTTGCCCCCGCGCGATCCCCTCCGAGCCCGCAGCGTACATCAACAAGTTATTTCGGCCCAAACCTGTGTATGGTCAGAAGATCTCAAGTGATATGCCGCGTGGGAGTGCTTGTTGCGTTTTGAACCGCATCGGTGGCTTAGCGCCATCGCCGTTTCGAGGAAAGTTGTTTTTTTGGTGCGAACGACGGCCGCCTGCCGCGCTGCCTTGCGTCCGGCGACCGTGAAAACAGCGATCCACTCCCCTAACGATCAACTTTTAAATTATAGGTTAATACCTAAGTAGTCCCATTTAGGTACCTCTATGGACATCTCATCTTTACAGTTTATGCAAAACACAATTGTAGTGTAGACACATCCTTATTTTCACTTTCAGATTTAGGGTAGTTTTGTAAATTGGATTGAATTGAAACTACCTGCTTTAAAAAACTCAAACTCCCAACTGTTGCACTATGGGCTGAAACGCCAAAAAAGGGGACATTCGAAGTTTTATTGCGAAATATTTTCACTCATTAATCATCAAGTCATCATTTTTACAGTAGGCAGGTAAGGGACGAAACAAATAACTAGTTTTTACACTTTTTTAGACAAAGGAGCTTTGTCCATTTTAAAAAACTAGTTAGTATAACTAACAATTAATAAGAATTACAGTAAAATGTGAATAAAGGTACAATAAAAACTTACACTAATTAAAAACTAAAAATCTATATCTAAAGAGGGCCCCTGGGGCATAGTGCCAAAGATACTGGCAGCATTTCCTCGCTGAATCGCAACGCTTATTCGTTGAGCGAGGAAGCTGCCAGCTCTTTTGTCCCCTGTAACGTCAACCAGCCGTTTGGCCAAATCATTAAAAATGCTCTAAAGTAACTTAATTACTTAGGTAAATAAATATATCTGTTTTGAATTACAATCAATACGTCGTATTTAAGTGACAGTGTCAAATTCATTATTATGACAGCTAATTTTTTTCCCGTAATGAATGGCATTTCACCACCTATTGTGTCGTAGAATTGGTATATGTAATCACCTTTTTTTATTCTTTTGTATTTTTTGTAATAAGCGATATTTAATTGATATTATTATATTGCAGTGTTCAAGAAGCAATATTCTTCTAAATCATATGTAAATTTTAGGATTTATAAAAATGAAATGTTGTCAATACGTATTTTTATTACGCTTATATTTAAAAAAAAAAATAAGTTTACAATAAAGACGACAGTTCAAGAAAAGTTTGTTAATTAACATAGTTTGTTGAAAATTGAACTTTTAAGATAATTTTATACGGAAATATTTTTTTTGAAATACACCATATTTTTTTGAAGTTTTTGAAATAAGTACACCATATTTTTTTCAAGTAAAAGTTTACCCGCTTTCGATACCGCGCGTGCGTCCGAAATATGACGCGCGGAGGGCTATTTTCAGCGTTACAATAAAAGTATAATTAATAGAGTTAGAATTTCCCGAGTTAAAAAATTTTCATTGGAAATTTCCTCCTCTTTATCTTTTCTTTTGTTTTAATTCCTCAAATTTAACAGTTTATGAGGTATTGGCCAAGAACTAAATACCATATTATTACACTTTTACATTTATTTGTGGTAATAAACGCTTTGAATGCATATTTCTAGACATCATTCCGAATGCAATGAGGTATCACACATATTTTTAGGAGTAGTCTCTATTTTTCACCATTTTGAACTTGTCGAGTAGACTACATATAAGGCTAAATAGCTTTTACGAATGTAGGGCTCTTGGTTGTCCTAGAGATGAAACATTGGCCAAGAGCTTGCCGGGACATTCATTTTTCCGCTTTCTAGGATTTCAGGAAGCACCCTAAGAAGTTTGATGATCATCAGGACTGATTCAGGAGTCATTGACGAAATCGGTTTTTTTTTTAGATATCAACAAAATCTAAAGGTATAATAAGAGCTATGCAATTGAAACTTTTATGATTAATAAGTCTATTATTGACATCATATATCCTGAGAATTTTGTTTATCAAGTATAATCCAAACCTAAGTTATGAGGGTTCAAAACGACGACGCGCTTTGATAAAAGGTAGGTAGTGGCCTAGTGGCCTTCCTCTTCGCTTGGCCCGTCTTGGCCAGATATATATTTTTGTAATAAAAATCGGCCATGAGCATGTCGGGCCATGCTCAGTGTAGGTTTTCGTAGTTACCATTTTGTCAAAATAGGCCTAACGGGAGCTATTAGTAAGTATCATGTACATTACAAGCATAAGGGAGTTTTTCATAGTTTTTCTTTGCAGCGTTCTTTTTTTCTACGTCTTTTTACTAAGAAGAGAAGATTATTTGCAATAACTCAAAAATGACTAGACCGATCATGTTCGCTTAATTTTTCATTGAAATTATTTACTTACTAAGCTTTAGTTTCACGATTTTTTCATATTAGTTCCGAAAATATTAACTTTATTAACAAAAGGGTTTTAGAGACCCGTATTCGGTTTGAAAGCTCTATCCAACGATACCCCACATTATTGGGTCGAAGTAAAATAACATTTAAAAAGACGCCTTTTGTTTTTATCGTTTTTATTCTACCGTTCCGTCGCAATACATGATTTATGTATCCATGTCAAATTGCAGTTTTCTCGCACTAACGATCACGGAGCAAAGCCTCGGACAGACGGCCATTGTGAAACTATAAGGGTTTCTAGGTGACTACGAGACCCTAAAAAATCTTAATGAGGTGCTGAGAGCTCTGAGGGTTGAAAGTGGTTAACGTTTTACAAGACTTCATACTTTCTCGTTAATTATTCAAAAGGTAAGCCTGCTAGTGCTACACCCCTTGCAAAGAAATGTATAATTTAGTAATAGTGCTCTTTATGAAGAAACAACATAAGCCTTACTGACCTCTGTGAGACTAGGTCTTCCTGGGTAAAATTGTCTTATAATAATGTTTATATGTATTATTATATGTATGTTCAGTCTGGATTCCACGGTCTTATTAAGTCCCGGTATTTTGATAGGCTTGCGTGGGGATATAGATCCAACACGTAGAGGCCCTTTGGAGAGCTTTAATGTCAACGCCTGCTGGAACCCGTTCACAGGTACAACAATAGACACCCCATGAACCGATCTCAGCAAGCATTGGGACTATTGTAGAAAAAGTGAAAAGTATACGCTCTATGAAATGAAGTTTGGGTGGATTAAGAGATTGGTTTATAGCAAAGAACGTCCGGACACCTGCCATAAATATGTTTTCACTAGTTATCGAGGCAAGCGGTTAATTGCCGCCCACTAGATGAACCCCCAAAACTGCCGTGGTAAAGACGACCAGGAGCAATACCGGTGTGAGCGGCTCAGGGGTGTCGAGAGGTGTACGCTGCTTTCTACCAAGTGGCTGATAAGATATCGCCCAGTGTGCCAACTCGCGTCTTACACATGTTTCACTTGCACCCCTGGAGCATATAGCTCTAACGACTCTCTGGACGGTCCCCTTGGGGTCCACTCCAACCGACGAAGACACGCCGGAGACAGACCCTGACCAACTCTTGGGAGTTCTCAGATCCGTGGGGTCGTTACTCCCCAACAGCTTGCCACAAGCTGCCCTGTGGTTTTTATTATTATGTATTATTAAATAAACCGGTCAAGTGCGCGTCTGACTCGCGCACCAAAGTGGATTTCGTATAAACATTGAAACTTCAAGAGAATTCAAAAAGTATCCAAAGGTAGTTAAATGTTATAGGACTTAGGGTGATTTCACGGTAGGTACTAACAATCTACTGTATGGGTTGATCTCGTCAAACCGGCAGTCCGCCACTGAGGGCAGTCATCTGCGCAAGTGCCTACTTGATTGAAATTACACCATGCTAATATGGGGCCCACGCAGGCGGTTGGCTAAACTACTTGCCAACTGAATCAGCTTGTAAGTACTTGCCTAGTGTAATATACTAAGCATCACTCAAAAGTACTGACGAACGCCCTTGTATTTTGCCCAAAAGGCCAAATCAAAAGGAAGAAGGTTATTTTCATAAACGAATTTTATCGAATTATATTATATACTCGCCGATCTCTACTTTAGTAAGTATGTACTCCTTAGCCTAGCCGTGAATATATCAATATATAGATAAAAAATCTATAATTTGTTGTTTGCCATTCGACAATTTGGCGTGCTGCTTGCTTCGGAAGTATGATTGGCAAGATAATAATTATGCATATTTATTATCTTGCCGATTTATTATGGAATGGGATTCGGCTCTAAACACTTAAATTTGCTTTATAATAAGTGGGTTGTTTTCCTTTTTCGCATTTATCTTCAATGGCTCCGTTCTGATTGATTTAGAACGGCGTCATTACGGCAAGGTAGCTGGGCCATGGTACCTACCATGGTACCCATGGTACTAGCCTAGTACTATACTAATAGGTAATACTAATATTTATCTATTTTGTGTATTAACTTAGATTCGTTTAATAAAACAATATTTAAAGACAAACGCCCAGAAAGCGGCATAGGTTTTCTTAAAATATATGAAATCACACGATGCTTTAAAGCGAAATCCAATGCTCGCTTGATTTATTGTATCGTTTGGACGGATCTCTGGCGATCATGTTTGACAGCGGCAGCATGTGTGACTGCGAGAGTCAGGCGAGCGATCACGATGTTGTGCCCGCTGACAAGGTCATGTGCTCGGCTGCTCGGTAATTTAATCCACCATGACATCATGGCGTTGGCAGTGGAGTAATATTCCGCCGACCACGCTCGTTTTTGCACAAGTCCGAGTACCTCGAATAATTAAGTTAGTACTCGATCAGCAGAGGCGGACGTGGTTGCGGAATTTAGGTACATATACGAACTGTATTATCTTGGTCGTCCACCTCCTTACACGTGCAAACTCATTTTCTACGTGCAAGCAAAATCACTGTACCTATAAGGTGGTAGGTATACTCGTATTTAGTTCATATATGTACGTGGTAAGTAGAAGTACGAACTACACGGTGTAACATGAGGAAACCGAAAGATTTTAACAGTCTCACACACACACATCTAGAGACTAAAATGTCATATTAACTTATCTGGATTTCGCTTAGTTTCATAGTTATTACTAATAAAAAAAACCTTATTGTAACTTAGTGGAAAACGCCTTTTTGATGGCGATGGAGCCATTATGGGGCGTAGTGTAAATATCCTTCCTGATAGATGTCAAAAAGTGACAAGTAACCTTTACAAAAACTAGGTTTTACAAAAAAATCGTAACATGTCATTTTCAGTGCCAGTTTTACAATAACATGAACTTTTTATGCACAAAAATAAAACATTTCCATTAATTTACATGTTACATTCAAATATATAAAAAAAAAAACCAAAAAAATATATTGGCGAAATTTACTTAATCTCATGTAACATTTTTTCCTTCTTTTGGCCTCAGAAGTGCGTAGTTAAAATCTCTCGGGTTTCTCGTGTTACTGTGTAGTCACCGTCACTTTAAACGTCACTAAAGCACTTAGAAACTTACAAGGCGTAAGTATAGGCATATTAGACGTACATACATAATGTAAATCGTACATCGAGTACAATTCGACAATAATTTAGGATCTAGGAGGACGAATATATGGGTATTTTGTCTGATAATTTTTTAAACTGCTGTTTTCAATATAAGACTATTACTCAATTTATAGTCGGTTGCTTTATTTTATAAGAAGATTTAGAGTTCACTGCTGAGTGCCGTTGATCAGTCTGCTGATTGTGATTACTGATATGTCATTGGTGCGACTGGCTGGCCCTTGGCCTTAGCAAAAGATGTTTGCCTTTTATCAAAAGCCGTTCAGCTGTCTTCATATGACCGAGTAATCACCATCATAATATACACCCTTTGGCTTTTACGACTTCAGCAGAATTATGGAACATATGCACATGGACAGGTCAAGAGCACCCTAAACCGACGAGCGTATATGAGGAATGTCATGAAAGTGAAGGAAGCGAACGAGGTATGTCAGGATCGTAGCAAGTGGAAATCCGTGGTCTCTGTCTACCCCTTCGGGAAATAGGCGTGATTATATGTATGTATGTATGCACATGGAGCATAACTTTTATAAGTGAATACAACGGACGTGTCAAACTAACGGCGGCTGCAAACGCGATGGTACCATAACACTCAAATGAGCTAATCAAAGTAATCAAACCCACAGACACATCGACGCCGCAGCCTGTTCGCCATACCAATGAGACTCCAACGAATATAAAACATACTAACAACCAGCGATCAAACGAGCTAGTAACCTTATTATCCTTAAAATAAGTGCGTATATTCAAAGCGGAGTTCGTAGAGCTATAAACTTCAGTTTTACTCGATTGAATACCAATAACAACTTATGTTGACTCCAGAGCGAACGAAAATGATTCTTCTGCAATACGACTAGAGTAAGAAGTAATTTGTGCGGAAAAGCCTGAGAGCAAATGGAGGCTAACGTCAAGCGAGCACACGTGCGTTCGAGCCTCACCTAAATGGAATGAAGACCAGTTTGGGCATAGTAGGTAAATCTCTTAGGGCCCATGCCTATTGCACAATGGTTAACGAACAAAGGCATTGAGCGGATTGTATAATAATATTAATAATATATCAATCAAGTACCCATACTCGTATTTACAGAACAGATTATTAAAACGGCACTGATACTTTTCCAACCATTCTACGGACGCTTTGTAATAAACAACACGCCCTTGGAAATTGTAATCTGAACAGTGTAAAACAATTACTGACGGTGAATAATAACGCCTAATAACAACAGGTAGAGCCGCTTTTCAAAAGAGTATATTTTTAATAGTTTATTTTAAACAGTCTCTATCAATTCTATTGTCATAGCTTCGCCCCAGGTAGGTAACCTACCTACCGCGATGTCGTTTATTTCCAAGTAACTATAAGGATGTTGCTATTGTTTTTGTGGCGCGGCCCTTTGAGATCAAAACAACGATAAGTGAATTCACCAGAACTTCAGATTGATGCTTCTCAAAAGTTTCTTCACTGGCCGAGGCATTGAGCATGTTTTACATTTGATGACATAAGAGTATTGTATCAAATTATATAACCCGACATAGGAAGCCGAGTAATATTGTAATAATATCTGGGGCTGGAGCAAAGCGCAAAGGGCACCACCTACTTTTACTGGAATCGAAGCGCTTCGTCGTTTTTATGAACACTCATAACTTAGGTTTGGATTATACCAGATATATCATATCCCACATCAACATTCTTGGGATATGATATCCATGGTGAACTTATTAAACACAAAACAAAATTGCAAAGCTGTTGTACTTTAGATTTTATTGACATCTAAAAAAACCATTTCGTTACTGGCTCACTGTCATCAAAAATCTTAGGGTACTTCCTGGAGTCCTAGAAAGCTGAAATTTTGTATATACGCTATTAGTACACAAACAACAAAAAAATCCTAAAACATGGAAAAATAATAACAATCTAAGAAGTGCCAATGTTAATGCAAGATTAGGTATAATAATTTATATCTATTTGCTATCTACCTAAATGTTATAAAAACATAACGAGCGGGGGGGGTTAGGGTCGGCAACGCGCATGTTACTCCTCTGGAGTTGCAGGCGTACATAGGCTACGGAGACTGCTTACCATCAGGCGGGCCGTATGCTTGTTTGCCACCGACGTAGTATAAAAGGTATTTTTCTGATTTTGGCAAATTGCGGGCATCTTTCTCTTTTACTCCAATTAAGGAGTAATCAGAGTGACAAAGATGCCCGCAATTTGCGAACTTCGGTGTTAGCGGTAGGCGGTCTGTCATCCCGATCCCGTACATTTTTACTTTTCGTTTGGCGTTTGTATCGACACGTACGACTGTCATCTAGGCTAGGGCCCCTGAGCTGAATCAATGTAATGTTGATCGATTACGAATATGTATATAAGTAATACTGAACTGAGTGAATTTATACTGGTTAGTGTTGTGCTAGAGCGTTTGACTCACCTGCATTCGCTATAGGTACACCAGTAATACTTACACTACACGGCCAGCGAGTCTGCCGCGATACGCATGTCTACCATATGTGCACTTAACAACTTGTTAAATTGTATGCCTTGTGTGCAGTACACATAAGAATTAATATTCAAATGCACACGCAGTAGATGTATGGATATGCGTGCGGCAGATAAAGGCGCCGGCGCATCGCGCGCATGTGTAATGCGCTCCATTTCTCACGGACGTTTGCTTTACTTTAAACAAATAAGAGAACTATAACGCGTATTACTGCACCGACCCGCTTGAATAACAATTTCCACATTCCGCTATCATTATGCGGACAAATTAACTATTCATTAACTTCACAATACAGGTCATAAGTGTAGGTATTTCCAGCAAATAGTCATTGAATTCTGGGAATATTATCATTAGTTTAATCATCTTTGATCACGTCAATTAGGAAACCCGATACCTCTAGAAATCAATAGAAACTAAGATGAACTGTTAAATTGACATGTCATACAAATAGGTATAACTAACGCAGTTATAGTAAACATTAGCTATTTAAGAGCTAGTTTGTTTCGTGTATATTAACATAGACTAGGAAAAGTAAGTAAAATAAATTATATTCAGTAAGTACAGAAATAACTTATTTAGGTACATCCTATTAACGATCAATGATGTACATTTATGTAAATGTAATACATTCATAGGAATAAGTACCAAATGAATTTACCTAAATTATCTTCTCTCGTTGTGTGTGTTCTCTCGTCAAGGTATACGAGTACCCCCCTACCCCTAGTATCTATATCTGTACCCCTAGTGTAAATTTAGTCGATAGCGAAACGTGACGTACGCGTTTGCGTTGACTCATTTTGTATGGGTATTTGAACAGCGCGCCAAGCGGGACGTTTTGGAAAGTCAAAAATCTCATACAAAATGACACTTAACGCAAACGGGTATGTGACGTTTCGCTGTCGAAAATATTTACACTAGGGGTACTGCTCCACCCCCTAAAGGTGATTCTTATGTTTAGAATACCCGGCTTATGTGGTATTAAATACACATGCAAGCGTCATGGGGCGCGAAAATGTTCAACATCGGCAACCGGTTTCTCAGCCGTGGCAGTCACAAGTGCCCTAGAGTGTTCACGCCTCAACGACACATATGACCTTTCTGGCAGTGACAGGTCTGGTCATCATGCTGTGCGCCCGCCCGGTCTGTACCGGTCTCTCCGATCGCTCGCCTCATTCACATTACGCTTTCTACGGCGACGCGACGATTGTAAAAAATACAGAACTCACGATTCTAATGAGTTCAAACTCCATGGGGTTGTGTTTTTTTATTATTATTACTGAGGTTTAAGTCAAAGTTATGGCCAACTTTGAACTCCAAACTGCATCTTAAATATATACTTTTGCAATTGTTAGCTCGATCAAACCTCCTGTAATGGGTCAAATAAAAAAGTTATATTACAGACAAGGCCTTGTCTACAATGTTTCCTAGTGACCTTTTCTCTCAGGTAGCGCATGGAATAGGTAGTAAACTAGCCCAGGTTCGATCTGTTACTTCGGTTTACACCATTACACCCGCCTGCCCAACCGAGCCTGTGTCAGATCAGAGAAGGGTACTGTAGGCTACTTAACATTGGGATTATGTGCTGGGAATAGATATTAGAGCTTGACTCGCAGACCAGTTTTTCGCTATCCGACAATAACAATAACGGCTATGATTACAATTAACTCTGAAAGTAACAAAATAGCCGTACGGAACCTTAACGAACTCCTCACACCATTGCAAGATACATATTTAACTATCTGGGGGCACGGCAGTGGCATCCTTTACTGGAACCATTTCAGCATCATCAGCATTTTCAGGCCCCTATTTGAGAACCTCTGGATAAGACCAGAACGCAGACATTTTCGACATCCAGTACCTAAGCTATAAACACATACTTAAAATCCAAAATTTCAAGTCTGTAGGACATTTATTTCCGAAGTTAAGCGAAAGCAAAGTTTCGCATTTATGACACTCACTCACTCACTCATGATCATCAAAATAGAACTAGTACTTCCCATAAGTTCAGAGAGCTGAAATTTGGTACAGAGTTAGGGTTTAATGGCCACATAAAGGGAAATCTATAAAAACTAGGATAATCGAAGATCTGGAGTACCTGGTGACCCTGATTAGAAAACAAAATAATAATAAAAAAAAATACTCCTAAAAATAAAAAACTGTGACAAATAAGAAAATCTAATAAAATAAATCAATAAGCCCATGTTGTGTGACTTGGCCGTTGAAGGGTACGCAAGGGTGCAAAACCAGGCGACAGATTGGTGCAATGGTGTCATGGAGCACCTGGTTTTGTACCCTTGTGTACCCTTCAACAGCCGAGTCACACAACATTAACTATAATAATAAAGAAATCGCAGTAAGGAACCTTAGACTTAGCACGACTTTGTCTAGATTTCATTACTTTTTAGAGATAAACAAGCAGCTCCATCGAGACTTGGCTAGTTTTTTACAGAATGTTTTTGGTGGGATTTTACTTAGTCGTGAGGCCATATACAGAGGTTTGATTTTAACCTAATTTTATTTACTATTTTTTTATCCGCATTTGCACTTACGTCTAGCTTAGACGCATTATGAGTTTATGGTCATAATGCGTCTAAGCTAATCGTAAATTTATAATAATCGTATGATATGAGGTAGGTATTGTTAGTATTGTTTCGCACGGGGGCACGGGCGGCGCCTACGTGCCACCACACGCGTTGTCGGCTAGTTACGTCGTTTCAGTAAGCACTTCTCTATCCACTATCGCTCGCTCAATGCTAATACTGACACGATGTACCTACTGTTTCGCACAGATAATGATATCATTGCCACTTGTCCGAGCCGACTGCACACTGCAGTGGAACGAACAGAATTTTATGTAAATACTAAGATTATTCCTGTTGTCTCGGGACCGTAGGAAATAATTGAATCTAAAGCACTTTACAACCACATTTTCCTTTGCTCGGGACACTCATATTACGTATACGCGATTGATTATGATATATGTGCAAGAGTCATTACGGATTCAAAGTGGCAGAAACGTTATGTCTGGTCCGTCTGTCCATTTTACTCGAAAACTATAGGAACTTATGCACCCTATGCAGTGTGTATTAAACATAACCGCAAATTTATACGAAATGTAGGTTTTAAAGCCAGGATACGAGTAGAAAGATATTTTTAAAACAAACTTAACTACCAGACTACCAGAACGTAATCAATTTTTGGAAATCTTTCAAGCCACAATGTATTCGGGTACATCATACATATTTATCATTTTTGACAGTGCTTGTGAGATCGCGTCAATAAGTACGACGATATGAATAAAATAAAGTAGTGATGATATATTACGCGCAAATATATAGTGAGGAAAATAAAAGTCGTAATTTTTAGAAAAACATATGAAAGATTCCTTTGAATATGCGGTGACCGAATATTCGAATCAAAGAATACAATACTCACTAGGATTCGAATTATCCGAATCAAAATATCGGACGAATATTTGTATTATCCGAATATTGCGGATAATTTCGTTAATAGTTATAAATGAAACAAAATATTTATTGATTTATTCCAAGTAATATAATTCGTAAAACTAGCGCTAAAATAAGCATGGAGTTCACAACTGCTGGGATGCTAGAGTACCATAATGCAAAGTTAGCATCTTACTTTATTTTTATTGCGTAAATCAGCAGAACCATGGACAAAAAACCACCCAGGATTAATGAACTATTAAGGGTGCTACTAGAACTCATATCAAATAGTGAGATGCTAATTTCACAGACCTTCGCTCCACCGAGTTCTAGTGTCCAAGCTGATCGGTAGACTGGTCAAGCTTCGAATCTACAAGACAGTAATTAGATTTTAATGCATGGGTATATTGGGTATGTTTCACATTTGGACTCTGACTCGGAAAAAAGAGAGCAAGCTCTTAGTGACGAAAACGAATTTCTGGCGGAAGACCTACTCATAACTCATAACATCTTTATTGCTCATATATTACATTGAATACAGACCCTGTAAGGGCACAGCAATTTATTCTTATACTATAAGTACTTATACTTAAAACTAATCTTATTAATTACATTGCACAGCTATATAGGTAAAAATAAACCTTTAAAAAAAACTAGTATTCTATTTTGTCGGAAAGGTATCTTCAAAAAACTCCTGCAAAGAATAATAACTTTTTATCTAATAAATAATTATTTAAGGCGGTTTCAAATGATTCAGGTTTTGCTATTGATTTTATTGCTTGTGGAACCTATCAGAGAAGAAGATAGAAGTTGAAGGCATAGGAAAAATAGGGACCCAGAGAAGCTAGTTACGGCGCCCAACATAATTGGCGGGATTATAGCCGCACGACTTCGCTGGTTCGGTCACTTGGAGAGGATGGCAGAGAATCGAGCTGTGAGAAGATATACCGCTGGAGTAATGTAGCCTTAAAAGACCTGTCTGCCCCCGGAGTATCCAACTAGCGTGGAGTGATGAAGAATAGGGTAGAGTGGTGACTATGACGTGGCGTTCTCTTGTGTCAGAGGCCAAGATGCTTTTTGGGCCACTGAGCCAGTGGAGTAAGTAAGTATTGCTAACTATTTCATGACGAATGAACATGAGTTTAGGCACTAGATGTATTTCCAACCATGTTAATCCAGATATAAACTCTCCTTATTAAGTACGGTTTTAAAGATAACGTTATGTTAATTATTATAGTAATCATTTATGTGGTGGGGGTAGTATTTGTATTGAAACATAGTTAAAATAGTACATTACGATACAAGTGCGAAAAATAGGAAATTCGAAACGAGTGGCGATAAATTAAAACACGACCGAAGGGAGTGTTTTAAATCGACACGAGTTGCGAATTACCTATTCGCACATGTATCGTACAACGTTTTACAGTACATATGGCCCTTTAAATGTTCGACACAGTAACGTAATATGCTACTTCTCGCACTAGTGCTATAAAGTAGCCCCATATGTACTGTAAACGTAATTTCTGTGTTATCTAAAATATCCGTTTATTCGGATTCGGATAATCGATTATTTTCGGATATTCGAATAATCTCAACTATCCGAATATTCGGACTGAAAACCCTAATTGCAAACCCTAATGCGGTCGTATCAAAAATACAAGCTGTATATTTATGAAATTGGGAATGTGCATTAGCTATAAGAATAAGAAAGAAAGAAAGAATAAGAAAGTTTTTATTATCCACCAGCTAGGTTTCTACCAGTTTTTTTTTATTGTGTCAGAAAATTCCGTCTGTAGAAAAAGGTGCCAAATATTTAGGCGAATATAAAAAATGCAGGCACGAAGAACTGTCCTAGTGTCCTCCCATATGTAGAGAATTTGAATTTCGGGCCTTTTAGGGTTCCGTAGCCAAATGGCATAAAACGGAACCCTTATAGTTTCGCCATGTCCGTCTGTCTGTCTGTCTGTCTGTCTGTCTGTCTGTCTGTCTGTCTGTCCGAGGCTTTGCTCCGTGGTCGTTAGTGCTAGAAAGCTGAAATTTGGCATGGATATATAAATCAATAAAGCCGACAAAGTCGAACAATAAAATCTAAATTTTTTTTTTTTAGTGTACCTCCCCTACACGTAAAGTGGGGGTGATTTTTTTTCGCTTCAACCCTAGAGCGTGGGGTATCGTTGGAAAGGTCTTCCAAAAGTAATAGGGGTTTTCAAGAAACATTTTTTGATAAAGTGAATATATTCGGAGAAAATCGCTCCAAAAGAAAAAAAAATGTGTCCCCCCCCCCTCTAAATTTTGAACCATAGGTCCAAAAAATATGAAAAAAATCGTGGAAGTAGAGCTTAAGAAAGACATTAAATGAAAACTATAGCGGACATGATCAGTTTAGCTGTTTTTGAGTTATCGCAAAAAGTTTCCCCGACATAGTAAAAAGACTTACTTTAATTAGGTACTGATTATGCAAATTTGCCTATTTGTTTAACTCGGGTGAAAGGTACCGTTTCATCCCTTGGTTAACAATTTACTATACTTTAAGCTCCAGTTTAGCTTATTGTGACGGAAGAGTAACTACGGAACCCTACACTGAGCGTGGCCCGACATGCTCTTGGCCGGTTATTTTACTAAGAAAGTAGATTTGCCAGAGTTTATAAAGTCAGAACAAGATAAGTTGGCAGCGATTTTGATAGCGCAGACGGTGCAAGTGTCAAGTATCCGTCATAATTTCATAGACGTTTGACGTTTAAAATAACGCGTGCACCGTCTGGGCTATCAAAATCGCTGCTAACTTAACTTGGGTTTACTCTATCATAAACCCTCTATGTGCGTGGACGTGCGTGCGTGCGTGATAAAATTAGGTGCATTAATAGTGCCCTATTCTTAACAATATTAAGCGCAATTTCACCGTTGTTCGTGAATAATCTTCGACTAAGTTATCAAAAAGTATGGTATTTTCGGAACTTAACGAGTACATTAATCGAACTGTTTTCCTGGGAGTCACTTTAGACTCAAAACTGCAATGGCATGCACATATAGCCACTTTAGCCGGCAAACTTAGTTCAGCAGCCTATGCAGTGAGGAGAATCAGACAGCTAACAAACGTAGAGACGGCCAGGCTGGTTAACTTTAGTTACTTCCATAGTGTTATGTCGTATGGAATTCTGTTGTGGGGAAAAGCGGCAGACATTCAGACAATATTTGTACTGCAAAAGCGAGCTGTACGTTCCATCTATGGACTGGGCGCTCGAGTATCCCTAAGAGAGAAATTTAAAGATGCAAGCATTCTTACCGTTGCATCTCAATACATACTTGAGAATATTATGTATGTTCGGAAAAACATTAACGAATTCAAGCTTAACAGTGATATCCATAACTATAACACTAGAAACAAGCATAAACTTGCTGTGCCCGCCCACCGCCTCCGTAAGGTTAGTACGTCTTTCGTCGGGAACTGTACACGTTTTTATAACAAAGTTCCCACTGATATAGTGAATTTGCCTCTTAACAAATTTAAGTCACACGTTAAGAGCTCTTTGTTAAGTAAGGCGTATTATGCTGTGAATGATTTCATAGATGATAAGGATGCCTTTAAGCCAGTAGCTTGATCTTGATAGTATGATAAAAATGTCAGTAATAGTGTTTTCGTTTTCTTCCTGTGAAATAACCATACTAGCGTCCAGTAGAACTGACACAAGAGAACATCATGTTCTCGTTTGATTGTATTATTTTAGTTTTGGACACTTAGAGACCTTATACACCTCTAAGATTTTATTTTATTTTAAATTTTATTTTATTTTAAATTTCATTTTATTTTAATACCTATTTTAATGATTTGGACACTTAGAGACCTGTACATCTCTTAAGTCAATTTAAATTTATAATTTAGTTTTATAGGTAGGCACTCCTTATGAATAATATGTAGTCGCGTTTATGTGGCGCTATGCCGTCTTTAATGTAACTTACAAGCACAAATGTTGTATCTCACAATTTTTTTTATTATATTTATATTAATACAACCCGGCAGCTTGAACATGTCATGCTCGCTTAAAAGTCTTTACTTACGGTGGCGTCGTTGATCGGGTTGCCACTTTCCCGAATGAAGGTTGAGGGAGGCGATGGCTGAGATACACGTCATACTCGTGAACGGGTGCTGTTTGTGGAGACCGGTCTGTTTAAGCTTACACGGGGTACAGGTTATGTTAAAGTATGTAACTTTACTTTTGAGTGACATTAACGTGAGACACTTCATTCGGTTCTTGTCTGTTTTAATTTTTTTGTCTTTTAATTATTTATATAAGAATTCAAGCCTTGGCGACCCTCTACATCTCTAAGGATAATTTAATATATATTTTTATATTTTATCTCTGACACTTAGAGACTTATACATCTCTAAAGAATTTTAGTATTTTATGGTTTTATTTTTTTATCATAGTTTTTTTTGTGTAATTTGACATTTAGAGACAGTATACATCTCTAATAAAGTATTTATTATTTCATAGATTCGATATTTGTAATTGTTTTTTTTTTTTTTAATTTATTGTTTGTAAAAATGGACATGTAAAAGTGCCCCTGTGGCCTATTTGCTGAATAAATGTTTGATATTTGATATTTGATATTTGATTACATATATTTTACTCAGACAAGTTGTTATTTTGTATTTATCCCGCTCTGAATGAGTAGATCTTTAAACCAGACAAATTTTAAAAACAAGATAGGTAAACAAATATTCAACAAAAAAATCTGCCCACAAGTATGTTTTAATACCTAAGTACCCTAAATATCTACGAAGAGTAGACCAGATTAAGAGCCACCCCATACTAGCGTCTCCCGATCGTAGGCGTCTAACCAACTCTATGGCGTGGCTGTTGCTTAACGCAACGTCGTCGGCGCAAATGCTTAGTAGCGCCATTTTCCATAGAGATCATTTGACGCCGGCCGACGCTAAAAAGACGTTAGTGTGGGGTGGCCCTAAGAGGTCTAAACTTGCGGTTTTGTTATCTCATCTGCAAGTAATTATCGTCACAGGCATCACAGCGTTACGTGGCAATTACGTTAGGTCAGTCACCGCACCGCTAACTCATACGTTACAGATGTCGCACAAACCAATTGATCTACATATTTAAAGATTCTTTGGACTCAAATTCTATCTGCCAAGAACCGAACGCGATGACCCAAAGAGTGGTAGAGTGATAGACGATTTACACAGCCATTACTCAATTTAAATATTCATAAGTATCACACACAACTAATTGTTTAGGTATTTAGGTTAGGTACTTACATAAATACTTTTATACCTTGTGTCACTTATCCTTTTCCAAACTATAAATAACGAATCTAACGATCATTGATGTTGCGTTCAAAACTTAAAATAGACCAAGCCGTCCGGGCCGAAGTGCGCAAATAGGTACCGATACAAACAAACATACAATCCCGAAAAACTTATGTTCTTAATTTTTGTATTTCAGGTAGTCGATTCTTTTCATTTTTCATACTCTCAAAGTGGCTCAATATTTATTTATTTATGAAGCGGGATGAAAGTGAGACGTTACTGCTCTAGGGCGTTTTACTTTCCATGTAAGTTTTCTTTTTACGATAAGCAATGCGCACTAGCGTTCTAAATTGGATTAGTTGTACTTATAATTTCCATTCTGATATTAAAATGTTAATTGAAAGTACCCTCAAAAATACGAACTATAAAAGTTAAATTTAGACTCATGTTTTGTAAAAAACACTACTATTTTATTTTCCTCGTATTCGGGTGAAAAGCACCCATTCTGACTCGAACTATACTGGAATGGGTGCCTTTTATCCTTTGGTTAACGGGCTCCCCGCGGTTTTCATCGATTTTTGACAAGTTTTGAGCGGTTACTCTTACATTTTCACTACAGTATAGGGAGCGTGCATGAACTGTAGGAGGCAGCACAAGAGCCGTCAGATTTTTGGCGCGTGGCGTATATGTGATGTTTATTGTTCCGATGTAGCCCAAAAGATGGCAGAACCTACTATGCACAAGAAAATACGTGACGTGTAAATGTACATGTTTATGGTTCCGATTCAGGCCACAAGATGGCAGACCCTCCAACGCGCACGGTCCCTATAAGGAAACGGCTATCGGTTCTTCAATATTTTACCTCTATTGTTGTTGAATGAATGAATATTACACTTTTTTCATAACTCGATTGCTGTGAAGGATCTCACATACTTATACGATATCTTCATATTTGGGTTCGTCTTTGACGTCTCTAAAAACTGGTCAGAGATTTTAATTTAAAACGGCGATTTGGGCCAAATTTTTTATCTTTAGTTTAAGTTGATAGTAAGTTTTATTATGTATGTTTATTTCTTTGTTTTTGGATATTAAAAGGAAGAGGATATTTATTATGTTAAGAATAAAAACGCGATTTTAATTTAAAACTAATTAACACAAAAGTTATGGCCAGATAACCATTTTTTTGCTTAAAATTGTTCAACTTCGATGCCAAATATCTCGAAGACAATGAACTTTTAAGTAAATATGGGATACTATATTGCTTAAAGCCGTTGCTGTTAATATGATAAGCTACAAAAACCATTAGAAAACTAAGGGATTCAGACCGAAGGTCATTGGCCAGAGAGCCCCTTGACAATTAATGGCATGATCGAAATCGTAAATACATAACGTGTTGTGCAATCACGGTGACCGTTAAACAGATCGTACCCACTAGGTATACCTACCTATAATTCTGATGCGAATGGCCTGGAAAATGACAGGATGTTTATCGCACTGTAACATTATCAGTCACGCGGATAAAACCGTTGCATACGTTCTCGACTTCTCGACATCACAATATATTATTATCTCCACTTTGTTTTGGTTTAAAGGTGAACTTTGCTAATTAGACCAGAATTAGAATAAATAGACTTATGTACTTAGGTAGACCTATATTATTGTATTAGGTTATATTATTATTGTATTAGGTTTAGGTATAAGTACTTACTGTAAAAGAGATACGGTCTATCTGAGGTGGGGAATGTAAACGCTCCAGGTAGATTCTGATAATATTTATATATTTTTTCTTCAAACAACACAATATGTACAACTATCGACTGACTCAGATGCTTGCTACTTTCAGAAAGAAATCGCCTGCAGATCTTTATTCCTTCAGCAGGGCGATAGTTCAGAATTAAAATAAACGTTGCCAGTTATCTATCAAGTACCTAAACCTACAAGGTAGGACTAAGCTATACCCGTCACATTTTCCGCCTTTTTCGGTTGTATGTTAAACGAGCCCGACCCGAAGTAGATTCGGCAGTAATTAGAGCACGATCCTGGCAGAAACGATGATTTTTTCCTTTTTTTTGTAGGATCGTTTGCAGATAATAAATAAATCTTTAAAATTCACCTTCAAAAGTATATCTTTCACAGTCTAAATTGTCCTACATATAGAAACATCCACTTTTGTCAAACTTTTGATGCTGACTGTACTACATATATCACTACACCTTATAAAACAAAGTCCCACAAAAGTATGTTCGCGATTAACTCAAAAACTACTGAACGGGTTTGCATGCGGTGTTTACCTATCTATATAGTGATTATACTGATTATCGATAAAGGTTTAAGGCGAAGGGTAGGGCAAGCTCTTTCCATACAAACTTTGTGCGCGTTTTTCTTCGTTTATGTTTGCGCTACAGTTATTATTTTTGGTAAATATGCTTATTTTTCTGTTAGCTTGATGTATTTTTTTTATTATTTTTTTTGTATTTATTAATTTTTTTAATAAAGAAAAATTTCTACATCAAGTTCTGCGTATATCCAATATATACAAGCAAAAAATTAAATTAAATGCTATATTTAATTTAGTGCCAAAACTAACAAATACAACTTGCTCAAGGTTTATATGGAGAATGCCTTGCCCTACCCTGCGCCTTAAGTGTAATAAGTATTTGCTAAGTGCGAAGCCGGGGCGTGTCGCTAGTACTTGATAGACATTAGTTTACAAAAATACCTTCTTATCCTGTAAATTTGTAACATTCTGTATTTTATGAGATGCAGTGAAACACAACAGTCACAATTGATGGACTTGGCCTTGGACCACTACGTAATGGTCTAAACGTTAAAGCCATCATATTCTCAAAGCGCTTGCACTTATTGCAGCCAAGTTTGCTGCCCTAAATGGGTACCTATATACGGACGTATTTGAACATTAACTGTCAGGTATCCGTTCTTTAAAAGGCACAGTTAGCCGTTGATTACACCGTGATTTATTGGTTAGACGCCTTTCAGCTTTCAAACAGTCTAGTTGCCTTTCAGAATTCACTTGGCGAACGGTTAATCCCAAAAAAAGCCTTATTAGTCCGACTAATTTCCCTAAAAAATTCAAAAGTATTAAACTTGGCATGCATGCAGAGTCCATCTAAACTTGGCATGCAGGGAAAGTATCATTATAAATGTGACATTTCCATTCAGAAAATTGACATGAATGATGACATGCAGAGTGAGTTTAGTCCGACTAGCTTATGCAGTAGGTATTTTTTACCACTTGTTCATTTGTTTACAACGTTCAAAAACTAATTGTACTTAGTTTTCAAGTCGGCAGTTATTAATGTTATTATCAATTTACCCTATTGATTAAGTTGAAATTCAAATAAGGCACCTATAACACATTTCATATACCTACATAACATGTAGCTGCCTATTGGGATCTGCATTTAACCTCGAGCGCTGAACGCAACTTTGGTAATTAAAAACCGGCCAAGTGCGAGTCGGACTCGCACAGGAAGGGTTCCGTACCATTATCTATAAAAACGGTCACCCATCCAAGTACTGATGACCCCGCCCGACGTTGCTTAACTTCGGTGATTGGATGAGAACCTCGAAATTGGAAAGAAATATTTATTTTATTCTGTTTTTAGTATTTGTTGTAATAGCGGCAACAGAAATACATAATCTGTAGAAATTTCAACTGGCTAACTATCACGGTTTATGAGATACAGCCTGGTGACAGACGGACGGACGGACGGACAGCGGAGTCTCAGTAATAGGGTCCCGTTTGACCCTTGGGTACAGATCCCTAAAAACTAAAAAAACCGGACATATGCGAGTCGGACTCGCCCACCGAGGGTTCCGTACTTTTTAGTCCCTCAATTATATGAAAATGATATATAACTTACCCTACTAATTCAAGTTCGAAAAAATTATAAACTTTGAAAGGCTTTTTATCTCGGAAGCTTTTAGGTCTATGGGATTCTTCATTTGGCCAACATCATAAACAAGTCTGCAAAAAATCATAACTACCGGATTTGACGCAAACACTAATGTATAAAGTTACTGTATTAATGATCACATACGGCTTCTCAAAAAGATATACGGCGAGTCACGCTAGTCTGATTTTATTTGTGGTTCTGACATTTCTGACCGACGCTCCTATAAAATAAACACTGCCCAAGTTGGCTAAACTAAGGTACTAACTCAAAATCTAAGCACAAACTAACAAGAATACCCAGTTCGTATTAATAGATCCTGTAGCCAACTAGTCTGGTCTGAGCGGTATTAAATGTAAATTAGTCTTTACTGTAGCGCGCTGGTGCCATTTGTGCAATGGGTGCCCGGCGAGGGCGACCCGGCGCCTAGCCAAGTGACCACGGCCATCAGTTATTTGTAGCTCAGATTATTCCATCGATTAGATCACTGTATTCATTAAACATGGCTATTTGCGATATAGGTAATAACAAAAGAATAAAACAGATATTTTAAAAATGCATATCATTTTAAACGCCCGAACCTATAATAAAATTCACCTTTATTCGCATACGGTATACTGTATTATGTAACATATCAAAGTTTACTTACTAGTAGTTATTTATTTAAACTTTATTGCAAAATAAAAATAAGTACAATTGGCGGACTTAGTGCCTTAAGGCATTCTCTATCAGTCAACCATAGTGCAAAACTGAAATTCTCGAATGTGGGTGCAGTGAGAAAAATAATTCAGAAAACATGACAACTAGCTATTTATAATTATACGCAATTTCATAATTATAATGTTTATTGATTGATATGCAGCGTCTTGGTGTTTGCGAATGGATGGCTGATGGTACTGCAGTCATATTTGCCTATAAGCATGCATATAGATATCAGATAGTATATTCGTACCCGCACTAATCTAATCAATGAAATGAATGAAGTAACGTCTTTTGATTTCACAGAAACGATAGCTATACGACGGTGGAAGAAATTGACGTGATGTTTGTCATCACGTGGGTTGGACTTCCACAGGCGGATGTAGATAACATTTCACTGCGATGACATAATATACATACAGATAGACCTATACGAATAACGCTCCTTGTAAGTACTTACTATTAGTGCGTCTTGCATATCGGATTGCGTGTTTGCTTGTTTAGTCTACTGCGGTTAACTAAATTGTAGTGGTCTTTATATAGACTCTTAAAACTGTTAAATGCCTTTATCGAATCTAAGATCTAATTCGGAGTCGGAATTTTCTTCTGATTGGAATAGTGAACGAGCACCGGCGGCTTGCCGTGGTCGGTGAGAGGAAACCTGTTTCGTGGGACGCCGAGTGTCCGTGGGCGTCTGCCCGCATAGTGTCGAGGAAACTGCCTCGCCGATAGAAGTAAAAACTATACCGACATGAGTAAATACGAATTTAAGTACTTCATCTGCAACTACTTACTTATTACATACTTTATTTTACAGGTTTTTAATTTATTACAGCTAGTGATTTATGTGATATAGGCTATATCCTACCCCGAGTTTCAAAGTATTGATACATTTCATACTATCTCCACACCCGTATTCGTCTATAAAAAACATATAAATATAAATGTCTATCAAAGACATCCCGTCAAAAACATAAATGTAAAATGAGAGCCAAGTTCAATATGAAGTACGAAGTATGCGTTTTTGATCTATAAGTCAATCAATCACATAAATTCCGGTTTTTAAACGTTAATTTATCAAAAACTGTTTCAGCTACGTTTTCAAAATTTTGTATTCTAGACAAGCTAAGGAGCTTGAATAAATGTTGCAAAATTTCAAATGTGCAGGTTGAATAGCTTTGAAGTTGTGAAGGGGTCAAAAGTTGCTCGAAATGGTTCGTGTAATATTACACACGGTTGCTGCGTTGCCAGTTCCTTTTTCTTTGAACTTGGCCGGACACGCTACCGCGTATCTAAATACATACAGACAGACTGTTACAGAGTGTATGTATAAATATCAGTAATATTAAACAAGCAATTGGAATTAATGGCAAATAAATCCATTTTGATGTTTACGTTGTTTGTTGTTTTTTATGATACCTTTATGTACTTACAGGTACAAACCAACGTAAAACTTGTAACTTTAGTAACCATATTCATGCCTATTTTGTAAAACTTTGTTAGGCCAAGAATATGTACACAAGACCTTATAGCCCATATATATAATAATGTGTACATATTTTTTGGCACTTTAATCGTATCGATATTTTTAGACGTGACTGTACAGTCAGCATCAAAAGTAGCGGATGAAACAACGCGATAAAAGTATCTGATATTCCGTATAACTTTTCCAAATGTAGATAATTTTCTAAAATTCGCGTTCAAAAATATATCTTTTACAGTCTTAGTTGTTCTATATTAAAGACATCACTTTTTGTTAAGCTGTTACAGAATGATGCCGACTTTTGATGCTGACTGTACCTACTGTAAGAAAAAAAGCTTTGCCAGTATCGGAAGCCTAAAATGGACAAACGTTCAGTAAATCGAACAGGTTGTGATTCGGAGGAAGGTAGGTCCATTTGAAACATGGCAAAAAAACTAAGGTGCCAATAAAGGGACGGAAACCTATTGTTTGTGTGTCATTCTGGTATCGAGACTGAAGAAAAAATGAAGGGTCCCTTCTAAAGAAATGGATGGCTTGGAATACAATGAGCCCTTTGTGCGCGCAGGCGCCGATCGGTCTGGGCGCGCAGCGCGCGGCGCGCCGCTCAGTCTGGCCCGCTTGGCTCTATCTATCGGATACTCGTATTATTTGGACTCGCTTTGTCACACACGTACTGCGATCCCAATATGGCGGATGGGACGCGCGCGGCGCGGGCGTGTGTTACATCTGCATACAATGCTGCCCCCCGCGCCGCGCTCCTCGCACGCCGTACTCCTGCCTGCGCCTGCGCTTCCTTTCCTTAATAGCGACAGTTTAATCCGGCACACAATGAATCCGCTTGCTACCGTTTACCGACCATTGATTCGATGCCAGGACATCTTTCGTAAAATACAATACACACTTTATTCCTTAACAAATATAATTATAAAATTGCCTGCAATATGAAATCTCAACGTCATTTTTTGGCGCTCATCGAGTGTTCAGTGAGTCTTTCGTCAAAAGAATACACTAGATTACTTGTAGTACAATTTTTTTTTACAGTAGCTCCTTTAATAACTAATTAATAACCAAAATTATAACACCTCAAAACAAAGTGTCTTTAAGTATTTACGAGTAAAAGTTGTCCTTTTAACAGACAGACTCAGACAGGATTAACATGTTATAACGATAGCAATGAAACCGCATGATTCTATTACCTACTTATGCAAGAAAATATATGTACATTAACATATGTATTATATAAATGCAGCATTAATCATTCCTCACAAAACAATTGTGATAGATACGAGAATAACGTGTCATAACATCACGCCACTGCATTGCTACGTCGTCACCTGACTCACCGTCATTTGCCTTGACGCAGCATTTACTATGAATGTTTATAGGTAGGCACTTGAAACACCGGCATTCCTAGCTGCCCTCACCGATCGCCCCCCTCTATGTAACAACATATCTATACCGGCAAACTGATTTGAAAGGCATTAGATGACCTAAATTACCTATCGGTAATAGTCTTTAATTTATAATAAATTTTCCAACAGGTAAGTAACTTATAGTTTATAATGCGCATAAACGTTATTTTCAAAAAGTTTAGTACCTTATAGTATTTGTTACTAGTACAGTCACGTTTGAAAATATCGATAGGAAAAAATGTTTATACACTACCTTAGTATATGAGCAATAGTCGTGTATACATATTTTTGGCACTTTATTCGTATCGATATTTTCAGACGTGATCGTACATGTATTAAGCTGAAACACTAACAAGTTTAATATCTATAGTTTATATGGCAGTGCGGTGAGATTCCAATGCTTGAATTCTCAGAAATCTTCCGCCGTCTTATGGCATCTCTGATCCTTCGTCAAAAAAGATAACATCGAGTTAGCAACACTTTTTTTCGTTAAAAATATCGTTCCATTTAAAATAAAAGATCTGTTTTTGTTTCTTTCTTAGTTCTTGCATGAAACATTAGTTCTGTTTATTTGAAATCGGAAAAAAACAACTGGTATATTCTTTGGAATAAGATATAAATAATACATGTAGTCGTTCGAACACATCGGCTGTAGTTCAATGGGTCCAGCCATATAAGTTAGCACAAAGTTGTTTTCGAGCCCTCACATTCTTAGTTCATAGCTGCTTTACATTATTGTGCATTTAATTGGCTCGCAAGAGTCGGTCCTTATGCCATTTATGGTATGTTGTCGAGAATCTAGTTCTACTTGACTGGCGAGGAGGCAAGGCGCGGCTTGACTTTACGGAGCTCTCAGCTCTTGTTTTCTTACATAGTCTCTCCCATGTCTCTCCATACACAGCGAGAAGACGTGTGGACACAACGTAATGTACCTCCACTTTATTGACGCCTCCGTTGTCAATTTATAAGCGTTTAAATCCCTAAACGCGCGATTGTTTAGAGCGATAACCCAAAGTGTTTTTTGTTCCACATAACGATGAACAGATCCACTCAAAAACTTGACAGATAGACGCGGTCAGAGCAGGATAAAGTGCATTCTTGGCGCATTCCATTCCATCCCTCTGACCCGCGGCTCTCCTATCATGTTATTATCTTCATATTTTTTTGTCAGTTGGTATTCGAAAATATGTATAAAGCGCGCAGTTGTTTTATGCGATAAACGCAATGCGTTTGCAGCACACCATTTTACGTCAAATAATCTAATTACCAAAGATTGTTTTACGTGGTAAATTAAGCGATTTCTCGCAGCGTGAGACGCAATGTGTCATACGCATATAAAAAATTGTTTATCTTTTCATAGTATGTGTAAGGAGTGTACCAAAATTATTTAAATGATTTTGAAGGAGTATTTTTTTACCACAATGGAAGTAAAAAAGTGTATAAGACACCCGATTGTTAATTGCCATGCATTTTGCACGTTATTGGCATTAAAGAAAATATGAAGAGCTATAAGTACGGATAGAGCCGAAAAAACAAAGAAAAATTACGATCGTGTTTCAAGCTTCCAAGGCATGAACGCCGGACGCATCCTTGTAACTGTTAATTAGACATTAGTCGAGGGTGTCTAGTGAGGGTTGTTGGGTACAAATTCGACGGATGTCGCGCCGCTTCCGCCCGTGCGCCGGCGACGCCATTTGTTGCAAATTAGAACCAAGAGGGCGGCGTTGAAAATCTTCAAACACACCGCGCTACGTGTACAAGCAAACGTGTGAGACTATTAGGCTACGCTACAAAATACACTGGCCTGAAAAAACGTGAGTCAGAATGGCGGGTGTACCTAAATAAAATTAAATAAAAAGCATACCATATTTTTGTACCTAAATTGTACTATTTAGTACCTCCTTTAAAAAAAATTGTACCTCACGGTACATAAAGTTATCATTATCATCAAAAAACAGTACACCCGCCATCCTGACAGTCAGAATGGCGGGTGTACTTTATTACGCTATGTTCCCGTGGTTATATAAATTCTATAAAAGCCAAATTTTTGTACCTTTTTTGTACCTTCATATTCAATTATAATACCGACAACCGGTCTGGCTTCGTGGGTAGTGACCCTGCCTATGAAGCCGATGGTCCCGGGTTCAAATCCTGGTAAGGGCATTTATTCGTGTGATGAGCATGGATATTTGTTCCTGGGTCATGGGTGTTTTCTATGTATTTAAGTATTTATAAATATTTATATATTATATATATCGTTGTCTAAGTACCCTCAACACAAGCCTTATTGAGCTTACTGTGGGACTGAGTCAATTTGTGTAATTAATGTCCTATAATATTTATTATGAATATGAGCCGTTTTATTTGTGGTTTCCAAGTTTTTCTCATTTTATATTTTGCTTACTATTACAATTTTGCAGGTGTTATAATTTTTCAAGTTATCGATCTCATTTTTAAGAAAAAGCGGCCAAGTGCGAGTCGGTCTCGCGCATGAAGGGTTCCGTACCATTTATGACGTATTAAAAAAAAATCTACTTACTAGATCTCGTTCAACATTTTACCACTTTGGAGTTTGGACACACATTTTACTACTTTGAAAGTGTCTCTCGCGCTAACTATTCAGTTTAGAAAAAAATGATATTAGAAACCTCAATATCATTTTTGAAGACCTATCCGAAGATACCCCACACGTCTGGGTCTCGTATGGGTTTGATGAAAAAAAAAATTATTTTATGACTTAGTAAAAAAACTACTTACTAGATCTCGTTCAAACCAATTTTCGGTGGAAGTTTGCATGGTAATGTATATCATATATTTTTTTTAGATTTTTCATTCTGTTATTTTAGAAGTTACAGGGGGGGGGGGGACACACATTTTTTCACTTTGTAAGTGTCTCTCGCGCAAACTATTCAGTTTAGAAAAAAATGATATTAGGAACCTAAATATCATTTTTGAAGACCTATCCATAGATACCCCACACGTATGGGTTTGACGAAAAAAAAAAATTTTTTTTTTTAATTTTATGACGTATTAAAAAAAGCTACTCACTAGATCTCGTTCAAACCAATTTTCGGTGGAAGTTTGCATGACAATGTATATCATATATTTTTTTTAGTTTTTTCATTCTGCTATTTTAGAAGTTACCGGGGGGGGGGGACACACATTTTACCACTTTGGAAGTGTCTCTCGCGCAAACTATTCATTTTAGAAAAAAATTATATTAGAAACCTCAATATCATTTTTGAAGACCTATCCATAGATATCCCACACGTATGGGTTTGATGAAAAAAGATTTTTTGAGTTTCAGTTCTAAGTATGGGGAACCCCCAAAATTAATTGTTTTTTTTTTTCTATTTTTGTGTGAACATCTTAATGCGGTTCATAGAATACATCCACTTACCAAGTTTGAACAGTATAGCTCTTATAGTTTCAGAAAAAAGTGGCTGTGACATAATCGGACAAACAGACGGACATGACGAATCTATAAGGGTTCCGTTTTTTGCCATTTGGCTACGGAACCCTAAAAACGCTAAGGTACAATTATTTTTATTACGCCAAGAATTAGTACCTTTAATGTTTAATCTGTTAAGTTCAAATAACTCAGATAACCCTACACATTTGGGCCTGTTTACACATTGATTAATGTTTATGGCGAGTTCATATATTTGCCACTAGAGTTCAAGTTCGCCCGAATGATTCGCGTTACAGCGAACTGCGTGGGTACATGTCGCGACTCGCGACAGCTCGAACATTCACCGCCGCAGCATCGCAGTAGAAAACATTTAGAGCCAAACCAAGACAGTGAAGTAAGTAAGTAAATATTCTTTATTGCACCAACAATTATACATTTTACATACATGTAAAACAAAAATTAATTTTAAAGGAAAATAGAACCAGGTAACAACAGGCGGTCTTTTCGCTAAAAAGCGATCTCTACGAGCGAAGATAAGTTGGCAGCAATTTTGATAGCCCAGACGGTGCACGGGTTATCAAAATCGCTGCCAACTTATCTTGGTTTGACTCTACATACACCCGTGTTTGTATAGGATTCCGTTACCTTAGGGGTATCGGTAAGTACGTTTAAGGAATCTCAATAGCATAATTAATCTTAAGAAGGAAAAAAATAATATTGTTTTTTATTTTTATAAAAATCAATTAAATGTTGCTTATAGCGTAGTTGTAACAAGGGCATTACCTTCAAACTCGACCAAACAATTGAAAACTGTGACACATCAATGTTATTTCTAACATCGATCGTCCGAGATAGTACTTACGTTTAGTAGCAAATGTATCAACTCATACTAAACACTAATCAATATGTAAACAGACCCTAACGCTAGTGTACACGTTCGTAAGGGCCTTATAAGATAAAGAAATAATTATTGATTATCTCCGAAATGGAGTTTATTAGAATACCAGTGTCTTTGAGAAAGTTACTTAATTTAAGCTCAGGGATGTACCCTTGAAATTAACGGAAAAAGAAAAACACGTTGAATATCTAGAAATGGACCTTACAGGCAAAAGAGTGGGTCAGTACAGCGGTGTCGCGTTCATGAATTAGAGCCAATCGTGCAGTCTAACGCCACAACGCGATTGGTTGATGAATTTGATAATTTCACACCACGCGCGCGATTGGTCGCAACTAGTTGCGTTAGACTGCACGATTGGCTCGAATTCGTGAGTGACACCACTGAACTAGCACCATTCTTAGTGCCCGTAAGGCTCGTCCGTAGATATATGTCGATGATAGGAAAATTACTGTCTTGGGTGAGACCTGAACTCACGGCCACTAAGCTTAATAGCATCGTTCGCAGACGTTTCTTCTAGATAAAAAAAAATAATTCGGTCAAAATCTAATTAAACGGATAGATAAAATGATGCCACTCTACCCTTCTTTTAATAAATATATAACCGTCGTCATTGCTCTACATAGCTATCTAGTTTATTCGTTTGAGTTAATTATGACAACGAGCGTAGCGGAGGAGTTATCTTGTGGCTGGGAATTAGCAACCACAACAATAAAGTGAGCCGATCGAACCAAGCGAGCGTACTTACCTTGGTGCCTAGCCGCCGACGAAGCGTAAATAGTAATACTGTCGTTATAAGCTAATACCTACTCGTAGACGTCTCTAGAAAGCAGACTGGTCGCCTGATAGCAAGTACATATAATAATACCTTCGTTGTTAACTCCCATGTTGTTGCAATTTTTTAATTACGGTTTTGTCTCACAATGACTGGCACGCACGATTCTGTAGAGAGTATACGTGTCTGCGAACGACCATCGGCGCCTATAATCGCCATCATTCAGTAAAATGTCGGTAAATCTAATAAATGCGAAACAATGACCGTGCATGACCACACAATTGCCTATCGTTCAGTATCACACTACGCTCCTTAAACTCATTCGCATTCGCTTTATTTGATGCGAATATCGATACGAATGTATGAAATGATGTGAATACTCGTATATACAAATGCGAATATTCGTGACATCCCTCCTATTTACATAGAAGTCCAACGTAAAATTAGACTGGCAGTGAGACACCCAATGAGCTTATTTTAGGGATTGATTTATGACTATTATGGACATATTTACATACTTGAAAAATACAATAAGCCGCTGCTGTTAGTTTAAGACTTTTAATAGAGTCGGTCTACGCTTTGCACCATATTTTATCTAAAATGTGAAAATGCTATGAAAACATTCATATTATCGGTCAAACAAGTTTATCAGTAGAAAAAAATGAAAATGTAAAATTTTCTATGCGACGATAACCTTTCGTGCCTACTTTTATTAAATTTGCCGCTTTTTTCTAATGACGGAAATAGCTTCACAGACTATATTTTCATAGTCATTTGGTAATAATGGTAACATTTCTTCACTGACACACCGTCACTGCAAAATCTGTGCATAATTAGCTTTGCCTACTCTAGTATTATTTTTGTTTCGCTCCAATAGATACATTTACCAATTAATTAATATAATTAGTAACAGAATAATTAATACGTTTTTCCTTTGATTTGACTACCGACATCATTGTTTGGCGTAACGACTGCACCTCGCATTTAAATTACACTACACGGCTTGGAGGATAACAACCGGAGTCGCCTTACTTACCCCTCTGTCGAAAACCTCGACCAATGGTCATAATTATTGTATGGACTGACGTAGAAGTAAGATACAATTTTTTTTTTGTTTTTTTTTTTACTAAAATCTATTACATTTGGGGGGTTGATATTTTGCATACTTAATAGTAACATAAAGCCATATCATCAAAAAAAAATTACAAGCCAAAACTCGCTGGGGGCAGATTCACTTATACTGGCATGGCCTTTGCAACATTGATAAATAAAAATAAACGTGGTTCAGGGATTTTATTGCCAAAAGCCACAAATTCTTAAGAAGACCGTAGTTCCCATTTTCTTATCTGAATATTGACATTTCGGAAAATATTTTTATAAAAGTAATAGTACTACTCGTACACAATTAATGTATATTAACCATAGCCGCTGGCCTTCGTTTGATATTTTCGGATTTATTAATATTATATTATAAGAGTTAGAAGCGAAAAACAAATTCCATACAGATTTTTATAACCTCGAAATAATCAAACGAAGGGACTTAGCTGTGGTCAATTTACATTGTGTAAAAATATTTTCCATGTCAATAGTTAATAATACCCAAGGAGGTAAATGAGGACTAGGGTACGTCTGAATGGAGAAGCGGTCGTCTTCCGTCCATAATCGTCTTAAATTCATAGACAAGAAGTTACTCTCATTTTACCGATTGCAACGCCATCTGAGACTTAAAATGTTTAGCATTTCTTAAAGCTCCTTGGTAAGCACATGTTCTAGTTGGGTCAGACAACGCCATCTTTGGGGAGACCTTGGGATTAGCTAGAAGAACCAGCGATGGGAATTAAGATTTTATTTTTACGCATCAAGAAAGTCAATAAACAAAATGTACTTTATTTCATTAATTTTGGCATAAACATTCAAGTAACATACATATTGCCATGTCTGGTACTACTTTTCGTTGCTAAAAATTGTTATAAAAAAAATAGAGAGAGTACTTCTACTACTTTTGTATGACAAATTTATACTTGATTTAATTTTATTGTGAGTTCGCTATGATAATGACTCAACGAATATTTTTTTAAGCTTGTGAACACTCATAAAAATAGTAGCATGTCTTGTTTAGCTGTGGCAAAAATGACAATATTCATCAACGTACCCTGTCCAAGTACCCCCAATGTGGAGTCAAAAAGCTTTTTATCAGAAGTTCGTACTTCACTATGGGTTAACAACTTTAAACTGGAAGCACACTTGGACGTGTGACTTTGTCATATCATATCATTTTGTATGGGGTAACGTGTTATCTTTATCGTCGCCCTAAAGAAAGAAAGGGACAATGGTCTCCCTCAAGCTATTTTGCTCTGCACGTTTTTTGGAGGCGAGAGTGCAGTCTACTTTATTGAATATTTGTGTCGACGGCCACGTAGTTTACACAATATACAATAGATGGGGCTGTTTCGTTTATACGAGAAGGTTCATTCGAAATTATATGACTGTGCCGAGCCTATCTTTACTTTTGAAATGTTGCCATTTAGTAAAAATAAAGATTCTTTGGTAGTTAAGTATATTACATGAAATAAAATTATTTATTTATTTAACGTATTTATATTATAAATCCCACTTAAAGCTCCTTAGGACCTGTTTCACAATGTCCAAGTAAAGTCCTGAATCAGCTACTTGCCATAATCTGACGAATAAAGTCATCGTTGGCGTTTCAGAATCTTCAAATAAGCGTAACTGAAGATAAAGTGCTAAGTTTTGTAGGAAGTTTTACCTGGCAGTTAATTTGTTTGTTAATTAGCTATCCTATTTTAACTGTGAAGTACTTCCCATATGAAACAATATGTAAATATAGTCTGTAAAGCCATTAGCGTCAGTAGAAAAAAGCGGCTAATTTAAAAAAATGTAGGCGCGAAGGGTTCTCGACTTCTCGTCCCATAGAAAATTTAAAATTCGCGCTTTTTCTACTGACATACTTGTTTGACCGGCTATAGTGCGCTTATTATTTACTTGCATAGAAATACAACAAATGCATACTTTACGGTTTAAGACAGCTATAGTACGCTCATTATTTACTTGCATAGTAGAAATACAACAAATGCATACTTTATGGTTTAAGACAGCTATAGTACGCTCATTATCTACCTGCATAGAAATACAACAAATGCATACTTTACGGTTTAAGACAGCTATAGTACGCTCATTATTTACTTGCATAGAAATACAACAAATGCATACTTTACGGTTTAAGACAGCTATAGTACGCTCATTATTTAGTTGCATAGAAATACATCAAATGTATACTTTATGGTTTAAGACAGCTATAGTACGCTCATTATTTACTTGCATAGAAATACAACAAATGCATACTTTATGGTCTAAGACAGCTATAGTACGCTCATTATTTACTTGCATAGAAATACAACAAATACATACTTTACGGTTTAAGACAGCTATAGTACGTTCATTATTTACTTGCATAGAAATACAACAAAAGCATACTTTATGGTTTAAGACAGCTATAGTACGCTCATTATTTACTTGCATAGAAATACAACAAATGCATACTTTACGGTTTAAGACAGCTATAGTACGCTCATTATTTACTTGTATAGAAATACAACAAATGCATACTTTATGGTTTAAGACAGCTATAGTACGCTCATTATTTACTTGCATAGAAATACAACAAATGCATACTTTACGGTTTAAGACAGCTATAGTACGCTCATTATTTACTTGCATAGAAATACAACAAATGCATACTTTATGGTTTAAGACAGCTGTAGTACGCTCATTATTTACTTGTATAGAAATACAACAAATGCATACTTTATGGTTTAAGACAGCTATAGTACGCTCATTATTTACTTGCATAGAAATACAACAAATGCATACTTTATGGTTTAAGACAGCTGTAGTACGCTCATTATTTACTTGTATAGAAATACAACAAATGCATACTTTATGGTTTAAGACAGCTATAGTACGCTCATTATTTACTTGCATAGAAATACAACACATGCATACTTTATGGTTTAAGACAGACTATAGCACGGTAAAATCTATTAAATGACATTATTAAAAAAGTAGCATCTTCTCTTTCTTAATATTTTTAGTAAAAATATTTTTACACGTTTCTGAGACACTGACAATCATGTTGTGTAAATATATTTTTGAAAACGTTGGCCTTTAAAGATGTTTGCGAGCTCTACCGTACTCAAAAGTAACGTATGCGGAGTGAAATATATACAAAATTCAATGTCGTATTAAATAAAAACAACATGGTTATTTTTTATAAATATTCAAGTTTTTTTTATCGTATTTAACAATGTTAAATGTAAGATAAAGTTTACTCCAATGCGAGATATTTAACGGCAGTTATGGTACTTTAAAGTCATCTGTGTCGAAAACACAAATGTTGGCATTTTTTTAGTTACAATTTTATCTTCCTTAGGAAAACTTTTTTAGGAAACTTCCAACCAATTGAACCATTGGTGTTCTCAAAATAATAGTTACCTTGTCATGAATTTCTATTTTAAGTGACATATGATTCGCCCCCTATAAATCCCATAATGCAAAAACAGCTGTTTTTTTTTACATTTTTGACCAAATCATGTATCCGCATTTTAGAGCATTTTTGTTTCATTTCGGAGACGGTGGGCTTAACTTTTCTTAAACGTTTGCCGATGCCATGTGCGATTAAGATATTTTTAAACAGTTTTACTGCAACATTTGAATGTTCTCGTGACCTCTCTGTAAGATTTTGTGACTCACCGGGACTTCCTTTTTTTTTATCGATTTCTCCCAGAAAACTAGCTAATGCTGGAATGTTTCCCTGGACCAGACTTTCTAGCGGTAGTTTTTGTAAAGAAAAAGGACGCAAAAATATTAAAAACAGACCTTCAGCTCTAACCCGTTTCCACAAAATGTTCCACTATCTTCGCTTACGGCCACAGGGAAATAGTACTGACGTTTCGCGACGGTGTTCTTCTAAATTGACTATAATTTACAGGAGAAAGAATGCAATGCTCATGAAACTTACGGGATTAATTGACATACATATAGACTTTAAATTGGCAGTTAGATATAAAGGACGGAAAAAACCACTTGTTCCCACTTCACTTCCATTTTTTCATACCCACGGTATGTATATGCTACATGCATGCATGCCAAGTTTCATGTTTTGTGCCGGTGGCACCGTACTAGCTAAGAACAGGTAAGTACTATTCGGAGCGGACTGCTCTTAACATATCTCAATAAATATGCTCACGCTTCCATGAAACTTTTCACTCGAATCTTACCAGTAAACGGTGGCAGTGTCCGAATCCTTTTTCTGAAAGAAGCCTTTTATGACTGGAAGGCTAGGTGCCCAAATGATGCGAGGCCCGAAAATCTGAAGCTTGAAAGATCCTGAGACGATATTCTCAGCAAGAAAACATACGACGACCTACTCGAAGCTACCGCTACCGCTACCGCGACCGCTATGAATGTCGATGTGGCGCGTTTGAAAGCAGTGGCATTGCCTGAATCCGGAGCATGGTTGCACGCACTACCATCACCACACTTGGGCACACTCCTTGATACCGACTCCCTCCGCATAGGCGTGGCACTACGACTGGGCAGTGCTGCGAACCCCACCAGTGTGTGTGCGGGGCTGCAGTCCAAAAAAACGGTCAACACGGACTAGGCTGCGTACGTTGCGCCGGTAGGTTCTCCAGACACCAGTGCATTAACGAAATTATTCGACGTGCACTGGTGTCTGCGAATGTGCCTTGTGTCTTGGAGCCCCAAGGCTTATACAGGACCGACGGAAAAAGACCAGACGGTCTGGCACTGATCCCATGGGCGCGAGGACGTAGCCTCATTTGGGACGCGACGTGCATAAGCACATTTGCCCCTTCGCATCTCAGCCACGATACACAATGCTGGCGCTGCCGAAAACGCCGCCAAATTGAAACGGGCTAAATACTCAAATCTGGAGCCAACCTTCGATTTTATACCAGTAGCCGTTGCCTTGGTGCGCGGATGCTTAAAGATAAGAAAGTTGGGTCAACGCCTTCGAGAAAAAAGTGGCGACCCCAGGTCCGGCGCATATTTGGTCCAGCATATTTCGTTGGCCGTCCAAAGAGGTAACGCCAGCAGCATGCTAGGCACATTTACCCGGGTACCTATCGATCCTAGTTTATAATATTGTTAATTTTTTAGATTTAGTTTTTAAGTTTGTTAATTACTATACAAAAGCACATGTAAATAAATTTCTCAATAAATAATTATTACAGGTTTGTATTCAGTATTGTCTAGCCTTCCAGTTAACCTTAAGAGAACTATTGCCAAAGCCTTGCAATTGTGACAGTCAGAATGGCGGGTGTACCAAAATAAAATTAAATGAAAACCATACCATAGTTTTGTACCTAATTTGTACTATTTAGTACCTCCTTTAAAAATGTCTGCATTAAAAAAGGCTAGGCGCCACTTCGAAGAAATCTTCCTAAGAAAAATCATTTTTAAGACATGATTTTCTGAGTTATTTGAACTTAACAGATTAAACATTAAAGGTATTAAATCCTGGCGTAATAAAAATAATTGTACCTTAGCGTTTTTTCTTAAAAACGAAATCGATTACTTGAAAAATTATAACTGCGAAATTGTAATAGCAAGCAAAATATAAAATGAGTAAAACTTGGAAAGCACAAATAAAATGACTCATATTATAATTGAATATGAAGGTACAAAAAAGGTACAAAAATTTGGCTTTTATAGAATTTATCAATAACCACGGGAACATAGCGTAATAAAGTACACCCGCCATTCTGACTGTCAGGATGGCGGGTGTACTGTTTTTTGGTGATAACTTTAAGTACCGTGAGGTACAATTTTTTTTAAAGGAGGTACTGAATAGTACAATTTAGGTACAAAAATATGGTATGCTTTTTCAATGATTTTTATTTAGGTACACCCGCCATTCTGACTTTCACTTGCAATTGATAATAATCTAGTTCAATGTAAGCGATATAGGTATACTCAATTACTCATTACGAACTGTCAAGTGGCTCCTCAGTAGTGATGAAACTCGAATGGGGTTGGTCGGTCGTAGTTTTGTACAGATGTATACATGCCAAATTGCAGATTTTTAGCATCTTGAGACACACACATGGCGAAACTATAAGGGTTCCTAGTTGACTATGGAACCCTAAAAATGATAGCTCACAGACTTAACCTGAGTACACACATTAAGCTGAGAGGAGACCTTTTCAGTGACGCTTAATAATAAGTTGATTCTGTTCTGTCTCTTGTTTTATTTAAGTTTATAATTAAAAATATATCATTTTTCTTAAGGGATTCTTCATAAGGGACTAAAAGTAATACCATAGAAATAGGATAAGCGTTTGACATGTCTCTGAGTAACACACAGTGTGAAAAATAAATAACATAATAAGAATGCAATAAATTAAAGCAAAACAAATACGAATATATAACGGCTATAATGCAAACTTTACATTAGAACACGCGTCCGATTTATCTCCATAGCTACGTGTGTCAACAGTACCGATTAACCCTTAATCTAGCAGTACAGACCTAAACATATGTGCCTATCAAAAACATCGTAATAGATTTAGATACTTACAGCATAAATCTTCTGTGCTGGCCTCCTCGATAACCTTCAACGAGCTGAAAGACCTCTTTCCACCTCTCTTATCTCGCAGGCATGAAGTCATGCTTAAAATATTCCATCAGTGAAATCTTAATTTGAATCTTGTTCAGTGGGTTGGGTTTCACTTATTCACTATTAAGAGATTATACTAAAATAGAACTACTAGCCACATTGGCTTTTCTAATTTGAATAAATCGCACTAAGCAAGCAGTGTTTCTTTGAATTAATTTTCTTATTTAGAGTCCGCAGCAAGATCGGTTCTCCACACAAACGTAATTTTGCTCTCATTTTAAAACGACTACCTAGATTGCTCTAAAACTGTTCTTACAATAAGATAAGGTATATCTATGCCTGTCAAAAAAAAATCAAAATGTTTATTTTACTTTCACAATAATCATCTTAAAGTTAGTGATTGGAACCTCCTTTTAAGCTTTAATATAGAGCCTGTGCCAGGAGGTACCGCTCTTCCTTATCTGAAGAATGTTAACAAAATTGTGCTGTCTGTAGCTTCAGATACCATAGTTAAAATACAGTAAATTTAAGATTTTCATACAAAACTTGTATTTAGTCTTTTTGCTTTGTTTTATAAGCTGGAGGCATTGTAGGTGTAAAGTTTCGTTACAATCTAAAATACGTTTATATGATCCTGATCCACCGTGATACAGTTTTTACTAGTACGGGGATCAGATGACGCTTACTCAATGTTTCATTGCATTTACCTTAAAACTTGTTTACAAATTATTTACAATGGTAAGTTCACCTTGTATCATTTATTACTTGTAAGCAGTTGTGAGCTATCATGTAGCTAAATAAAGTTTATTTAATTAAAAAAATATATATATATATGGGAGGGTGAAATTCGGCCGAGCTTGCTGCAGACTCTTGAATGTTGTTGAGCAGAACAGCTCCAGCAATCCTAGATACGTCTACATTTTCTACACTAATCAACTTTTATAGACAAAGCAACAAAAAAAAAGCAAAAGGGTTCAGAGGCGGATTAGCCTAGTTTAAAGAGGCCCAGCGCACCTAAAATATCTGATGCATATCTCAAATCACATATCGAATATATTAATACATCGATAATATACTATGGGCCTCATGCGGCTTAATCCGCTACTGAAAGGAATTGTTCGTCTCATAAGATAGCTTAATAAAGAAAACGATTTGCTTGGGTATATATTTACTTCCTTAGACTACATCCCATACTTCTTCAAAGGCGGAACACAACTTGGCACACGTTAAGGCCGCCGAGAGAGGGTAGTTGCTAATGGATATAACATCTTCTGCATAGTCCACTTCCACTTTCCCGTGTGCCATGGCGCCCACGATCAAGACGATAGGCTCATCCTTGGGAACGAGTTCCCTACAGCTCTGCACTGTTTTCGAACTGAAGGACATGGTAATTTTCTTTACGCCCACGGGCAGATGTGAGGTCACTGGATTTTTAATGACCTTTAAGAGCTTCATGGGACCATCAGAAGCTCTGATAGCGAATTTATGGAGAAGTTGCACTGGAAAAATATTTAAATGTTTAAATTGATATGTACACTTAAAAGAGTATATCTTAGTTTAGTAACTTAGTGTTGTATAAACATCCAATTATGTTTAAAAAACTTAAATATACACATGTGTAATCACAATTTCACAATAGCATTTGCTATAAGATTATCCTCTAAATTGGGTAATAATGTATATACAAACAAATAAGCTTTATATGGCACCAACATATTAATAGGCGGGTGCACACAGAGCGAACATACGCGCGAGGCAAATTCCTCACGCACAAAACGGCCAGTGTAGACGTGTCTCGGCCGAGGCGGCGCCCTCTACACTAGCCGGTTTATACGTGAGGAATTTGTCTCGCGCGTATGCTCGCTCTGTGTGGACCCGCCTATTTACGTATGGGGAAAAAAGACATACTAAATATGCAATAAAGTAATCTTTATACTCTATCCCAACTATTGAACACCAATAGATGTATAAATGTATATTATATACATACATATAACAAGTTCATTTAACAGTCGCCAAGTCGCCACTGTCGCCAGTACAGAACCGGCGAATTCACCTTTTCATACAATTGAAGTTACACACTCGATACAAACAACATTTCTGGAGTAACATGAAACTTGGCATGAATATTGAAGTAACCGTATATCTATGCTTGAAATGAGTTTTTATTGCTAGAAATCACAACACAAATGAAATATAGAGATTATAATTTTTGTATGTATATCTTCTACTGTCTCTTAAAATTTCTAGCAATGAAAACTAATTACAGTCATAGATATTTGTTACTTCAATGTTCATGCCAAGTTTCATGTCATTCCAGCATGTTTTATAATGAGAATGTAACTATGTTTGTATGGCAGTGGCTCTGTACTGGCAACTCTTGTTATTATATAGGTCTGTTGTTATTAAAATGTTTTTGTTAATTATATAGGTAAACTTGGTACTCCGCTTAAAGGCGCTAATTAGTCTGTATTTTCATTATTATACAAATACATAAATACTATGTTATTACACCTTGAGAAAAGTAAAATTACATTGGCGCAAAACATTCACTGCTAGCGCGAGCTACGCACTACGAGTGTAGTCGATAACACGTGTTTTCCGCTTTGTACGGAAAAGTGCCTAAGAACAGGAAACCAGCAGGTTGCTAGCAGTAAATGAGATAATATGAATAGTAGAAAAAAACCATTGCTAAAGCATCAAATAATCTCACATAGCACATTCGCAACAGGCAAGATATTAGCATTGCATGTCAATATCTTCATAAATATTCCTGAGTTGGGTCATTATTTCAAAAACCTCCTAAAAAACTCCTGAAACATTTTTTGATGATTTCATTGTTGATGACTCTATAAGGGGGTTTCTTCTGTCGGGAAGTCTCAAATAAACTTTGTAAATATTATGTTGTCTTTTATGTCAAGTGAATAACTGATACTGTATATAGCTAAGCTTGAATTCGCCAGGCAAGTATCTATATCCAATGGCAAGTATTTACTGCAATGGTGCCCACATGGTCAATGGCCAATGCCGCATACTAAACTTTCAAGTACATACAGACAACTAACCAAGTGCTCTTTTTTTATTTGTCAATAATTTTTCTGCCAGTGGCCTAGCTGGGGTTACAATATGCTGATTGTACAAAATACTGCACTAGTCCCCATTTTATATAGTTCTACAAATATATATCAAACAAAAGTTGCCCAATATTCCTTGCAAGGATTTTAAAGAGTTATTAGACAAAGAAGAATTCTGATAGAAACCAATATGTCTTAACATTTGACTAGAACAGGGGTTCCCAATCTTTTTCAGTTTGCGGCATACTAAGCGCAGATAGTTTTTACTGTTTTGTGGTATTTTGAATAAATTCCTAGCTAAAAATAATCTTAAATTGTATTATGTATCATATTATTGTACAATAAGTTCGTAGATTTAATACTTAACTGTAGTGTAGTGTTCATATTGTTTAATAGTTGTATGTAGTCTATTAGTTAGTCGTAATTTGTATTTCTTTGCAGATCGGATACTTTACTGAACACTGTCTATGACCGTAATATGATAAGATCCATATACTAACCGTGTCTTATCCAATCTCGACATTGGCAGAATCATCAACACCTTGATGGAGCCATAACAAGAAAAATTGATTGATTGAAGCGCAGATAAGTAACATGGTGAGGAGGATTGCCCCACACATTGGGAACCACTGGACTAGAAAGTAAACAGAGTTAAGAAAGTGATACATACCCATTAATCCAGCAAATCTTTTGAATGTTCTAGGTATCCGAGTTTGAGGATTAATTTCTATGAGTACATTCTTTTCAGTGTGAATATAGACCTGAAGTAGACCAGCCCGGTTTAACGGGGAGTCCATCAACATAAGGAGGGATTGGTGTGTGATGTCTGGCCTGCAAGAGCCTGGGTCCCGGTCATTCTTACGAAGAATGTTAGCATGGTCATCGCAGTTTAACAGCTCAAAACTATTCCCAGCCTGAAAAGTTATAATAAATAACTATGAAAACATTATATATACGATTTTAATCTTGTGACTCTCATTCATTTATAACTTTAGGCAAACATTACAATAGAACTAACCTTACCTTCACTGTTTCCAACTGAGCGCCTTCTAATATCACTATTAACCGCTTTTCTTGCTTTTTGATATGAGATGTGACTAAATGTCGTGGCACTGGGTCATACTCGAACTCATTGTCTTTTTGATTAAGTTTTCTTTTCTTACCCACCATGGTTTTCTATTTTTGCGCGTAGTTACAACTTAGTAAATACAAACGTATGTCAATGAGCACACAGATGTATGCCTCTTACCTCCTTAACAAATACCGCATCGTACCTCTCTCATATTTAAAAATACATAACAGTTATTACAACTATTGGAAAAGATATAAAAACAAAACGAAATTAAATAAATACACACGTGCATGCGCGAATAGACACGTGAAGATGGCGCCCGCTAGGCTTGAGTCGGTCAGGACCGAAGAACTAAAAGGAATGAAATCCCACCACAGACCGAAAGGAACTAGTTCATCTTAAGCGCTCTTAATCGGTCTCGGTCCTTTAGTTCAGTAGTCGGTATGTCAGCGGGCCTACCGCGAACCACGTTCGACGGGTTGCCTCCCTGTCACACTTACGTACGAATTTACAAGTGCGACAGAGAGGCAACACGTCGAACGTGTAGCGTCGCGGTAGGCCCTCAGTAACAAGTAACAAATCGGTCGGGAGCGAATGATCGGAATGAGTCAAGGTCAAGAAATTCGCTCTCTCACGCTCTCGCTCTGTTTATTTGCGAGCGAGAGCAAGATATAACCTAGTCATACTCATTCAGATCTCGAGATTTGCTCGTGAACTAAAGGAACTAAAGGACCTAAAAGAGCGAACTAGTTCGTTTGACCGATTGACCGAGATCGGAGCGCTCTTTTTAAAGACCGAGCGGGCACAACTCTAGCGCCCGCGGGTATTCTTTTTTGTAATATCACTTACTCCCTCTAACGCATAAATGTGTCCCTTAGACTGGCCTGCGCTGGGCTATCGTGTAGAGGAGCCATAAGAGTATTTCCTGAAAAAGGTCTAAAATTTGTAATTTAAATTCTGTATTGTACGTCATTTAAATCTTATGTATAAAACGTGTTCAAAAACTCTAATTGATGATTCATTAAATATTTTTTTACGTGATTGGGTCAAGCCCAAAGAATACAATACTCACTAGGAGGTGAAGCAATTATTGAATATTGTAGTATAACTGGCAACATTGTGTGCCACAGATAAAACAAATATCACAAAAACAGGAAGACCTAAGAATCCATCCTAAAAATAGGATAGAGAAAATAATCATGAATGCCAACATCTAAACATTTAAAACTTTTTTTATGACAATTATGGCCTGGACAACATTTAAGACTTTAACCCATTCAGGGCCAGCGACTCAGCGTATGGGTCATGATCAAACAGTTCCGCAGGGCCAGTGACCCACATGTGAGTCATCAAGAATTTCTGATTTAAACAGAAACGAAACATATTTTGTCGTAATAACATACGTATCCACTAAGTTAACAACCATTTTAAGTATTCAAGTATGTTATTGCTTTAATGTTGTTATACAGATGATAATGTTTACAATAGGAGCCTGTAAGGACATCGCAACAATTCTTATTTACTAAACTTAAAAATTTAATATTAAAAGTAATGCTAACATTGCTAGGTACATTTTTTTATGTGTGTGTCTGTGTGTGTTATTTCTACAAGGTATATTACAATTTAAAATTATAAACACGTTTTTTTAAATGAAAATAGAGCCCAGAATATTCAATTTTGGTTTACTTTCAGTGCAATACAGTAAATATACTGAAACTCGAGATACATACGCGTTGCAAGAAAAATCCATATTTCAAAGATACCAAAATTATGTGTATTTTAGAAGTTATTGACATGACTCAGGGTATGGGTCACCGTGGCCTGGCGCTACTTGTAAAAACTACAAGTGTTTCTGTAGCAGGCCAAAATAAACTTTATTGGCTTGTTTTAAAGCTTATTACATGTTGAAGCTGTTTGATGCTGTACCATTTTACAACCGATTACTGTTTAGTTAGATGATGGCAAGCAACATTTACCAAGCCTTAGTATAATAATATTTTGTTTTGTGTGAGGGGTAAGGCAACGAGGATTTTTTCCCGCTGTACTTTTATGTCATAATATTTGGTGATCGTTGTATTGGGTAGGCAATTAACTAACACTGAAAGTGAAACAGTCACTATCTCACCACTAACTAATATTGTATTATCATAATAGCGTGTGACAAATATTTACAAGTTTTGTAAAACGTCTTCGTGGTTTCTACGGTAGATTAGAAAGAAAGAACTATAATATCTAAATTTTAAGTGGTCTATTGTTCGTATATTATAATGACTTTTACCAAAACAAAGATAAAGACCGACTAAGTGTAAGCTTATCGGACACACTTGAACAATATACAATGAATGCATCCGAGCGGCAGTATTATCTTTCGTATGGTATTTTCACAGGAGTTCAAGAAGTGTTTCATCCCATCCCCTCTATTAGAGATGTATTTTGGAGTAATATGGGAAATATTATTTAGTCACGATTTATTCGTCGGCAACTTTATACTGCTCCTGTTCTGTTTAGTGATTTCGTATTATGTGACCTTGGCTATGACTTTTATCGCTGACTGTACTTTGTTTTTCACATGCAACTAATACTTATTGAGACAATTGTAACAACCCCAAACACAATTCATTTGCGTTGTTTTATCACAGAGTTCCCATGGCCATTTTCTGTCTTCATCATCAGATCAGCTCCATGTTAATCATAATGTTGCATTGTCATCCGATTTACATATGTATGCAAAATTTCATCTTAATCGGAAATCGGGAAATGGTTCCAAGATGTGACCCAAAAAACAACAACAACAAAAACAGATATAGATAAGTATGTAATAAAAAGTAAAAATGTTCATTCCTACAAACTGCAATTTTTTTTTTGATAGGCACAGAATAAAAGGTGGTTGTTAAAAATGTTGCATAAAGTTGAGTTGTTCAATCCATATACAGAAAAAAAAAAAAGTTGTTCAACTGGCTGGCTTCATAAGCAGCGATTTATTTACCGAACGCGCCAAGCCAGAGATCCATAAGCTGAATCATACGTTTTAGCTAAAAACGGTTTGTATGGTGGCCCGGCGTATTGTGTACGCTCGACGGGTCTTGGCCATGAATGGGTTAATTGAGCGTTTTTAAAAGTACCCGAATAGCTTTGAATATTGACAGCCGAAAATCGAGGTGCATGTATTGGATGACAGTAGGAGCTATAGGTAGGAGCGTAGGTGGGAGTATAATTGAAGATATTTCTTTTCATTGTGATAAGTGGGCTTATATTTAATTTATTTAAATGTGTCGTTAGCTGCTTTTTTCCAATTCTCTAATGGCGAATGACAGAGAAGTATTACGTGAAATTTGGGATGGAAAGTTACCAATCTGCTTTCAATTACATCAAGAAGAAATAATGGAAATTCAACAGCCCGATCCGTTCTATGTAATGGTTCCCAGATTAAGTTATTTTCCTTTGGTTACTGATAAGGTACCTAAATTGTATTTTTAATATGCGTAAGGTATTTTACTCCTAAAGAGCCTTGTTATACCTCTCTAACAAAATATATACAAACATATTTTTTCGGATGTTTCATTTGTATCTTTCAGAGTTTCTTTGCAACTTTCCAGATGAAACGACATTTTCTAAGATACACATCTCAAGAAAATGCAGATAATGAAATGTGGCTTGACTTCAACGGGCAACCCCTCAAGTGGCACTATCCTATAGGGTTTTTGTATGATCTCTTTTGCGGAAACGACCCGCAGCTGCCATGGAACCTCACTGTGCACTTCACCAAGTTCCCAGAAGCTGTGCTCCTACATTGTCCCAACAAGTAATCTTCTATAATGAAACCTTTACATCAAATGTTTAGAATTTAGAAATAAGGGGGTAAACAATTAAATAGTTAATAGTTATTTTTTGCATTAGAATAACAGTAAACAATCTTGACATGTCATTTTGTTAAAAATTATTAGATACGCTTTTTAAAAATTAGTTCATGTTATTTATGAAAGTAGAAAAAATTGAATAATCAATAAATCATATATGATTTATAATTGTTATATATTTGCTGAGACTTATTTTTCAAATTTTTTTTTAATAATTAGATATGTCAAGATTGCTTACCTTCATTCTTATGATAAAAAATAAACAAATAATGCTAATCCATCTGTTTGATAGTTTATTTTCTTTTAGTATCAAATACAGTACAATCTCACTAATTCTGCACTACTATTTTAGGAATTCAACTTTCTGTTCCTAAAGGACTGATATAAATGCTGGCTGCACAGCTAGATTACTGGAAATGTTGGGTTTACTGGAAGTTAGAGTAAATCATATTATTTTGATATACATTGTAAACTATATATAGGAACACTCAAGGGCCCGGACACCTGAGAAGTTTTCCTTAAATATAGATAAATAAATGTTATACTAAAGTAACTATAACCTAAAATGTTAAATGGCTGTAGCCAAAAATTACCATGTAGGCAATGAAACATGTTACATGAAGTTATATGAAGTTTATACTGTATAAATTCAAAGAAAATTGGACTGCTATTTGGATTTTAACCATTCATAAAGGCAATGCAGTGTGATAACGTAAGTGTAGACTTGGACATCAAATTACTGGATGTACCAGGCCATTGAAGTGCTGGATTATCGAGATTTCACTGTATATGCATCAGTATCCAGTTTCATATATATAATATAATAATGACAGTGGTGTAAAAGAACCATATTATTAATATATTTACATTAGAGCAAATTCTAAATAGTCTATGCATTTTCCAGAGATGTTGTGGAAGCACATTACATGTCTACTGTAAAGGAGGCTGATGTCCTCAAGCATCGGGGCCAAGTCATGTCTACCATGCAGAAAAAAGATCACAATCAGTTATGGCTTGGCTTGCAGAATGGTATGCATTATATTTTATACATACATAATAAATTATAATGCAAGTAAAAGTTTAGGCTGGTTTCATCTAAGTTCAAAAAACAATTTTGTATTGAAGTCTTATAAATATATCATATTAAGCTAATTATCTGAGCATGTTATGGATATTATTATTTGTATCTCCTTGGATTTCACAACCCTTTACATCCCGGTTTTTTGATAGGCTTGCATGGGCATAGAGATACAACACGTAGAGGCCCCTGGGAGATCTTTAATGTCATATTATCTCTTCAGCTTAGAACTTTCTAGTTTGAATCCTAAATCAGGCTAAATCTCCACTACACTATTTTAGTGTCCATTCATCTTTTCAAGAAATTTAATGCTTTTTATTCTGACCTTCTAAAATTAAATAAACTTTATTGTACCATCGATGCCCCCGAAATGTTTCCCCTTGCTGAAAGAGTGGAAATACCTATCAAATTTAAATTTAATAAGATGTAGCATAAATATTATTATGTCACTGACATTTTGCCGTGATTTCGTAGACTGAAAAGTCGTTAAACTGCCCCCTCCATTTGCCCCTTACTGATCGCGTAATAAAATGTAACTTCCATTGCACTCCCTTCCCTTCTCCCTCAGTCCCTCTCCCCCTTCTCGGCTACTGACGGTTTATACTTAATTTATTTACAGACAAATTCGATCAGTTCTGGGCAATAAACAGAAGATTGATGGAGTCGCACGGTGATAGCGAAGGCTTCAAGCACATTCCAATACGAATATACTCCGACGACGGAACCTTCAGTCAGCATCTAGTCAGTCCAAAGAACAGTGATAAAAGTAGGAAAATACTCCAGCAGATGATAGCAGAACTATATCCTGATAAGCCTGACGGTTTGTGAACTACATGCTCATTTAGACAGTGTGGGAACTCACACGAGAGTTTCAATACATTGCGGATTCATTACATGATCGATCGGCTGAATTGGATCTGGTCTCAATAGTCCGCAATGTAAGTGAACTCCCATGCGTGTTCGCGCCCCATATTAAGGGGGAAGAATAGCTTTGCGATCCTAGGTTTATAGGTTTCGCTTAAAAAAAATTGTATTGCCAATTTGGAAAAAAAAGGAAAACCTATAAACCTAGTTTTTCATTGTGTCAATAACATACTAAAAAATCATGGAGAATGGAAAATATTTAGAAGTGGAAAAACGATTTCTCTTTTTGTACGTACTATCGCGTGGTATAATTCCCTCTTAATGAGCCCTTAAATAGTTTTATATCTGTCGCAAATTAGTTACAGGTAACCTTAAAGGATACTCGATTTGTAGTTTAACCCAAAATTTACGGTTCCCCAATAAGTTACGTTTAAGATTGATTTAGCACATGAGATTTTCAGGTAATTGAGTTGTTCCAATAAGATAATATTCTTACCAGTAGGTAAGGGTATAATCTTGTAAGAAAAATTTCCTATAAAAAGTCCAATGATAAAATAATTGTCGCAACATTTTGAACAAATTAAGTGTGCAACCATCCAATGCGACTTGGAGGGACTGACATCTTGTGGCCTTAATCGGTAACTTAAATTAACATTGATACTTCGCGCCTATAAAGCTGAATCACCTGTGCTGCCCTCCACAGTGCAGGTACGCCCCCCGTTTTGCGGCCTTTGAAATGATTAATTAGTATTTATATTTCCAGTGAAGTTACGGACGCACGGCATCGTGATACCGCGCGACGCGCCGCTGCAGTGGCTGTCGGAGCACCTCAGCTACCCGGACAACTTCCTGCACCTTTGCTTGTGCTAACTTTGCTTAATAGTAACATATATACTTAATCAACAATAAATTTAACGCATTCCTTAAACACATTGCGTAATTTTTTGAGTTTATCTAGTGTCTAATATATCCCGAACGAGATTAGCTTAACTTAACGCATTCACTGCCAACGTTTTCGTAGCGCTACACGCGTAGCCGATTCTAGCGTTTTCCCGCTTTGTAGAGGAAAGCGACTACGAACAGAGCGCCTGCCAAGCGGGTTCCCGGCACTCAATGTGTTAAATATAACCGACGCCAACGCACGACTTGGTTAAAATATGAACTTTCGTGGGACGACATCTTCATAGAGTTTGTTCGGAAAGAGAAGAGTCGTGGAATGTATGGGGCCCAATACATTCCACGACTCTTCTCTTTCCGAACATACTCTATATCTACTATTTGGGAGATGGCAACTGTCAAATAAGCAACAGCCAGCCACTAGGGCGGCGCCACAGTCATGCACGGAGCGAGTAAGCTTTTATATATATATCAAAAGTCAAAAGTCAAAATATTCTTTATTCAAATAGGCCTAGCAACAAGCACTTTTAAATCGTCAAATTTTACAAATATCATCTAAAGACAAAGCGGGCGAAGGAACTATATACGTTAACAAAAGGTGTAAAATTTCAACGACTAAATCTATCAACTTTACATTTTTGCTTTAAAATCGTTACGGGGCTCCTAATATTCAACGGTCGTAAATTGAGTATGCGGATGCTGTATAGTCGAGTTCACAAACTTCTTGACAAGCCAATGTTCCAAAAACGTGTACACGCCTCTAAGACACTGATGTGACAATAAGGCAGTGTACATAATATATTTTCACCACTTTTGAGCAAAGGCTCTCATAATTATTCGAAAACTGATTAAAAAGTTGAATTTTATCCACTAGAGTAGCAAAGTGAATTGATGCAAAGTTTGAGCTGTTTCATCGTGTTATATGGTAGAATTGACTTTTAAATTTATTGATTTTGAATGATAAATATTTTTCATTTCTCATGCTCTGAAAGTAGGTCGTAGTGGTTCTAAAAAGTGTGCTAAAAATTATACGTGTCTACGGGTTATTCTCACTAGTTACCACCAAGTTGTTACCAGTGGTAACCACTGGGATTTTTTTTTCCACCTTTTACCACTGGTTGGTTAAAGCACTCTATATTTATACTATTTTTATTAGAATTGAACGCTAACCAAATGTTGGTGGTAACTACTGGGAAAAAAAATCCCACTAGTTACCACCAAACCACCTTGGTGGTAACTAGTGGGAATAACCCGTGTCTGCTGTAGAGCACTGCAGTACTTTCTAAGTACGTTTTTTTCCCTTTTGCTACTATATAGCAATAATTATTGTTGGATTAAAATGGATTCACTTTCCACTCTAATATTTATAAAAAGTACTTCCCATTTTATAAATAACGATAATTTTTACCTAAATTGCTAATTCAAAGTACCCTTAAGAAATACCACACTTTCCTCGTATGCTAAATGAAAAGTAGTGTAAAACTGGGGCGATAGGCAGCATTTCATCCCTTGGTTAACAATCTACTATAATAGCGTTCTTTTGGTTTTTATTTATAATATTCTACAGTCAGTATTTTTCTCACGTTGGTGTGGTGAAAATGTTTCTCTCGGTAGCAAAGTTTGTTTATCCTTCATACCTTGAAACCCTCGTAACGCTCAAGATTACGCTTTCAATTTTGCGGTCCAATTTTGGAATCTTTCGCTTGCTCGGCTATCAATATTAGCTCGAGACACATTGCTCTCTTGTAATACAAATAAGTATTTGGGAACGTTGTAAATAGGTATGTTTGTTACTCAAACGAAGATGTTACCTGAAAGTTGTCGCTTTGTTATCAAATAACGCGATAATTTGAATAGAATTCGATTCACGTGCGACGTCGTGTTTTGTTTGAAACTAGACAATTCAGAGAGATCTCGAAGCCTTCTTCCACCTTCTTCTGACCTGATTAAAATTATTCATTGCTAAGCTCAGCGCTACGTCGCAGCCAGACCAAATGATTTTTTTGGTATGATGTATTTTCAATGCGGCCAAATCCGTGCAAGCAATTGCTGCTTTGTCGATGAAATTAAGAATCGTGTAGGTAATATTGTTTGAAAAAGTGTACGTGCACGGAATTTCCCTCAGACAGATTTGGCCGCATTGAACTCATAGAAATATTGTGTAAAGGCGAAACGACAATTTGTTGTGTTTAACTAGAGCTGAATGAGTTAAATCTTATAAAATGGACTACAAAATAGTCTTGCGGTGGCAGCATGGTTGCATTTCATCGCTTGTCATTATGCCTGCACTTACATACCTAATTGTTAGAATGTGACAGGCAATAAAAATGTGACAGTGCCACAGCCGCTGGAAAAAATCAGTCAGAAACTGGCACCAATAATGAAAAATGAAAAGTAATTCACAAATCCTAAATATAAGTAATAAACATCAGTTTTAAGCACTATATGATTCAGAATTCTGCAAACGATGTGTTAATGTGGGCCCAGATTAGCGCCGGCTATTTTAAAGCAAGTGTACATAGTAGAAAATGTTTAAATGTTCTAAAAGTCGGTCCAAAAACACACTGGTTTTTGGACTTGGTCTTGGAGTTCCGACTCGCGCAGCAACGTGAACGTGTGGCCGGGAATGTTATTTCCTTGAAATCTAGTTAAAATGAAGGTGTGCAGTGCTGAGGTACGAGGTGTATCCTCCGAGGTTGTCGATGCTTATATTATAATTGTTGGGGGAGGGTATAGAAGCAAGGGCGGATCTACCGTTGTGGGCACGATGGGCATGCCCACAACCCTAATAGGGTGCCCTAATGATTCTTCGAGTAAAATTATGCCGATTTTTGTTTCCCAGATGCTATGGCAGAGGAATCTTTGTAAAAATTTCATTACACAGAGTAGTTAGTTGGTTGGCATAACATTGATACGCGGATTTACTTTTCGTAAATTGATAGTTTGATAACTGTCACGCTTACCCAAGTCGAAAACAGATCATCGGTTAGAAATTCTCGACACCACGAGTCCTAATTATTTGTAAAAAAATAAAGAAAGATTATTTACTAACAAGGGCAATTACTTTTAGCTTATGTAGTCTTAGAAATCTTCAACATTCACAAATATTAGTACAATATTTAAAAATATTGCCAGCTTTTAATTTACAGCTGTAGGAGTTTTTTAGCGTAGTTAGCGTAGCGTATGTATAAAAAGTGCTCCATAGACTGCAATAAATCGGTTTCGATATATTGCCGACCCGAATGTTGTAAGTACCTACCGCAATTGCTAAATTACTAATTTAACTGTCAGTTAAAGTTTAATTTAATTGTCACTTTATTCGAAAATAACTTTAGTCTAGTCAGCAAGTTGAAAAATTTAGATACTGCTCCTAAAAATACATGTGGTACCTCATTAGATACTGCTCCTAAAAATACATGTGGTACCTCATTAGAAAAATGTATTCGAAGCGTATATTTAGCACATAAACAAGTGCAAAAGTTAAAAATAAATATTTATGAAAAAATATGGTATTTCGTTTTTAGCCGAATCTCATAAACTATAATACATTTAAGAAATGAAAATAAAATATTCCTAAAGAAGTGGAAATCTCCAATAAAAAAATCCCAAGTACTATAACTCTATTCATTGTAGTTTTCATTTACCGCTGAAAATAGCCCTAAGTTAGGGAATAATTAATTAAAAAAAAATCTCGTTCTTACGTCATTGATGATGGTGATGATGATAGTAAATGTAAACAAAAAAAATGTTCAAATAATTGGCGTAAAAATATTTCGGTTATCGGTGCTCTTCTTATATAGGTACATACTAAGCAATATCACGCTATAAAAAAAAACAATACTTTGGTTATAATATTGTTTTATATTTAACAATTTTACCCTGATTTTTAATTTTTTTTGTAATTTTTCACTACTATTCTGAAATTTTACACAAAATATTAATTTTATTAAATTTTTTGTGACGCGATCTTGGTGTATAAATAAGATGGGCTCCACGAAGCGAAATATTTTTACGCCTATTATTATAACATTTTTTTAAATGTACAATGAAGACGAAAGTTCGAAAAAAAAAGTGTTAATTAATAGTTGCCTATCTTGTTGAAAAATCTACCTTTAAAATAATATTTAATGTTACGTTTACGTTCACGCCGCGCGCGCATCCCAAAAATGAGACGCGAAGGGCTATTTTAACGTTAAATTAAAACTATAACGAATAGAGTTTAGAGTACCTAGAGTTGGATTTTTTATTGGAAAATTTTCTCTTCTTTATAGTATTTTTCAAACGGGAAGGGTACGCTGATAGATATCATCTCCATACAATTTATATCCAAAAAGCTTCACATCTCGCAAAATTGTATTGAGATGACATACTTACAATTTTGCGAAAATGAGAATCTATCAGCATACCCTTCCTGTTTGAAAAATACTATGGGAATCTTTTGTTTTCATTTGTTAAATGTTAATAGTTTATGAGATATTGACAAAAAACAAAATACCATATTTTTTATAACTTTTGCTATTTTTTGTGCTAATAAACGAGTCGAATTCGAATACCTTTTTTCTAGACATTGTTTCAATTCCAATAAGGTATTTTTCAAGTATTTTTATTCCTATTTTTTACCATTTTGAACTTGTCGACTAGACTACTCAAATAAATATTTAAAAATTGTATAAAATTTTTTTTTACAGTACATATGGGGCTACTTTATAGCACTAGTGCGAGAAGTAGCATATTATGTTACTGTGTCGAACATTTAAAGGGCCATATGTACTGTAAAACGTTGTACGATACATGTGCGAATAGGTAATTCGCAACTCGTGTCGATTTAAAACACTCCCTTCGGTCGTGTTTTAATTTATCGCCACTCGTTTCGAATTTCCTATTTTTCGCACTTGTATCGACTGTATCGTAATGTACTATTTTAAAGTTACTCTACTAATAGTTCCTAAAACGAAAAGATTACTCTGCCAAACGAAATTCATACAATAATTGTTCTGCCAGTGTTCTGCTATTTAACACAAAAGCGAATTGAACGGTATGTGAACCAAGACTAGCAAATTTCGACTAAAAGTTAGCTCTACCAATAAATCCCTCTATGAAACGTTGACCTGCGAAACGTTGTCTGAGAATCGGGTATCTGCAAAAAATTGATAAGATAGCCCCCTAATAGCCTTGTGACGTCACACTTTCAGTCTATTGAAATCGGTAGAGAGTCATGATTGTTCATGAACGAGTTCGGACTCCGACTCGCACTTGGCCGATTTTCGGGTGGCTGTGCCGTGACCACAACCTTTTTTGAGGCCTGGATCCGCGCCTGTATAGAAGGCGATATGTATGGCCTTATTGTTTGTTAGTTTTTTGGCAATAATTTACTATTGTTGTTTATTATACTTTAAAATCTAAATAAGTACATTGTTTGGATAAATATTGGTGGAGGGATTGTAGTATTTTGGTAAATGTAGGTAGCTCATAAAAATATGTAAATGACAGTTTGCCGTAAAATACATGACCGTTACGTGGCTATCAGACTGTTTAATTTGTAATTAAATCCTAAACACAATAATAAAAACATAAAAGCATGTATAATTGTAATAAAAAATTTTTGACACGTTAAATTACTTTCAGACAAAATAGTGCCTTTATTCATTCCAGCTTCGCCATCAAACTCTCTGATGCTCATCTTCAACGGGATGTATTTCCGCGGCGCGTGGAAACAACCTTTCCTAAAGGTCGAGCCAGCTATGTTCTACACGGCCAACAGTGAGAAAAAGCAAGTGCAGACTATGTGTACGAAGGGCATCTTCAAGACTGGCTCTCTTCCTGGTCTTGACAGTTCAGCTATTGAACTGCCTTATGATGTGAGTGTGGTGTTTTATTTTAGATTCTTTAATACCTAATAGATATCGGAGGATAATAACAAATAGAAATCGTTATATTTGATCTTTAGTCGACGAACTTATTAGACATTAAACAAAAGTTCACCTAGGGCGGTCTCACGCGGCTGACGGCTGGTTTGCCCGCGGCGCCGCTCGAAGACATCCAGGACAACTTGCGCGAGGAGGAGCTGCAGGCGTCGCTGCCCACATTCTACGTGGAGACCACTACAAAACCAGTTGCAGCCTTAGCCAAGGTATTTTATTATTTATTAACCTAGCGTTCAGGGTGGTTACAACATACTGGTACGGTTGAGCACGCCAGGGTATTTTATTGAATTAACAATTAATTGATAATATTTTATGAAGATCATACTTAGAGATTTGCGGGCTGATAAGTATGTCATCCTTGCGACAGATATTCTAGACTTTGATAGACACTAAAACAAGAACTTCGCATTTAATGGCATACCTATTTCACTCAAAAAGTATATTTTTCTACTCTTCGACAATAATGGTTGAATAAGATTTCGTATACTAAACTATAATTGCGTACTTTTCATGCGCAACTCAACTACAACATTCATTTCGATACGCTGTAGTAAAAAAAACTATTAAATTTTACCAATCACGTGCCGCCGCGTCCAACCACCACCCACCCACGTCCTATAGAAAAGACTAAAGGGGCGCGGGGCGCAAATTTCATTGATTATTTAGGTTTTATAGTAAAAAAATATTATTTTATATGACGCATGGAAAAGGTATAAATAGTGATATAATCAAGCTTTTCAATCTCGTACCTTACTTAGGCAACTCAGCAAGCTTTGTTGCCTAAGTGCAATCAAGTTTTATACAATCATGATATTCACGATTGAAAAAAATATCATTTTTAATCTTGTGTTTTCACCTGTATTATGACAATAAAGTACTTACAAACATATTACGTTAGGCTTCATCTTACTGACCGGAACGAAAATTTTTATGTTGGAGCAAACGTTAAAATGTGTCTTTATAATTGATATTGCAGTTCGGAGTGAGCAGCATCTTCAGTCGCGACGCCGAGCTGTCGGGTGTTTCTTCAGCGGAGGGACTCTTCGTGCAGGAGCGGTCCAACACGTGGCGGTTCGTGTCGACAACGCGGACACCTCTGCGTCACAACTGGCAGGTATAGATAGATATTTGAAAGCCTTGTAAGCTTTAGCGTCTGTTCGACACGTAACGCACGTAAACTTCCTCGCTTGCACGAATTCTATCTTACCAACGCACGGATACGGATCATTCGTTTATTTCTTTCTTTATATTGGTTTATACAATCAGTTTCAAGCTACTTTAAATATGAGCTCATAACGTCATAACCTTTTGTTACATTTAATTTTTCAGCATCTAACGCAGTCCAGGAGTCTCTTAAGAACATCCCATTGTCCAGCATCAAAGAACCACGCCGCTTCAGCGTCGACCGACCCTTCATGTTCTTCATCATCGATCGCCTTGACAACTTGGTGGTTATTGCTGGAAAAGTCATAGACCCAGAAGCACCGACGCCGGTCGAAATTTAAACAATTATTTAAAGAAACAAAAGACTTAATTTTCTATTACTATTTTTGTTTCAACTGTTTGTTTTTGTGAATCTTTTTATTTAAATTTGGAGCATGATTATGTTTTGCTGTGAATTTAATTGACTGTAATTGTTTTTTCTCAAACTTGCTGTGAAATGATGACATAACTTACGTCAAATTAGGTCCGGAAATACTACATATCAGGTGCGATGAGTGAAGATGATATGTAAAGGAATTTCATACTGCCTTACACACCTAGGACTGTAAAGCAACCTTCTTTTGTTTTTTAACGTCAAATTGTGACACAGCGTCTTGGCATCCAACCATGAACTAGCTTCAGTTAGCTTGGTACGGTGATTTGTTGTGAATATTCGTTGCTAAGCAACGGCGGTGGTGCATCGCGCTGGCGCGCGGGCTTACGCGCGCAAGTTTATACACCGCTGGTAGAGTGGCGAGCCGAGTAGGTCGCCACAAAACAAATTGACTACAATTTTTTTGTTTTAATTGCAAATTTGAGAAAAGCACTATCATATCTCGGCGAGAAACGGGGTTGCCGGCCGCATATCTCTATCCGGCCTATATATCTACTTGGCCTGCAACCCTACGTTTCCCGGCCTCTATAGTAATGTACTATTAATCTTAAATCTATGAGAATGTCGATTTTTTTATCGCGATTAAAGGTTGGTATACTTGGTATCATAGTAAAAGTTGCTCAGTAAATATGACTTATACAACGTATACCCACCCCACTTTCATTGGCTGGTGTAACACATTGTATAAATACCAAACTTCTAAACACTAATGTTTATATGGCATCCAACACATATTCTAGATTCCATAGAAATGTCATTCCATATTTCAGGTATACTAAATTTGAGAGGGAAGAATAGCTTTTCGACCCTAGCGAAATAACGGTACTTTTTCTATGAAAATCCTTTTCGGGAGAAAACGTTTTCCACTAACTAAATCTAAACAAATCACTTTGATGTTGGTGTCGATCGCTTCAGCATAATATATTCTAGGTTCATAGGTTTCGCTTTAAAACATTTTTTAAGAAAAATGTGAAATTAACCTATAAACTTAGTTTTTCATTGTGTCAATAACATACAAAAAAACATGGAGAATGGAAGATATGTAGAAGTGAAATAGTACATTGTGGAAAGCAAAATACTCTTGATGTGGCTCGTTAACCTATTGATTAGTGTTAAGTGAGAGGTCATAACATGCGTGCGTATTTGTAAACATATAGGCATACATACATTTTGACGTTAATGCTTTTGGTTAGGAATTACAGGTGGCGCTTCAAAATGGATACAAAAAGTTTCATGAGAGGGCTCTCTTTGTCCTATATATTATACTACTCTTTGCTTCCCTCTTAATGTTTATGCTTTACTCAATAATAACACTGAATTTCTTATAATAAAGCGACATAAAATAGCTTACAATACAATTCAGTCAGTTACCTAAAATAATACGGTTAAATTCATAAGAAAAATAATGTAGGTAGTTCAACCCCGCTGTGAGATTTTTATGCACCCACCCGGCATCATTTAATTGTCGCGCTGGTCGTGCCTGGGAGTTAATTGCAATAAAACAAGTTTGGAGATAAAACAATTAGTGTTTATAGGTTTAGACGTTAGTGCAACATGGACAAAGAAAACGCAAGAACTAAAACAAGGATTCTATACCCCTGTGGCACCTCTGCCACCTTTGCAGAAGCAATTGCTGAATAAATTAAGAGAGAGACGCCCATTGAACACCTTAGCTGGCCCTAATGGACTCAATCATCAGGTATCCTCTTTGAATTTGCTATACAAGGCTGGCCCAAGCAATTCACAAAACAAAAGCGTTCTCAATGGACCAGAGAATCCTTTTCCAATTGACACCGAATTCGTAACAGTGCGACAGGGTTGTGAAGATTTAAACTCTGTTGCGTACCAAGATGATAAGAAAAGAATTTCAAAGTCGAGCGTCATTACTATTAGCAGTGATGAGGAAAATGACATAGACGAAAAGGATTTTTATTTTATTGATAAAGATGGCCTTGTTAATAAGAAACGGCTATCAGCAAGTACCCCTCTTAGCGCGTTGGTTCCAGCCACCGTGAAGAATATAACGCGAAGCTTGAATATACCTCATAGCAGGGAGCGGCAAGGTTTAACACCACTGGAAAATCAGGAAAGGGTAGATGGCCGAGCAAAACGGAGACTTAATTTCAATCAAACGGTTCATGAGAGGATGCAGTCGCCTGATCTATGTACGTAAGAATATAACTAACAAAATAATTGATTATTCGCCTTCTATATACCTATTTCTTATTATGTATTTTGTAAATGTTAAGTAATGGTAATGGTTGGATTACTATCCAAGTTTTGTGTCATTTAATTTACAGTACAAAAATCGTACATGACTAGTATGGACACGGGTGAAATTCTATTGTACCTCTTACAAGTCGAAACGAAACCAGTGGCACTTCCACGGGTGAAAAGCGAGACGAGAGCACGCGTTATCGACTGGATGATGAAAGTTAATGTATGTAATCATGCGTGTTACGTTAATTAAAATGAACTATAATCTCCTATATTCCTATTCAAAGCGAATGATGCTCTATGAATACCATAACTGTTTCGTTTTCTAAAATAGATCTCCGTATTTGTTTTATAGAGAAAAATAGTACGAATAGTGATTTTTTTTTTGAGAATTGAATTAAACTTAGGGCATAGACGGCAATCCAGCCACCATTCAGACCGCGGTGTGGTACCTGGACACGTTGCTGGCCACATGCAACGTGACGATGAAGAACGTGGAGCTAGAGGCTGCGGTCGCGTACTGGATCGCGTCCAAGCACCACGGGCCGCCCACACCTGCGTCCAAACTTATCCAATACGCCAAATACGCCTTCACGCGGGAGAAGCTGCTGGAGGCGGAGAGACTCATATTGCTTAGATTGGTATGTAACTACTATTTATACTTTTTTGATATAGTTAATAAAAATAACTAGGAAAGTTTAATATTAAAGTTGATATCGTTAGAATGTTCTACTCGTATTTTAACGGCTCTAAGTTAAGGATGACTCACGATAGAATGGCCCGGGTCTGGGCCGAGGCAACCGACACTTCGTTTTCTATGACAGATGACCGGTGATCACGTGATTCTTTCTATAGGGAACGAAGTGTCGGATGCATCGGCCCGGACCCGGGTCGTTCTAATGTGAGTCATCCTTTAATATGCATAACTATGATATACTCGTATGTATAAAGCGTGTAAAAACAAAAGGAAATAAATGGAAAGATTCGGGTTATTCCCACAAGTCACAACCAAGTTGTTACAAGTTGGGAAAAATAATTCCCAATAGTTACCACTGGTAAAAGGAAAAAAATCCCAGTAGTTACCACTTGAAGTTTGTTAGAGTTCAATACTAATAAAAACAGTATAAATAGTAGGTATTGTATGTATAGTTATAGAGTGTGTATTAGCAATTTATTAAGAATAATTAAGAACTAGAATTTTATTACAATAAAAAGCAAGTTAATTAATCTTATGTTAACAAAAGAACTTAAAACTAATAAAAACCAAACAAAAGATTTCCCCAAATAAAATAAAGAGTACTTTAAGAAATAATTATAAGTCAAGTAGTGTTTTATTAAACTACCTTAAAAGTGATTAAAAAAAAACAGTTTTACCAGTACAAATGCAAAAACTAAATTAGTTAAGAGGAATGAGGACGGCCTATTCTCCATACAAACGTAGTCCCCATTTTCCTCTCCGGATAATGAGGTTTTGGAAAATATTTTTACATAATTTGATATATATTAACCATAGCTTTACTTTTTTGGTTTTTTGTATTATTATAATATAGGAGCAGAATTCATACAAAACAGATTTCATACAAAATGTTTAAATACTTCAAAGTCCTATATTAAGTAAAAAATTTAAAAAATCAAACATAGAGGCATAGCTATTTTCAATAATGTTAATATCCAGAGAGGAAAATGAGGACTACGTTTGTGTGAAAAGGTGATTTCGCGCGGGTCTTCCACTTTCGTCTTAAGGATAAATTAACGTTTGGATGTAATTTATCTTATTAATCGTAATTTGAATTAATTATACAAACTAATAACCAAATCAGTCAAAAACAAACTAATTTTGATCACTTTAAGGCAGTTTACTGGAACAGTAATCAACAAACATATCATTATTTTTTACTATTTATTTACTTATCTTAGTTTTGAACTTAAACAAAATGTTGGTGGTAACTACTGGAAAAATTCCCACCTTTTACTAGTAGTAACTACTGGGGGAAAAAAATCTCAGTAGTAACCACTGGGGCCTTACCTATTCGACATGCTAAAAGTGACGTTTCGTGTTGATTTCCATTTGATGTGGGAAATATTGTGACTTGTCGAATTGCTACCATCACCACGTGTCATTGAACAATATCCACACTAGAGGCGGGGCGTTGTACCGGAATAGTTTTTGGAACAGGTTTTTTGTAATAGACTACTTTTAGCTTGTCGAGTATTTAAAAGTACGGACTTTGATTTCTGAAATTAAACAAATAAGAAACTTTCATCACCTCGTACCTCCATTCTTACCGTTACTTTAAGCAAAATAAAATTTTGTTAACAGACGGTCGTCTGGGCGTCTGTTGTATCTAAAAATAATATATAATAAAAATATACATGACAATATATATGACAAACAAAGCAACAAGAAAAGCCGAAAAAAATACTGTTTCTTCGCAGCACTAAACTGCATTTTCATTGTCAGGTAGGTTTTGGGATTATACTGAGCAACTTTTACTATGGGACCAACCTAGGTAACTTTGGTACAATAAAGAATATTTGACTACAAAAAACCCTATTACTCTTGTGTATTTAACCTACTCGTATTTTGCCCTTAGTAGCTTATAGTAACCTCGAATTGGTTGTTATTTTTAAAAGCTTTTATTTAGTTTCACCTGTCCCGTTGTTTGTCTGTAATCAAATCCTTGTGACTCACGTGTATGTATGTATATGTATTTTGCAAAAATAGGTATGATTAAACATTGAAAAAATACATACAGACATAGTAAGTCAAAAATAAATAAAATAAAATTAGGTACATATATTTTTATTGTATAAAATCTACGAGTCAACTAGCCGACATTTCAGTTACGAGTAGGTATAAGTTCTCTTAGGTAATCGTGTACGTGTATTAGGTACATGATAACATAAGTCTCCAGTCATGCCCAAATAAATAATTATAAGAACTATTTTCCACAGCTTTCAAGTCAGATAATCTGGTGCTAAAAACTTGATGTCTGCACACTGAAAAAAAAATAGTAGGTAAGTACATACTTATGAACCAGGACTTCAGATATTTATAAACTAAAATACTATATTTTTTTAAGTCACCCAAAAAACTAAATTTTTTAACTCGCATAGTATATGCGAAAAAACAAGTCATGGAATGCCAGAAAACCCATACATTCTAAGACTCTTCTCTTTCCGCACAGACTCTATACTATATTATAATTCACATAGGTGTTTACTTTTACTTAGTACTATTGGGCTCATTTAAAAATGAACTTACCTGTTAATTTTTCAAATGATTGGTTGCTTTTTATTCTTAAAAGGCAATTCACTTATTTCTCTGTTCTTGTGGCCACCATACTTTTGGAAATCTGTAGAATTTGCAGTCACTATTCTTTTAGTGTTTTTCCAGTTCATAACAATACATCTTGTTGGGACCATAGTTATTATTTACCTTAAAATAATAAATGTTTACAGCAAAACCATCAGACGACTGCACTTTACATACAGTAGGTAGATCTTAACTTAATAATAGGGTTGTTCCATCTACAAATCTTAGGGCAGAATTGTATCCCAATAAATTCTTTTGGATTATAAGAATATGTTAAACTACTTTTAGGGGACCTGTACTGACCATATTTTTGGAAATATTGAATTTAAAATATCTTTTGGCACACGTCACGTGACCAAACTCGAAACGTCATTGAAGATTCTGATGACGTCACAACTCTCGGATTGACACTGTTGACAGCTAGGCGATAAACAACAAATGACATACTGACTACATAGTACCCTAAAGATTCCAGCTCTCTAGCGTTATTCAAACCGAAACTACGAGAGTCCGAAAATACGACGAAACGTGCCGAGAAAAGATAGGCACTTCCTTTTGCCCTTTCAAATTCATAAAGATTGCTTTCACAATATATATACTAATCCATGAATGTAATCTCTTCGAGTTTGGGTTTGTTACAATTGTGACAATGTGTAAAAGACTGTTGAAAGAAAAGTACAGACAGTAATAAAAGCTTGTATTTTTTTATACCACGACGGTGGCAAACAAGCATACGGCCCGCCTGATGGTAAGCAGTCACCGCAGCCTATGGACGCCTGCAACTCCAGAGGGGTTACATGCGCGTTGCCGACCCTTTAAAAACATGTAGGTAAGTACACTCCTTTTTTGAAGAACCCCATACTGTAGACTAAGTATTAATAATATTCTTTTGGTATGATTTGGATGTTTGTGTAATAATAATAATAAGAGGAAGCGCTGGTGGCCTAGCGGTAAGAGCGTGCGACTTGCAATCCGGAGGTCGCGGGTGCCAACCCCGGCTCGTACCAATGAGTTTTTCGGAACTTATGTACGAAATATCATTTGATATTTACCAGTCGCTTTTCGGTGAAGGAAAACATCGTGAGGAAACCGAATTAATCCCAACAAGGTCTAGTTTACCCTCTGGGTTGGAAGTTGGAAGGTCAGATGGCAGTCGCTTTCGTAAAAACTAGTGCCTACGACAAATCATGGGATTAGTTGTCAAGCGGACCCCAGGCTCCCATGAGCCGTGGCAAAATGCCGGGACAACGCGACAAAAAGAAGTTTGTGAAATAATAAAACAAGCAGTACTAATAGTAACATTTATTTTTAACGTTGATGGACGTAAAACAAATATACAGTATAAAAAAACTTAATTTATTTCGATTAGTAGGTATCACTGGGGAATCTAATAAAAATTAAATAAATTATGAATGCTACCCAGAGCAATAGCTGAGCCTGAGCACCCATAAGCACCCAAATGACACAAAATTAACTTGGCACAAACAAGGAGGTAACTTTCCAGAGAGATTCGTACTTAGCTTGCTTTATAAAATACTTACAGAACAGCTCAACTGTACTTATCTTTATTAGTATCATATAAAAATGGAAGTAATTAGTTAATAAAACAATGACAATTATTTGTTTGATTATAGGTTTAACCATTATTTCGTTTACTTTTATGATACCTGCGTTATTTATTTTTTACTTCAAGACCACATAAAACAAGAATACTTTTAAAAAGTTAGGACACCGTTTAAATATGAAAAAATACTTATAGATTTTTATAATAAATAGCGTACTTACTATTAAAACATATTAAGGTACAAAGCAGAACATAGTTCTATTTAAAATACGAGTATCTAATACTCATACGTAAGTCGTGTTTTGATCTAGTGAAAACGATGAAAACTATCATCAATCAAGAGGTTCGCAACCTTCAACCTTTTGAAAGCCTATTTTATTATAACACCTCATAGTAATCCTTATTGAAATGCATACAGGTTAATTTTAATCTGTAACCGGGTGCATCTGTGCTCACAAAGGACACGCAGCTGCCCGAAACCCCATTCCAAGCAGCTCGCGTGCCGTGGAGTGTCGACCCCTGGTTGGTAGGTAAGACGGTGCATGCCCAAATGCTTGCTCAGTGTGAAAACCCCGCTTTTAAAAAGTAAACACGATTTCTTAAATTATCACAATTGCAACTTATAACAATAGACCATTTATAGATCACTGTTCTCCTTTTTCGGTTTGTGCTTCTGTACTACGTAGGGAATGTGCTTCGTGAATCTTTTGCAGCCGTTATTCGCGAAAATTGGCTGCGCTTCGCTCGGCCCGTACGTTATCACGGACATCGCATCTCTGAAAATAAGAAAAATATAATATGAAATGAAAATAAAATACACAGCGTCAAGGATGGAGGAAAGATGTTGCGTACACTATTTACTATTTACATTATTTCATGTTCGCTTCCTATTTTATTTATTTTTTAATTCAAAAAAATGAAGAGGTCGATCATAATTATTCCGTAAAGCCGTGTTCTGAGCAACATTTCGTTTGAGCAAAAGCAAATGTGTGCTCTTCCCATTTACTATTGGAACAAGTGCTTCCATCTACCGAACGAACAAACGATTGCTCGCTCAGAACTGTTCAGAACACTAAGTGAGAACGCGGCTTAAAAACTTCTTAAAAATTAAAGTATGTACCTACCTGTCATCACATATGACTAAGTATATAATCGATGTTTTGTGTATTATAATAGTTATATCACTACATTCATTAAATTAATCAAAATCTTAAAGGGGCCTACTGATTAACAGTCCGCCGGACGGTATCGGCCTGTCAGTTAGAACAAAACTTTGACAGTTCCGAACAACAGACAGGCGGACTGTTAATCAGTGGGCCCTTTAAGAGGATCTACATATGATATTATCATGTGATGTGAATTATATAAGTCTGGTTTGAGCAACAAAGAATGTTATTATTCTATAAGTGGAAACTGTTATGGCTTTGTGTGTATTGTATATTTGTTTAAACATATGTATTATTTTTCGCTGTTTGTTTCTCAATAATAAATAAAATAAAATGAAATAAAATGTGCCCATGACATATGAGGAATATTTCAAACCACTAATTATACCTAAAGCGGAGTGAGGTTTATAACCAAAAAGTACGCTCCATAATCTTAAATAGAAAAAAAAACCGACTTCACAAGCTGTTTGAAATTATGCCATTTAATTATTACAGCCATGGTGCATCTCAAAAAATTGTCGTAGAGGAGTTCCATCCTGGTCTTCATGAGCAGTTCCATTTCACCAAAAGGCACCATTTAAATGCAAATGATTAGTTTTTATAACTAAAACTTTTAAACTATTAAATATACTAAAAAAAAACTATAAAATTTGAGAAGTTCCCTGGATTTCTCATGGCTCCCATCTTCTGAACTCGAGCTTGACAAACATGTGGCTTAAAACCCTAACTTGCAGAACAAACACAACAAGAGGAAAAATCGCCAAACGTAAACTATACGTCGTCGATAAGTTCTGTTCTGTCACATCATCAGCAGTTCCACTTCATCAAATGTCACTTTATAAAAATGTAAATGATTGATTTGTTGATTTGAGGACTTCCCTCGATTCCTCATGGATCTCATCATGAGATCTGGGCTTTGACAAAACTGGGACCAATCTGTATGTATATAATTTCAGATTTCAATCAACAAAAGAATTTTCAATATCGGTCTAGTAATTACGGGGTTATGGAATAACAACACTTAAAAATAACATATAACCCAATTTAGAACGTTCTTCTGAAATCTTGAAGTCGGTTAAAAAGAGAACATGACAATAACTATACCTGGTTATAGTCAATTCATTAAAACAAAATGCAATCCTGTAGATAGTTTGACTTTTCTTTCAGTCACTCTGCTTTAGGTATACCTACGCCTTACGCTTACATTTCGGCCACGAAATGCACGCTCTGAGGGTGCACGCTATACTTTTGTTTTAACTCATGCACGGCGTTCGCCGTCAGTCCTCGGGCTAGTGGGCTCAACTTACACCATCATCTGCTCAATGAGCTCGGCGAAACCGTACGCGTACAGCTCATCCAGGAACGTAGTGGTCTATCAGGTGGGGAAAGTCCACTGCTACTTACGCCATCATCTGCTCTGTGGGCTGCGCGAAGCCGTGCGCGTGCAGCTCGGCCAAGAACGTAGTTATCTATCAGGTGGTGATGTCGACTGCTACTTACGCCATCATCTGCTCTGTGGGGTCGGCGACGCCGTGCGCGCGCAGCTCGGCCAGCGCGCATTGCTCCACGTGCTGCTGCTCCAGCGGCAGGAACGGGATGTAGTGGTCTATCAGGTGGTTCGCGATCGTCGACGACTGCTTGAAACCACCTGCAAACAAAAGTTATTTACAAGTTTGAGCCATATAGCGGTCCCGGCGTAGACTCGCGTGACGTGGGCGCACACCGCTGTGGGGTTATTTACTTTATTTACACACATATCATAAACCCTCTATGATGCCTTCAAAATCCGTAAATAATGGCCAACATTACGATAAAGTGTTTTGTTACAACAAATTTCTTATCTGTGATGATGTTGTAATTGCTTCATAACTACATCAAAATCGATTTGATTATGATTTCAAATTAGAAACATCTCTGAAAAAAAAACAATTCCATTTGACCTCTATTCTAATATCAGTCGAGATGCTTTTTTGTTCGAAATGAAATGTCAATTGCATACAATTATGTAAGGTCCGACCGAGAACGCGTTTTCTGTCTCGGCCGAGAACGAGACCGAGACCGAGATTCAATGGCATTCTCGGCCGAGACCGAGACCGAGACCGAGAATTTATAAAATAGAAGAAAAAAACACGATTTTAGCAATCAAAATGTTTTAATAGTCGAAATTTGATGATTTATCAGAAAAAGTTATTATGGCCACTTCGTAGCGCTATTAAATAAATAGTATTTTTAGGGTTCCGTAGCCAAAATGGCAAAAACGCTTATAGTTTCGCCATTGCCGTCTGTCTGTGTCTGTCCGTATGTCATAACCATTTTACTCGAAAACTATACGATATATTTTAAAACGATATATGGAACGATGGTGTATTATGTAAGTCGCATCTTAGTAAGGTAAATAATTAAGCTGTAATAAATACTTTTTCAGGGAAATGATTTTGAATATCTTCTTATTAAAATGAAGGAAGTGCCGCGAACATTCGCTCTTTTGCTTGTCTGGCTTTTTGTATTGTATGAAGGTACGGAACCCTCCATTATACGTTGCCCGACACGCACTTGGCCGGTCTTTCTAGTACGGATGTGCACAAAAAGAGGTACAGTAACAATAATTAAAATTTAAAAAGTTATATATTGTTACCCAAAAAACGTAATTTTTCAGCGTTATGGTCCGTTAAATTGTGACAATGCTCGTCGTTTAACTGGTCAGTTAGTGGCTTGCTACTAAGCTAAGCCACATTAAATGAAAATCAACCTATGTCTCAAAAACCACACCGCGAGTTTCGTCAAAACTGCATAGAGATGCAAAGTTAGCATGAAATTATGTCCAATATTCCACAACAGTAAGCCGCCACAGGTATTGTTTTGTACTTACCTACTGCTTTACTTTTTCCCGTAAACAAAAATATATTAAGTATCAAAATATCCAGTGTCATGTTACACCCACATCAAGTTAATTTAAGTTACATCTCAATAACAATATACACTCATTTATTAACTCTTCCGCAATAACAACAACCACAAAACGAAAAGAAGCAAAGAACAAGTCATTACTGGCAACCGAGCCTATCCGATCCCAACACCGTATTTGATAAGTAATTGGCTTAAAATGTGGGTACGAAACCAATCAAAATCACAAAAAACGTCACACCAAGCGGGCGAAGCAACCAACGGGTGGCTTAGAAACGGGTGCTCGTGCGCGGTAAATTCAAAATCCACCAATGATAACTTATTGCCTAGTCTCGGTCTCGGCAAGAATCTCGGCCCATTTTGGCCGAGAGCCGAGACCGAGATCTCGGCCCGATTTTTGGCCGAGAATGCCGAGACCGAGACCGAGACCGAGATCTCGGTCGGACCTTACAATTATGACATATTTCTAAAAATGTTTTCATTTGCCGCCATTTGACGTACAGTTTATCTATTAATTAGTTTTAAGTATAAAATGAATATATATGTTTTGTTATTTTTAAAGTAACTATAGCAAAAGTTTCGTGTAAAATGAGCAATAAAAATATTTCGGTGACGTCACCACATATCCGCGAGTTCCGCCAAGAGAGCAACGATGCTCTCTGTAATTTGAGTTAGTGAATATATCATAGAAAGTTTATAATATGTGTGTAGATGAAATAGTGTATGTAACTGTACGTAATTCGGCATTAAAACACTCGTGTGATCCTATTAAGAAACTCGCTTCGTTCGTATCTTAAACCCACACTCGTGTGTTTTAATGCCTTTTATTATGTAGCAGTCACATAAACTACTATTACTAGATTTCACTAAGAAGCTTTTAGTATGTCTGTCATTTTATAATCAAGACGTTGAAGTGAAACGCAACACCTTCGCACTTCGAATGATACACTTTCAATTCGAACTTGCTCCGAAACAGAAATACATAATTGCGTCATAACTGGATTTTAGTTATGCTTTAGAGAAAAATATATTAAATCTTATCATCATCTTCCTTGCGTTGCCCCGGTATTTTGCCACGGCTCATGGGAGCCTTGTATTCGCTTGGCAACTAATCCCAAGAATTGGCGTAGGCACCAGTTTTTACGAAAGCGACTACCATCCGACCTTCCAACCCAGAGGGTAAACTGGCCTTATTGGGATTAGACCGGTTTCCTCACGATGTTTTCCTTCACCGAAAATTTACTGGTAAATTTCATACGTAAGTTCCGAAAAACTCATTGGTACGAGTCGGCTATTACCGCTCGCTTCCCCTAAAAATATATTAACTCTTTGAACGCTTAATGTCATAAAGACAAACATCACTCAAACGCTAAGATCCCGGGCGCAAGAGCGCTAATGTAAATCTTACTCGAAAGTGTGAAGGTTACTTTGACAGCGTCCGCCATAACACCTATAGTTGTCCATGGCCCGGTGGGCACGACTAGCAACGATGACTTTAGTTGTTTTTTGCGTTCAAAACGTTATATACTAAAATAATAACAAATTTGTATACATTTAATTCATACAAATAGAATTGCCTTTATGGAGTTCAAAGTGATCTGGAGTATTGTAATTTTACCTTTCTATAAAACAAGAAGAAAGTGTATACCTGTAAAATATGCCGTTTTGCGAATTATAGGTTCGAACATGTGGAATTCCACATCACTCCTTTTCACTCCTTGTCCATACAAGTCCAAAAGAGTCGAGGCTATCTGACCTCCTCCAATATTAGAGATAAAGATGAATATGCTGTTCCTGTAATGCAGAAAAGTGCATCTTTAATAGTATACATATTTTTACCAGTAATAGCCCCAAATCAGTAGGTACCTCTTTAAAATTTATTATCCAGAATGAATTGCCTCGCGAGGAGTTGTCTAGGAAAAGGATAATGTTAAAGAATAACCATACAAATCAATTTAAGAATAAGTTACTAATTATTCTCCTGGACTCTTCGTATGCTAAGACAATCAATATTCAAGAACAGTTCGGCGCGCTTCGCGTACAGGAAGCTGAAGCCTGGAAGGGGCCCTTGGTTCAAAAAGTTTGATTGAATACTCAAGAAGATAAGAGTCTAAAGTAAGGACGCTGTGCACGAAGAATTTTGTACATTGTCCCGACATTACCTATCTCTATCGCACGGGTGTAATTATTATATTGCCGTGCGATGTACGATGCCGGTGGTCAGCGCCACTGTGCGAGGGACAGCAATATATTGCTGTGCGATGTACGATGCCGGTGGTCAGCGCCACTGTGCGAGAGACAGCAATATATTGCTGTGCGATGTACGATGCCGGTGGTCAGCGCCACTGTGCGAGAGACAGCAATATATTGCTGTGCGGTGTACGATGCCGGTGGTCAGCGCCACTGTGCGAGAGACAGCAATATATTGCTGTGCGGTGTACGATGCCGGTGGTCAGCGCCACTGTGCGAGAGACAGCAATATATTGCTGTGCGATGTACGATGCCGGTGGTCAGCGCCACTGTGCGACGAACAGCAATATATTATGCGCGTGCGCCTGAGGTCAGAAATGGCGGTTCAATGTACGAAATTATTTGTGCTTAATGTCCTTACGTTAACACGATAATCAAATATTATATACATACATACCTAAAATCAACTCCATCCACAGACTGGTGGTGATCCAGGAACGGCTTCACAGTGTCCAGAATGCTCGGACACATGTCATGTATTTCATCAAATATTATTAGAGACATTGGACAGCTCTTCACAACCCTAAATACTTCGGACATTACTTCCTTCTGAAAATGTAAATTGATTATATAATTATGTTTTGTACATTAGGCATATTACAATTATATTGCACCTACATCATTATTTAGACATAATAATTCGACATAATTTCGCAACGATTTTTTTCAAAGAACATGATTACTACAATGAGTTTTTCGGAACTTATGTACGAAATATCTTTTGATATTTACTAGTTGCTTTTCGGTGAAGGTAAACATCGTGAGGAAACCGGAGTAATCCCAACAAGGCCTAGTTTACCCTCTAGGTTGGAAGGGCAGATGGCAGTCGCTTTCGTAAAAACTAGTGCCTAGGCCAAATCTTGAGATTAGCTGTCAAGCGGACCCCAGGCTCCCATGAGCCATGGCAAAATGCTGGGACAATGCGCGGAAGAAGAAGAAGACTGATTATCATATCATAACAGTTGTTAGCAGAGCTTCACAATCTGTCACATTCTTTTTGGTTCACCAAAGTATTACATTTATTACTAAATTCACTCTCATTTTGCACAGATTATGTATAGTAACTCATGTTCATAGTTCATGACTTTGATTATAAATTGTTTTTAATGCGTTAAGAACATTACCCAAGACAGGCGGAATCAAACTGGTGTGGTTTGTAAAATCAGATTGAACTATAAGGTTCTCTTACTAAAAAACAAAGAGATAAACTTGCAAAGTGCCAGAAAGCTATGGAGAGGAGCATGCTCGGGGTAAAACTACAGGATAGAAACCGCAGCTCTGACATAAGAGCTAGAACAAAAGTAGCAGATATCCTCACTCACATAGATATGCAAAAATGGAGGTGGGCAGGTCACACTATAAGATGTAAGACAGAAAAGTGGAGCCAAAGAGTTCTCATGTGGCACCCTACAGACGGGTCAAGATCGCAAGGCCCTCAAGTAACAAGATGGGAAGACGAAATTATTCGTACAGTGGGACCACTCTGGACAAGGGTGGCAAGAGAGAGAAGATACTGGAAGGAGTTGGAGGAGGCCTTTGCCGACAGGCACACTGAACTAAGAGACTTCATATAATAATTCAAGACTATCAAAAAGAACAATCATGTTCAGAACAAAGGGCTATATAATAATAATAAGGTTCGAGAAGGTAAAAAGTAAACCCATCTATTAACCACTTAGAATTTCTCATTGCGCATGCTCGGGTTGACGCCGGTATGAAGTTTTGTATTATGTATTATCATATAAGAGAGGGCTATGCTCAGCAGTGGGCGACTGGAGGCTAATATGATGATCACGATGAATCAATCGGGAAGCGATTGCCTACCACTTGGAGGGTTAATTATACATCTGTTGTTACCACCTATCTATTCAAATTTGCACCTACCTTCTTCTTGTCCAAATCCTCACAGTTAAAGTCCTTATCTCCCATGAACAACTTGACATACTGGCTTTTAGTGCCCTTCTTGTAGAGGGCCTCAGCGATCATATTGGAGGCATAGTTCTTGCCAACTCCTGACCAACCATGCAGACTAATCACTAGTGCCTTCCGGTTGCTGTTGTTAAGCACTGCTTCTTTGTGTGCACTTATAATACTGCCTAGCTCATTCACTAGGGGTTGTCCAAACATATACTTGGAGAGTGATGACTTTAATTCTGAAATGTTTATGAAGTTAAAACATGCAAAGAGTAGCTTATATGTTATGACACTTAGTGCTGTTTTTCGAAGGCAATTTTGCCATGCATATATTATGGTGATGGTAAAGTTGATCCTGCATAGTCAGCTTTAGTACCAATAACTTCAAACTTAAACAACACTTACTCTCAATGTCATATGGGACATAATTTTCATTGCAACATTCCATGAACCGACAATATGAGTTCTCTTTTATCGTTTGCCACTTGTACCAACCACCTGTTATAAAAGCTGCACCCATCAAGGACATAGTAATTAGCTCTGCAACCATACATTCTAGAAGACCGCAGGTTATGATAAATATCAAAAGTAGGCTACAGTATTTCATTTTGAACTAAGTCCTTAATCTGCTTAATTTTTAATATATAGAAGTAGTTGCTTTTCCCAAGTATACAGCCTATTGTTCTTTTTAACTATTTAGTACTTCGTTTCTTCAAATTTAGTGATTACAAAGACCACACGTAGTCATTGGAGCCTCTGTAAAAAGGACAAATATGTAAGGTTTTAAGAAAGCTGTTTATTTACTGTAATTTCAAGATATCATAATTTTTAATTTATTCTCTCTTACCTGCTATATTACAGGTACTAGTGGATTTTGTAAAAAATCAAATCAAATTGCGATATCGTGCGTGCCAAGAACAATATGTACTATGACAGCATCGGCATCGCGAGTATCGCGTTCGCGACAATGACAATTGACAGATGCCATAATGAAGGGAGCGTTTGGATACCCACTACCTAGTGATTTTTCTTTGGTTTGGAATTTGGATTCGGGGGCCTACCGCGAAAACCGAAATTAGCGGGGATCTTTCTCTTTTACTCTCACTAAGACGTATTTAGAGAGACAGAGAAAAATGCCCGCAATTGACGAACTTCGATTTTCGTTGTTATAGCCCTGGTCAAATTTCTAAATTCATAACCGTGATGTTAAAATATTCATCGCTCAAGTCCAGTCCACTCATTTTCAGTTGCTACATTCATTTGGTGTTGATCAAATATTCAAATTCACTCATAAGGAGAAGGCATATTCCAATGAGATGAGCATATTAAAACATTCATTGTGAAAAGAATTCTACTAACAAAATCCAACCAAAAATACTCTTAAAACTTGACCAGTAATTTATGATTCACGCGCCATATTGCGGCATTTCAATGCAACTGTTTTTTTCGTACTAAACTGAACTGTCGCCCTATACATGTGAATAACAGCGCCCTCTTGACAATGATCATATATTTCTTCTGGTCGGGCTTTAACAGAGTTATTTTCTCTTTGAGAAATACTAAGGTTACCTCGGTTTTTGAACGTACTTAAAAAACGTCAAACTCATCAAACTGTCAAAAATATAAGCGAGAGGCCGGTTGCTTGATTTTGTTACAACTTTAAAAGAAATATTTATTTTAATTCTATAAAAAATGTATTGTTGAATGGTTAAAAAAATCATACTACGTTTTTACCAATACTCTTCCAATCATAGTTATGCCGATAAACTATTGCAAACCGTTATTATTTTAGTTACATAACAACTTTAAAAAGTAACTTTTTGTGCAGGCTTTAGATATGGAGAAAACTAAATTCAAAGTAGAATCCGGAATACAATTGTTAACAAGATTGTCCACCAAGAAAACTATAGTCGACAATTTCTACCCTAACTTGTTTCAAACGAGTCCGAAGTCAGGAGAAGTGATCGAAATATTTAGCAACAGAAGCTGTTCATTTCTACTCATTGACATGATTACCGAAGCTGTACTTCCTATAAAATTTGGTGGTGCCGAAATAGGTGTTCTAATCTTAAATACAGATGGTCACATTAGCTTGCAAGCATTAACTGCATCATTACAGAATAAACTTCACACACAATATAATTTTGGCCTTCGTGAGGATGACTGTGGAAAGGTGCTTAATGATGTGATTAAAAATATTTTCATATTGGATGTTTTTGATGCTACTGAACTATACACCACTTTTCAAAACCTAGAAAATATTTTAACAAAACATAATATTTCACTGTGTGTGATTGATACGCTGACAGCATTCTATTGGTCAGAACAGAGCTTTAAAATTACCAAGATGGATATTTATTTAAGAAACCTTCTTCATATTGTACAAAAAGCTGTGCAAGGCCATAAAGTGACTATGTTATACACACGGCCAGAGTACTTTAACTCTAGCAAAGATTTACTTGAGAACACTGAGGTTTGTGCTGATGTCCCTACTGCCAAAAAAGTAAATTTCAGGATACGAATTTACCAAAATGAAGATGAAACCTTTACTGCAACTGTTACAACATCTAGTGATGTTACCAGAAAGAACTTTAAAATAGAATTTAATAAAATAAGTTGGTTGTAAGAAAAGTCTGATAATAACTTTAGCTGTTTTTATTGTGCTGCTAATATTTATGTCTAACATTTCTTCATGCACTTTTTGTAATTAAAGGAAAAAGTATAGAAATGTTTTTGCTTCAGAGCTAAAATAGTAGTCTTAAAACATAATAATACTAAGAGATCAATCATATAAAAGTTAAGAATAGAATGAGATTCGAAAGATCTGATATTATACAATGATATTTGTGTTCCTTAGAATTAAACTAATAATTAGAATCAGTTTTGAAATTGATATTATTAAGATAAAAACCTACATAAACTACATTACACAGTTCTCCAGTAAATATGTCAGATTGAGAAATGTATTTATCAATCACCATACTCTTCAGTACTTACAATGATATAATAAATGTGACTGCGGCTGGCAAATCGACATAAGGATAAGATTTACTTGTATCTTTATACAAATAACCTGCCAAGACATACTTATGACAAGAGACAAAGTGGAATGTTTTGCCAGCCGCGGTCACAAATGTGTGATACTACCCAGCATTTCCATCACAACTGTAATGAAAGATGTTTTTTTTTAATATTTTCATTTTTAAAACAAAGTATAAAACACATCTACCAGTCACACCCAGCTTTAAGTTACCTCATGATAAAAGAATCTAAGTGAAATAGGTACTTTTGCATTGCAAATTTTGTAAGGTGATATAATTAGATGACATATTCTTAATGAATTTAGAATACATATATATCCATTTATACTTCTCATAGCTCAGGTGGCCCTCCTTGGTAGTATCACACAATGCATTTATGAAAGATTCTAATACAAAATGACAGTATTTCTTTGTTTTATTAAAACTGGATACAAATATAGCTACCAAATATTGATCTTAACCCTATCGTGATATTTCCACTAGTTCCTATCATTAGGTGTGATTATGTTCTGTGCAATAGAAACCCAAGATACAGTGTAAAAATTGTGAATTCAGAGTATTACTTGTAATGCTATTGACTATAATGATTAACTTCTTCAACTAGTAAAGTTACATCATTAAATAGATAATGTATGTGAATGCAACTAAACCATGACTGAAGTAATTAAGGTTTTCCCATTTACTGAGTGTATGGTTGTAAGAGTAGCCAGACTCCTGGACAGAAAATGATGCTTCAAACATTACTCCAAGATAAGCTAGGTGTATTATAGTTGTTAAGGAAAATACAGTGTTGATAAGCACAGCTAGGAAACTGTTCTTTTTGTGTCTGTGGTGGCACGCTTTTGTACATGGGTTAGTTAAACAGCAGACTTCCAATGCTGCTGCAACCTTCTGTCTAAAATTATATTCTACATATGAAAAGGTTCCGATGCTCAGCAAGACAGCAGCTAATTGGAAATTCAGACCATGGAGCAATGAAGAGACCACATAAGTTGATAGCAGAGCAACAAAGTGCCCAAAGGGTTGACATGTCCTAAATACATAATTCTTTAACCATTGGTGCATAGGCATATTCCAGTAAACTACTACTTGCACAAGAGATCTTGGAAGCTCAATAAAGAATGGTCTTGTGACAGTTAGTTCTGAGTGACAGTCATTTGTGAGACCAAAACCTGCACTCAGCATTGTCACCACTGACATACTTGAAACAAAATAATGTGACATCCTAAAAGCTTGGGCATCTCGATAGGCAACCAACCATTTAGTAATATTATCTGGGACATACCAGGGAACAATGCAATTTGACAAAACTAAAAAAAACATTGATAATGCAAAATTTATCATAACTAATTTTATCCACCTCCTTGATAAAAATTTTACATCAAGGTAAGTGCTGTAGGTATGAAAGGAGATCCATGGTCCAAGAATACAATTGGCTGGGCACATCATGTAACCGCCAAACTCAACAGGATTGATCATACTCTTAAAAAGATTTCTATCCAGATCTATGGCTACTGATATTATTTTCATTGCTGCTATCATTTGAATACCTCGAATCTGCTGCCACATCTTGGGATTGATCACATATACCTCACACAGTAGCAGATAACCAATGGTAATGATGGAGATTATTACCCCTCTATGCTTCTTGGTCAAGTAAGATAGAGCCAGTATAATAATGTAGGAGCTGGCAGCCAGGCCCACTGTCCACACGAAGGCGGCGCCGACATTGCAGTAGAGCAGGAAGGTTCCGATGACAAGGGACACGCTGTGCCTCACGTTGTGTGGTATGGGCACGTACTGTATTATACAGCGCAGAATAACGTTCGCTATTATCAAGTCTTTTGCAAATCTAAGCCCCTCGTAGAAGGTTGGTTCACCACATAATGTAATGTATGTCCATGTGTTTTCTTCAATGTAATCATCCTCTTCATACATTATTCCTTCATCAATTTGATGTCACGTAGGAGTATCTAATGTACTTCTGATTAATATTGTATCTACAGCATACCGGCAAATCGCGTGTTAACAATTATTCGTATGTGTAATTTATAACACATAATTATGAATTAGTACCTTACTAATAAATGAAATGAGCTAGATTTTAACACTAGTAAAATTTTCTTTTTGAAGATCACTACGGTTTTATGGAAAAATTATACTTTTATGTTGTAAAAAATGCACATTACAGACAATTGGTTTATTTCATGGGCTGACTGGGCTGTCAAACATTTCATTTACAAAGCAAACAGAAATTTACTCGCGCGAACGAAATAGAAAACAATAGCTGTCTCGCTCTCTTCGCTTAATGTTCCGTTTCATAACAGGTAGATTTTAATCAACGTTAAGTTGGTAGTACTTTTATCGCATCAACGAAAATTAAAAGTCATTGACATAAATATATCTACTGTGGCCAGTAGTCTAGCTTACTCTGTGGTAGTGTGGTGACTGTGGTGCCCGATCTACTTTCTCACTCGCTTGTGTGGGGCTGTTTCTCATATTTCGTATTTCTTTAATATTTCTAGAAATTGCATGTTTGAATTAGTACTGAAAACGTGATAAACATACAGTTAAACTTAGCATAAGTAATGTGTGTTTGAAGTGACCGAACAGAAGAAAATTTAGTCAATACATCGGGCGACGCGCCGCCATATCATCTAGCGACGCGAATTCGCATGATTCAAGTGTGATATGGTGTTACCACATTAATATCGCTTAAAGATGGCTAGTCCGTCTCCTCAGAGCAGTCCAATGCCCCCGCCACAGGCGCCAAGTCCTATGGGGCCGCCTACGCAAAGCCCGGCGCCGCCTCAGTCGCCACACAGCCCGTACAACCAGCAGCATGTGAACGGGCCGCCGACACCGCATCAGGCAGGAGCTCCTCAGAGTCAGATGTCGAATCACATGTCGCCCGGGCCGGCGCCTCACCCTATTGCGTCAAATTCGAACGGGCCCCCACAGCAACATCCCGGCATGCCGCCCAACTCGCATCAGATGCCGCCTCATATGGTTGGAGGGCATATGGGAAGTCCGGGACACGCCATGCCCACTGGCTCGCATCCCTCTGGTCCTAATGGACTGCCCATACCTGGTGGAGCGCAGCATCCCAACATGCCCGGACAAGGCCCACCTCATGGATACATGCAACATCAGATTGGACATATGGCTCCAGGACAAGTATGCTATAAACATTTATTTCATGTTGCTACTTCATTTAAATTATACATCAAATGTGGAACTTAAACATTTACTGTTATCAAAATTATCTTATCAATCAGAAATCAAAATATTATAATAACATTCAGTAGTAGTAATATAATCATGTATTCTTGTCCACATTGTTGATTGAATAGTGGCCCGTAAAGATCAATAGTGAATGAGAGGATTTCATTTATTCCCCTTGCAAACTCATAATGCAATGGACCAATATCAGATGCTTCTGGCAAAACATTATCAATGTTAGTTAAGTAGAAGGTAACTACTACAGGCACATTTAAATTTTCCTTCACCCAGTCTGCACAGTTTCCAGTATAGTTAACTGAAAAAAAAAATGAATACATTTGTCAATACAACCAATCAAGAAGAGCTAATTAGTCATATCCAGACATCGGTTTCTTGGGGGTAAAATTTAATGTCTAGGTAGGGAATTCCTATATTGATAAACTCAATTATCAATGCCTATCTCATATACTTATGAATATGAATTATTTCAGATTATTTTTTTCAAATGAATTTTTCAAGCTCAGTCCCTAATCTGTTAAACAAAAACCTTTGTGCAGAGCGACTTAGGCGCATGCCAAAGCAACCATGTTGTTGTTAATCATTCAGTGAACAATTTGCCACCATGTGGGTGATACATTTTAATTGGAGATGTCAAAATATTCTATCCCCGAAAGGGCTATTTCATGAATTTTAACCATATAAATAGGATTTTGCTTTTTAAACAGGCTTGTTTCATAAAGGAAACAAAACTTTTGTTAAACAAATTAGAGACTGAGCCTGTCATTTGAGATAAATGACATTATAGTGATTGCTCCAAGTTTTGTTTCTAAAAAAAATTATTAAAAGTATTAACATGAACCAAAATAATAACTCAATTCCCTTCTTCATTATTTTAAAGACATTTATTAAACTTCACTCATTATGCTTTTTCTAACCTAGCAATCATATAAAATATGCTTTGAGTAAACTTTAGCACCTAAAATAATACTTGCAAATATCAATAGTACGATCGAAAAGCATTGATTATCTAACTCTCTACCTGTCAATGAATTTTGCACCCTAGAATTCAATGTCCAGTCGGTGTTGGAATGCAGCGGAGTGACTCCTACAGGGCTAAACATCTCGGATCCCCGAGAGACCTCCCCAAGGTCCTACTCAACGTTAAGGTTTTGACAGGATTCCTCGAGGAGCTGGCCTGGCAGGACTAGCCCACCCCCACATGTCACGCAAAATAGGCGCCAGTTGTCGAGTTGCGGAAAATCGCCCGTATACAATACAATACAATTGTCGAGTCATATCTAATATTTTGTTTAAACACATTAGCTAAACCTTGGTTTTATAGTTGGGTGGAATTCTGACAGCTGTCATAATTTGATGTCGCAATGGCCAGATATGGTAAAAAGAGGTTACATATGGAGTATAGCTGGAGCTGCCACAGTATAAACAAATTCACTGGAACATTATTTTTTTGTTTAAAACGAGACGAGATAGTACAAAGTATAAAAAATATAATTATATAGACCAAAGGTTTACGATATATGAAAGTCATTAGAATAATACCAGTAATAATAGTATTTTTCATCCCAGAAAAATACCTGATATTTTCTCATGACCAAATTGTGCACTTTAAAATTAAAGTGCCTGGGCAACCTTATAACTATTTATTGTAATATGTTGGTGTATAGATGATAATCTTAACTACATTTTTTTACTAAATTACACTTGCCCGCGCAATTACACGCCCTAGCAGGCAACTGTTGACACGTTTAATGTAAAAATAGACCACCTTTGTATGTACACAGTTATACAATAGAATTCTATTCTATTCTATTCTATTCTATTCTATTCTATTCTTGTCTAAAACAATAAAAATTAAGAAATTATATATAAACATGAACATATATTTAAAAAAAAGTTGGCCACCGGGCGAGTTTCGAACCCGTAACACTCGTTTCTAGCCGTCCGTGTCTTAACCCGCTGAACCAGACGGACAGTGGCCGGCGACACGAAATTAGCGACCATATTCTGCGTCGAAAGAAAAACGCATGAAAACTCGAAAACACGCGTTTTCCCAAACATAAGACTAATCTAGATCGATTGTATACCCCCAAAAACCCCCATATACCAAATTTCAGCGAAATCGTTAGAGCCGATTCCGAGATCACAGAAATATATATATATATATATATATATATATATACAAGAATTGCTCGTTTAAAGGTATAAGATTATCTGTGTTGTCACAAATAAAGTATTACGATGATAGTAATTAAAAATAAGCATGTCAAAATATATCTGCAATGTTTTATTTTGGCTTGTAATTCTCACCACAAATTCAAGAGGAGTATTTAATTGCCTGACATCACCAGTAGATGTCAGAATTCCACCGAACTAAAATCCAAGGTATAAATGTCTGTAACTGCATATTAAATCTAAATTATAATTAATTACACAGAAGACTTCTGGTAGTCCCATAGTAATAGGACTTGTTGAACTTTGCATTCAAGTCTCGAGTTGTTTGCCGTAGTATTTCCCTCTGTGGAAAAATAGTACATAATTAGTAACACAAAACAAAACAAGCAATTGCAATTTTTGAACTAAAAATTTCCTCGCGTGGCAAATGGCCAATGTAGACGTGCCTCGGCCGACGCAGCGCGCTCTACCGAGGGTAATGCGCACGCTGACTCGGCAGAGGCACGTCTACATGAGCTGCTTGCTGCACGAGAGAATTTCCTCGCGACGCTGCTCGCTCTGTGTGGATTTATGCAAACAAAGGACATAAAAGAGTATGAGTTAGATGATGCACAGATTTATCAAGTCTGACCTTCAATAACATGACATTGGAGTCAAGGCATGCGTCTTCGTGAATGACACGATTTATACTAAGAGTGACAAATTAGTGAGAGTATTTCTCTACCAGTCAAAACATTAAGTAGTAGTTACTTTAAGTTTTTGCTATTTAAGTAGAGGCAGATACTGTATAAATTTTTAGGGTTCCCTACCCAAACGGGACCCTATTATTATTGAGACTCCGCTGTCCGTCCGTCCGTCAATCCGTCTGTCACCAGGCTGTATCTCATGAACTGTGATAGTTAGTCAGTTGAAATTTCTACAGATTATGTATTTTTGTGGCCGCTATAACAACTAATACTAAAAACAGAATAAAATAAATATTGCTTTCCAATCTCGACATTCTCATCCGATCACTGAAGTTAAGCAACGTCGGACGGGGTCAGTACTTGGATGGTTGACCGTTTTTATAGATAATGGTATGGAACCCTTCCTGTGCGAGTCCGACTCGCACTAGGCCGATTTTTTTAAATTATGGCTTACTACTAGATAGATACTCTTCTGATTGGATCTCTTATATTTTTTTATCCTATACACTTAACTATCTCCTGTGGATTATAATCATTTAGCATAGAATACAATATATTACTAAAAAGAAAATAGGGGTTGGATCATTACAGGAAAAATAATTTCATGTTTATTGAATTATGTGAAACAATAAACTTTTTTTTAGGTTAATTTAGTGTCCCCCTGCTGGGCAAAAGGCCTCCCCTCGCTTTCTCCCTCAACCCTGTCTTTTTTTAGTTTCCTCACCAATCCGGATAAAATACGTCCAAGTCGTCCCGCCATCTCCTTTTTGGCCTGCCTGCACCCCGGCCAGCACCATCTATGGTGTTCCGTGGGTCCCACTCGGTAACCATTTTGGCCCACCTTTCAGGGTGCATGCGCTACTTATTTCATTTTAATAAGCCTTAATAACAACCAAAGCGTTAAATATCTGCTTCATGACCTTAGAGATAAGGGAGGTAATAGCGATAAGCCTGTAATTTTGACAGAGGGATAACTATGGAACTCTACACTGAGCATAGCCCGACATGCTCTTGGCCGATATTTATTATACATATATGCTCCATAGCATTCATTCTCTAACAAAATTAGTATCTTTTGCAGTAAATATTACATACTTACAAAATCTCTGTACTTACAATAGTATCCATATTATTTTGCACTTTATTTCCATAAGCATAAGGTGTAGTTATTAAATTATCAAATCCTTTGACATTGAAGAAAGCCAAGGTATTTGGTGCTATCTGATCCAGGAATTCTGACAGATTATATGTTTCATATTCTGAGAGAGCATTATCTAAGAACATAGTACCACAGGCTCTCTCACCTGTCAAATTAATATAATATAATTTTTATTATAATTGGTGTTATATTTGAATGGCAATTTTATAATTATTTTTATATTAGTTGTATAACTACTAAGTAAATTTACTAGAATACCCTAGAAGCTTCAGTTTAGTGTTTTTTTTTCCCAGATGCTGTCAGAGTCATTAGACCCTGTCCAAATGGTTCCCATACAACTCTGTACTAGGGCAAAATCATAAGTCTACTGTTTAAATATGCCTCATGTATATTTTACCTTTTGCTTTGTGTAACCAGTTCCTATCAAGGTTGACTCCTCTGGCGAGATTCGGGTGGCACAATATTCGTGGCTGAATGATTTTTCTATTCTTAGCCCAAAAACGATCCTAAAATGAGTCTCAAATTGATATATGAATAAAATTCAGCAATTATACAATGTACAAATATAAATATATGTATAGAAATGTGTTTTTACATACTCTGTACAAACTGTAAGTGTAACCATCGGGATTTAGTACTGGGAGGAAATATGCATCAAATCGTTTTGTAAATGGATGGAATTTTTCATCCAGAAGACTTTTCATATAAGCAAGCACCAGGGCTGGTGAAATCCAGTCCAGACCTGCCTCCCCGCCTAAGATAAAAATGGCTGGATTTTTATGTCCATTTGATTCATTACCAGGAACTTTTAAAATTACAATATCCTTTTTTTCATGTGTCTTGCCAAGAACAATTTTTTCAATTTTTTTCGTATATTTGTTTTCCCAGTACTGATACAGTTTTTGTATTGTCGAAAAATCTTGAAATCCTTTATAAATGATATTATCGTCAGTTAGTTCTCCCGAATCCCATGCATCTTCAATCAGTTGTGGGGCACTGCAGGGAAAATACCAAATATACCATGGTGTGTTCACATCATTATTAAATTAACATTATAAATAAATAAACCAACATACAAATGAAACTGCTTATACTTTGTGAATAAAGTATCACTGTTGTTAACTATACCCTCAAATTCCGTCATATACTTGTCTTCAACTACAACATGCATTGGTATGGCTGCTTCATTTGTAACTCCATTTAAAAAATAGCTATGGTCATAGTTTCTATGAATAATGTACAATGTTTGCCTGTCCCTTTTAGTTAATGCTACTAATTTGTACAAGGTGTAATTCTTATCGGCGTTACTCGTGAGTAAGCTTATAAATAAAATAAAGGACCAGCTATATATCTCTATTGCACGCACCATTTTGGTTGTAAGATCGTTACGAATCGAGTAGGCTGCGACTATTTATTTAACGATAAATTTCACTCAATAAGCAGTAAGTACTTAAAGTAAGTTTCGTAGATTTTTAGTTTTACAGGTTTTTCGTATTAGTACGGTCGCCAAATCTCAAAAGCCCTCTAGAAACACGATTTAATTGACTCGGCTCGGCCTTACCCACAACCGGTATCAATGTTTTCGGACAGTTCTCCTGATCACTGTACATGCGGTAGTAAAGCGGAAAAATGGTGGAGGGGATAGTAATGACGTCACAAAGATGGCGGCCGGACCTATTCTTTTTGGCGGTGTATCTCGAAAACCACTTAACCGATTTTAATCATCGAGGTGTCAAATAATAGCTTATATTATGGAGATTATTTCCTTTTCTACAAACATTTACTTGAAACCTATAGGAAAAAAAATAATCACAAAAAACAGTTTTTTTATAAAATTATTTTTTTTTATTTTGTAAAAATCTCCGTAAATATTAGTATTTCGCAAATTTTGTTTAATATAAAACATATTGCTTCATTATCAAGGAATATAATGAGCCTTAAAACATACAGATCGAGTAATAAACAATGAAGCTACACTCATTTATTTGCGCATGGGTAACGATAACTGGCTTTTACCGGTCGAAACTGTGGTGACTGTTACGATACGTATTGAATGGAATTTATAGAGTATCGGTTTTAATTACTGAAATTATAATGACAATTATAAAAACCAGACACAATAATGTTACCTTACTTCGACGTTTAGTCTCTTTTTTCGTCTTAATCATAGGTAGGTACATATTTCTTTTTACTTAAAATTTTTATACAGGGTGAACTTTTAACCTCCAGTCATACTCTGCGCAGCGACTTTATAGGTCATACTGAACAACTTTTACTATTAGTAGTCCCCAAGCCGCTCCGAGGCCAGATTTAATTGACTCAGCTCGGCCTTACCCACAACCGGTATCAATGTGTTCGGGCGTTTCTCCTGATCACCGTACATGCGGTAGTAAAGCGGAAAAATGGTGGGAGGGGATAGTAATGACGTCACAAAGATGGCGTCCGGACCTATTCTTTTTGGCGGTGTATCTCGAAAACCACTTAACCGATTGTATTCATCGAGGTGTCAACTAATAGCTTATATTATGGAGATTATTTCCTTTTTACAAACATTTACGTGAAACCTATAGGAAAATAATAATCACAAAAAACATTTTTTTTTATACATTTGGTTGGTAGGTTTGTCTTATGTTTTAAAGCAGTAAAATCTTTCAAGTCGAAACACAGTATAAATATACATTTTGTTGTCTAATCTAAAAGTATGATGTTCATTGTTTAAGACTGATTAGTGATTACTGAATTAAATAACATGCTATTTGTTATTTTTGTTTTATTTTTTAAATCAGGTATTAATTTATTCACTCTGTATCACTATACAGGCAAAATGTGTATCATAGTTGGTCTGTAAGTACTTACTACTTGTGTCGAATATAGGTATAAGATGAAATTTTAACCACCAGCCATACTCTGCGCAGTGACTTTACAGGTCATACTGAACAACTTTTATTATGGGACCAATGCCGAATCACGCAAGAAAATTTGGATCTGGAATGACACCCACTGGCTGTGCCCTACCACACAAAGCGAGATGACATTCACAATGCCCATACCTCTCTTTTGGACGTAGTTTAAGGACGTACCCGGGTCCATGACGCATGCTCGCCACACCGCTGCTTAAAATAAGCTGACGCACCGTAAATTGAACTGCGTAAAAATCGCAAAAAATATCACACGGAGATCTTATGGCAGACACCGTACCGGTGACGTAAAAGACGCAACTGTTTTGCGAACAAAAAAGATTCGCGTGAAGCACGTCACTGCGATTCCGTACCGTCACCGTTTTTTAAACAGCGGTGTGGGGAGCATGCGTCAAAAACGGTACGCATACGACGCGTCACTGCGATTCCGTATCGTGACCGTTTTTTAAGCTGCGGTCTGGTCGCACCTTGTATTGTATTGTATTCGGGCGATTTTTCCACAACTCGACGACTTGCGCCTATTTTGCGTGATATGTTGGGGGTGGGCTAGTCCTGCCAGCCCAGCTCCTCGAGGAATCCTATCAAACCTTTGATGTTGAGTAGGACCTCGGGGAGGTCTCTCGGAGATCCGAGATGTTTAGCCCTGTATGGAGTCACTCCGCTGCATTCCAGCACCACGTGAGAGGCTGTTTCTTCTGTCTCCATGCAACCTCGGCACAGGGGACTGTCTGTGACACCTGTTGTGAAAAGATGTTTGTTAAATAGTCCATGACCTGTTATGACACTGGTTACCATACTCAGTCGGACCTTCCCTAGTTGCAGGAGCGCCCTTGTGAGTTTTCCGTTGATACCAGGCATGGCTTCTTTTGCCTGTCTGCATCCAGTCTGGTTCAGCCAGTGTTCTGTGTGTAGTTTCCCTGTACGTGCCAGCAGCATTGAGCGTACCTTGCTAAATGGTATCGGAAGAATCGGTTCCGGACCAATCGCCCCCGCATTCGATCCTTGCCTGGCAAGCTCGTCCGCAGCATCGTTACCTCGGGATCCACTGTGTCCCTTGATCCATTGTAGGGTGATCTTGTTATTATGACATACCTCCATTAGTCGTTCGTGGCATTCGTGTATAAGTTTGGATGTAACTATATGGCTATTTATAGCCATTAAGACTGCTCTACTGTCGGAGAGTATGCGGATGGAGGATGCTACTACCTTCCTTGCAGTGATGGCAGCCGCCGCGTTTATGATGCCCATGCACTCAGCTTGGAATACCGAGTTATGGGCTCCTAGCGGAGTGGTGATCGACATGTTCAGGTCTTCTGAGAAGGTTCCAGAGCCCGATCCGCTGTCTGTTTTGGACCCATCAGTGAAGATTCTCAGCTCCCGGGGATTGAGTCCTTCATGATTGTCGTCCTCATATAACTGTATTTTGTACCTTTTATCGAAGATAGCTTGTTTGTGAATCCGGTCCGTGCCTGACCTAAGCACTGGAAATTCGTCATACACCTTTTCCAGGCATTTTGTGTGAAGAGCTCCTGTGATGTTAGACCATATCTTGAGGGTTCGCAACCTTACCGCTGAGAGACTGGCCTCTTGCTGTATGTGTAGGTGCAGCGGTGGAAGGTTTAGCATGACCTCCATGGCTGCAGTCGGGGTAGACCTCGTGCAGCCAGTGGTGGCCGCGCATGCGAGCCTTTGAAGTCTTTGTAGTTTGTCTCGTACGTTGCCTAGGTTTGTTCTTGGCCACCAAACCAGAGCACCGTAACAGAGTAAGGGGCGGATTATCGTCTTATAGAGCCAGAGGGTAATTTTCGGGTTGAGTCCCCACCTCTTACCAATCATCCTTCTGCACTGCCAGAAGACAACTCCCGCCTTGTCTATCCGTTTGTTGATGTGGTTGTTCCAATTGAGTTTATTGTCGAGAGTTAGTCCTAAGTACTTAACTTCATCGGACAGCTGTAGCTCAGTTTGGAAAAGTGTTGGTCTGGTAAAGTTGGTCGCACCTTTATATGGGACAGTCAAAATTTTTTTCGCGATTTCGGAATTGGTCCCATAGTAAAAGTTGTTAAGTATGACCTATAAAGTCGCTGCGCAGAGTATGACTGGTGGTTAAAAGTTCACCCTGTATAATTTTTTTAAGTAAAAAGAAATATGTACCTACCTATGATTAAGACGAAAAAAGAGACTAAACGTCGAAGTAAGGTAACATTATTGTGACTGGTTTTATAATTTTAATTATAATTTCAGTAATTAAAACCGATACTCTATAAATTCCATTCAATACGTATCGTGACAGTCACCACAGTTTCGACCGGTAAAAGCCAGTTATCGTTACCCATGCGCAAATAAATGAGTGTAGCTTCATTGTTTATTACTCGATCTGTATGTTTTAAGGCTCATTATATTCCTTGATAATGAAGCAATATGTTTTATATTAAACAAAATTTGCGAAATGCTAATATTTACGGAGATTTTTACAAAATAAAAAAAAATAATTTTATAAAAAAACTGTTTTTTGTGATTATTTTTTTTCCTATAGGTTTCACGTAAATGTTTGTAGAAAAGGAAATAATCTCCATAATATAAGCTATTATTTGACACCTCGATGATTAAAATCGGTTAAGTGGTTTTCGAGATACACCGCCAAAAAGAATAGGTCCGGCCGCCATCTTTGTGACGTCATTACTATCCCCTCCACCATTTTTCCGCTTTACTACCGCATGTACGGTTATCAGGAGAACTGTCCGAACACATTGATACCGGTTGTGGGTAAGGCCGAGCTGAGTCAATTAAATCTGGCCTCGGAGCGGCTTGGCGACCGTACTATATATTTTATTTACAAACACGTTTCGCATTGTTAGAAAATGATTTTTTTTTTATTATTTTAATTAAAATTAGGATTTTATGAGTAAATTAGTACTTAGCCAAAACAAAAATGTGGTATTGTAAAATGAAATGTTTTACAGAATATTATTATTATACAGGCACCGATGGCAATGGGCGGAGGCGCTCCACCGCCGGGCAACGGTCCTGCGGGCCCCGCGGGCGTGCCGTTGCCGCCCCACGGGCTGCCGGCAGGTGCGCCCGGCCACATGCCGCACCACGCTCTGATGGCCGGCCAGGGCCCGCCGCCGCACCCGCCCGCGCAGGGCTACTCGGCGCACGGGCCCGCCGCGCCCGGCACGCCGGCCAACCAGCCGTCGTCCGCGCAGTCACCCGCCGCGCCGCAGCACCCGCCGTCGGCGCAGACCCCTCCGCACCAAGGCGCCCCGCCCTCCACCTCCTCCAACGGCGCGTCGTCCTCCTCGCCTATGCAAGGCTCCATGGCGACGCCGGGTCCGGACAACCTTCACGCCCTACAGCGGGCCATCGATTCTATGGAAGAGAAGGGGCTCCAGGAAGACCCGCGATACTCGCAGCTTCTTGCTCTTAGAGCGAGATCAAACGCTCAGGACCCTAGCAAGGGTCTGTTCTCTAACAACCAGCTTAGCCAACTCAAGTAAGTACAATAATAAAATGCTGGTAAATCGCGCTGGTAAGGATATGATAATGTATAGACACGCGTGTTTATAAGATACTGTTTTTTTTTATGCATCCATAACATTTGTTTACTTTTACAGGGCTCAGATAGCCGCGTACAGAAATCTGGCTCGCAACCAGCCCGTGTCGCAGCAGATAGCCCTGATGGCGGCAGGCAAGCGCACCGGGGACACGCCGCCTGAGTGCCCCACGCCCCCGGCGCAGCCGCCGTCGCCGTACAGCCAGCAGGGGCAGGGGCAGGGGCAGCCCGCGGGCAAGGGCGCGGCGGGCGACACCGCGCGGGGAGGCGGAGGGGCACCGCCGACGCCGTTGCCGATGACGGGGCAAATGGCGCCGCCTACTCAACCCACACCGCCGCTTGTTAACCCGGTATGTCACTGCACCAGGTTTTCCTCGTATTTGACCTTGGAAGGAGGATAGAGCAGCTGGGGCAAAAACATTGTAACAGTTGCACATAGTTTCAAAGTAAGTGCGCTCATTCGCTCTGGAGCGTAGCTGTGTATGCGAAAACTGAAATCGTTATCTTTATAGGCATCACGAATGACTCTTTCTAAATAGCTTTCAAGAATCTTTCGGTATTGTGTCACTTACAAAAAAGCACATAAGTATGTTTGGGTCTATCTAGATAGGTTTGAGTTTTCATGCTTGCTCGGAATTCCTGAATACCTGGGAACGACAAATATACTATGTAAAAATTTAAAGTATATGTTACTATATTAGCTTAAAGTAATGGGAAAGTGTTGTTTTGGAAAATGAACCTTTTTATTATAAAAAAATGCACTAAGTTATTGTAATGCATACTTATTATTGTAATATTACCAGCCAATGGGACAAGGAGCGCCTCGCGGCGCGGCGCCTGTTAGACCGCCAGGCCCAGGCAACGCTGCCGCACCCGCCAGTCAGCAGGTAATATAGCCCTACACGGAACAAACATTTTTATCTATTTTCGCAATGAATGTCTTGATTAAATCCCTTTTATGTAAAGAGCGGATGCTAAAGCGTTCTTTTTCAAAACCTCCGGTTAAACCTTAGTTATTTTTGCCATAGAATAACGATTAATCGTTTTGGAATCCTTTGGCTGGTTATCCTTTTATTAGGATTGAAATTTGAAGTTTCATAACAAACAACTTTTATTTTAGCCGGGTGCGCCTACTCCTGGTGCCAAACAGAATCGCATCACAAGCATACCCAAACCCGTGGGACTCGACCCCTTACAGATACTGAACGAAAGAGAAAACAGGTAAGATTTCTTACGTTTAAAGGACCGTCGCACTATGAAGTACTGTTATATTTTATCGGGAATTTTCAAATCTTGTATTATAGGTGCGATAATTTCCGACAGGAGAGTTGAGGTGCTAAATAGAGTTCTATTAATAACAAAAAACGATTAATAATTTGACGATTAAAATGCACACTTTAAGCTAAATGTACTCTACTCTACCTCGTAGAAAAATTTCGATAAATCTTGCAATTGGCAGTAGAATTTATTAACGTTCAGTGTTATTTTTTGGAACGTTTACGAGCAATTTTAAAATCCTGTTGTGGCTATATTATATGACGTGTTGTAACATCAACTCCGGTGCTGATACTTATACGCTTATGTTGTAGTCGATCCTGTAATAGAATCGAAAATGGAATCGTATAAATATTTGTAGAATTGCCGCTCGTATTGCACATCGGATGGACGTGCTGTCCAACTTGCCGGCCAACATATCGGACGAGCTGCGGCTGCAGGCGCAGATCGAGCTGCGGGCGCTGCGCGTGCTCAACTTCCAGAAGCAACTGCGGGCCGAGGTGACCTTCATATTGTTATGGTTTAAAAGTCACACGTACGTAGCCGTCGCTATACAGGCGAAGTTACGCTCTCATTTTAAAAACACAATCTTATTACGACGTCATACGATCTTCTAATAGACAGTTCTAAGTTATTACGTTTGTGCATTCAATACTGACATGTATTCTAACATGGTATTTGCTTATAGATCCTTGGGCAGGTCCGGCGGGACACAACGTTGGAGACGGCTGTCAACATAAAGGCGTACAAACGCACCAAGCGGCAGGGGCTGCGCGAAGCGCGCGCCACGGAGAAGCTGGAGAAACAGCAGAAGCTCGAGGCCGAGCGCAAGCGCCGCCAGAAGCACCAGGAGTTCTTGCAGACTGTACTGCAGCATGGTAAGCAGCATTATGGACCGGTTCATAGATCGGTAGGTTAGAGACGGCGGTGAACAAAGGCGTACAAAGCGGCAGGGGCTGCACGATGCAGGCGCCACGGAGAACTTGGAGAAACAACAAAAACGCGAGGCTGAGTTTGGTGTTAAATTGTTTTGGATTCGATCTTCGGTTTTGAGTACGGGAATGTTTCACACTAACTGAAAACATTTCTAAGCACATTTGCAGCTTACCGCCCATTATTAATTAATAGTTTAGTAACTATTTTACAGAGTTAGAAATACAAAAAATCAATTCCGCAGCCCAAAACCCCGTGGTATGTTTATTAGATCCTACATTTTAAACTTCAGCAGTAATGAAATCAGCGGTTTGCACATTCATAACATCACTCATATTTGCAGCCAAAGACTTCAAGGAGTATCACCGCAATAACCAGGCCAAGCTGTCTCGCATGAACAAGGCCATCATGAACTACCACGCCAACGCCGAGCGCGAGCAGAAGAAGGAACAGGAGCGCATAGAGAAGGAGCGTATGAGACGGTAAGTTCTACATGTGCCCTAAAATTTCCAATGCCTCCGAGAATACATAAATCGTCTACTTCATAAAGTTCCATCCAAAACACTAGTCGATATAAAACTAGTTGGTATAATTATTAACGATCACAAACGAAAATACAATTTGGCGCCTCTGCATCGCGACCTCGGACTTGGTCTAAGTTTAGACCTAGCCCTTTGTGAAGATTTTTGGTCAATTTTCGATGTAATTAAGTCTGGATCAGGATAAGTAACGTACTCGAAGAGAGGTATGTGATCAGCAGTGGATGATAAGAGGCTGAAATTGAAGAAGAGTTTGGATGTTCAATATCTTTATACATTTTTTATTTCGCCATTAGACATTTATTACGAAAAAAATATTACCACACGACATAAATTAAATATTTATTTGTTCTTATATAAATAAGATGTTATATAATTCGTGATTTCACAATTTTTTTTTTATATTTTTTGGCAGTATAAAATTATCATTGCTACGTCGGCTGTCATAAACAAACAATGAAAAAATAAAACGGGCGCCCGCTATTTTTTCACTTAAAATTAACTCGTAAATAATGACACACTCCACACTTGCATTCAAAAGTACTATTTCGTTAGTTTGATGGCGGAGGACGAGGAAGGCTACCGCAAGCTCATCGACCAGAAGAAAGACAAGCGTCTCGCGTTCCTGCTGTCGCAGACCGACGAGTACATCGCCAGCCTCACGGAGATGGTCAAACAGCACAAGCAGGAACAGAGGAAGAAGCAGCAAGAAGAAGAGCGTAGGAAGCGGGTGAGTGGGGCTTTACATTTTGGTTTCCCTTGCTCAGCTTTTCTGAGTCAGAACCAGTTCAGGGTCCGCTTTGGACACCCATTACCAAGAATTTCCACAGGCATTGGATTTTTTCGACTCAACTTAGTTAAACATAAACAGTATTTGAAATGTTAGGGTTCAGGATTGATTTTAGCTAGGGTTTAGCAAGTTTTGGATGCCTTCAGTAAAATTGGGGGTAGACCTATATGGGGGTTTGATTAACGAATATGATACGAGGGGGTTTAGGGTCGGCAACGCGCATGTAACTACTCCGGAGTTGCAGGCGTACATAGGCTACGGAGACTGCTTATCATCAGGCGGGCCGTATGCTTGTTTGCCACCGACGTAGTATAAAAAAAAGATAGCATTAGAGAAAAAAATCGTCATAGTATATAGATCCTAGACCTAACGCACACAACCACTAGACAGTTTTGCTCAAATCTAGCAAAAACGTCCTTAATTTAAACATAACTCTACAAGAACAAAACATCCGCTTGAAAGTAAACCTTAATAAATATTATGTGATGAGGATGACTTCACGCGTACGTCTATCTAAATTACTTACCGAACAAATTTACGTGTACGCAGAAATCGCGGAAGAAAAAGTTGCTGGAGGGCGGCGAGATCGACGCGCTGGATGACAGCTCGCAGACATCCGACTCCAGGGTCAGCGTCATGGACCCCAAGACCGGAGAAGTATGATATTGTAGTACTTACATTCGAAAATAGAAACATAAAATATACTTAGCAATGGTCCGTATCGAGAAGCTTCATATGCGGACATTTTAGGTGATATCGGCGCTCGGCACATCGCTGGTTTCAGTGTGTGACTCGCCTCGTTTGCGTCAATAGCAGTACATTTGTATTGTAGTCCATCTTCATATAAAGGGCATCGCGTAAAAAAATTGTGTTTTGAATTTTATTTGTGTGATGAACACAGATATTTGTTCCCGAGTCAGGGGTATTTTCTATGTATTTAAGTATGTATTTATCTATATACGTATGTATATCGTCGCTTAGTATCCATAGTACAAGCTTTGCTTAGATTGGGCCTAGATCGATCTGTGTAAGATTGTTCCCAAATATTAATTTATTTTTATTGGATCGCCGCACATACATTTCTAAATGTCCAGAGAAAAGTCTTATGTATATTCCTTGTATAAAAAGACGACAGTCCAGTTCCGATATAATCATGAATAAAATGGCACTAGGTACTGAAAGGCGAAGAGGCGCCGCTGCTGTCGCAGCTGAAGGACTGGATGGAGGCGCACCCCGGCTGGGAGGTGCTCTCCGACTCCGAGGACTCGGGCGACGACAGCCAAGACGATGACGGTACCTGATTATTATTATTTCCAGTTGGTCATTATCATAATTGTATTTTACTAGTATAGCAATAACAAACTTGGAGGCGAGAATAAGACCTGAAGAAGAACGCATTTGAGGATTAAATGCTCGAACACCAAAACTTGACGCAGTGTCTTATGTGTCCTTTTTTTTATACATTTTGCTGCGTAAATGGTGCATTAATTTTGAGCAGTTGTGTAGCATAAAGTAATTATGTAGTAATAAAAGAGTTTTTAAAATAAAAGCCCTCTTATTTCTATTTGAAAGATGTGTTTTCTTGCTAGAATAATAGAATTTGTCCACTCATTTGTTCTGTGTCGGTTAAACAGAGAAACGCGAAAGGAGGGAGAAGCACCACGAAAAGAGCGACAAGGAGAAGACAGAAGAGGAAAAGGCGCGCGAAATGATCAAGAAGGCCAAGGTCGAGGACGACGAGTACAAGACGGAGGAACAGACTTACTACAGGTGAGTCGGTTACAGTTCGGGTATTCACGCTGTGCATGACTGTGGCGTAGCGTGAACTAATCTAGCCCTGGGCGAAACCACATCTGCGAGGCCCTTTTCAATGTTTTTTCCCATGGTGATAAAAATTGCAAACCCAACCATTTCAAGTGTAGTGACGCCTTATAAGCGTTATATGTACCTTAAAAACTAGCACACATATTATAATTACGTTCTGTCCAACAGCATCGCCCACACGGTTCACGAGTCTGTCACGGAGCAAGCCAGTATCCTGGTCAACGGCAAGCTGAAGGAGTATCAGATCAAGGTCAGATTACGCATATTCTTTCCTACCACTATAGATCTTTGTTTCACTACCAGCGGACTTCATGGAGAAGGAGGGACTCTATATGATAAACTCCTTTTTCAAGAAGCGGCCCAACCGCAAGTGGACCTGTTTCAACCCCGATGGTGTTACCAAAAATGAGATTGACCTCGTAATGTCGACGAGAAAGCAAGTGTTCAATGATGTCTCTGTGATCAATACGGTTAAAACTGGAAGTGATCACCGGATGGTAAGAGGCACATTGAACCTTAATATCATTCTAGAACGATTTCGACTTACGAAGTCTACGCTCTGTCCAACACCGATCCAAATCCGGAATTCCGAAAACCGCTTTGAATGCCTAGGTGATTGTGTAGATGTGGACGATTATAATGGGCTCTAAGTTCTAAAAAGATCTCTGATCACACCCTTAAGCTCATGAAGGAAAGACGTGAGATGATTCTACATTCTCCAGAGGATGCTGCTCAACAAAGTCCTTGACTCGCGACTTCCGTCAATTCAATACTCAATGTATTGCAGAGGCTATTGACCGTAACAAAGGCTCTAAAGTGTTCGCACGAAACTTGTCTGTAGGACAGAGTCAGCTGACGCGGCTGAAGACTGGGGACGGTGGAATCGCTTCGTCTGGGTCTGAGCTTATGGGTGAGATCGAGACGTTCTACGGACAGTTGTACACGACCACGCAGACACCTGTTATTAACCTGGCCAAAGACCCAAGAGCCAGGTTGACCCGACACTACACAGAAGAAATCCCGGATGTCAGCCTCTACGAGATTAGTATGGCTCTCAAACAGCTTAAAAATAGTAAGGCGGCGGGTGATGACGGAGTTATGTCAGAGCTTCTGAAAGCTGGTGGTAAACCGGTCATGAAAGCTCTTCAGCAGTTGTTTAACACCGTCATACTCGAGGGAAAAACGCCAAAGGCATGGCAAAGAAGCGTGGTGGTTATGTTCTTCAAGAAGGGCGATAAAACCCTTTTAAAGAAATATAGGCCCATCTCGCTTCTGAGCCATGTCTATAAGTTGTTTTCCAGAGTCATTACGAACCGTCTCGCTAGCAGGCTTGACGACTTCCAGCCTCCTGAACAAGCCGGTTTCCGGGAGGCCTTCAACACCATAGACCACATCTATAGAGGTATTGAGGTATTGCGGAGTTTGTATGAGAACGCCACAATGACAGTTCGTCTCCAGGATCGGGACTCGAAGCCTATCCAATTGCGGCGAGGAGTGAGACAAGGGGATGTCATATCCCCCAAATTATTCACCGCTGCTCTGGAAGATGCTTTCAAGCTCCTGGACTGGGATGGACTTGGCATTAATATTAACGGCGAATACATGACCAACCTCCGTTTTGCCGACGATATCGTTGTCATGGCTGAGACCCTGGAAGACCTCGGCAAAATGCTCAACGACCTCAGTAGAGTCTCAGCAACTGGGTCTAAGGATGAACATGGAGAAGACGAAAATTATGTCGAATTCCCATGTTGTACCCACTCGTTTGAAAGTTGGAGACTCTACGCTTGAAGTTGTTAACGAGTATAATTATATACCTGGGACAAACAGTCCAGTTAGGTAAGTTAAAGAGGTTGCTCGTCGAATCCAACTTAGATGGGGGCCGCGTTCGGGAAGCTACGTAATATCTTCTCGTCCAAAATACCGCAGTGTCTTAAGACGAAAGTCTTCAACCAGTGTGTATTGCCAGTGATGACGTACGGCACAGAAACGTGGTCGCTCACAATGGGCCTCATAAGAAGGCTCAAGGTCACTCAAAGAGCAATGGAGAGACCTATGCTCGGAGTTTCCCTGCGTGATAGAATCAGAAATGAGGAGATCCGCAGGAGAACCAAAGTTTTTTTTTTTTTTTATAACGATAGGCAAGCGTTTGACCACGATCTCATCTGATGGTAAGTGATGATGCGGTCTACGGCGGAGCACGCTTACCTATGAGATACCTATTTACCCTAGCCTTGAAGAGACCCAGATTGTACTCATGCGGAAACACAGACTCGGGCAGGGCATTCCACTCCTTGGTTGTCGACATAGCTCAGAGAATTGCCAGACTTAGTGGCAGTGGGCGGGCCACATTGCTCGCAGAACCGATTGCTGATGGGGCAGAAAGGTTCTTGAGTGGCGACCACGTACCGGAAGACGTAGCGTGGGAAGGCCCCAGACTAGATGGACCGACGATCTGGTTAAAATCGCGGGAAACCGTTGGTTGAGGGCAGCGAATAACCGTTCGTTCTGGAGATCCTTGGGGGAGGCCTTTGTCCAGCAGTGGACGTCTTTCGGCTGAGACGACGACGACAAAAATAATAGTAACTATTACTTATGAAAACAAAATAATGTAAGTAATCGTATGTGATTTATAATTGTTCCATATTTGCCTCGACTTATTTTTCAAACGTGTTTTTCAATAAAAAAGACACGTCATTAGATCGCTTATCTTATTTCATATGCTAAAAGACGAATATAGGGCCATGTAATAACAAATATTACAAAACTAATTTACTCTTAATAAATCAAATAATACCGATATATTCCTATTGGCAAAATAGCACGATTTTAGCAGCTTTATTGTTACGCTGAGTATAGTAGATTGTTAACCAAGGGTGGAAAGTGAACCATATCACCCGAGATATTTTAGGGAGATATAATAGTTCGAGGGTGAGATGGTTACTTTTACCCGAGTTAAACACTCTACTTTTCATTTCGACTATCAGGATACTCAAACACAAAAAATGTAGGTTTATTATCTATAGATATATTTCTTTAGAACAAATTATTAAAGTAGTTAAAGTTTACAGAGAAATTTGAACATTTCAAAAAAGACAAATTAATAGGATATCATGGGCGTCGTTTAAGAATCTCTCAACCACTTCAGCAGTGAAAATCTTTAATTCCTTGCTTTTAAAGTTTTCCGATCGTCTTTTTAAAAATGGTAACAACTTCGTAAAATTCTTCAAATCAACTTGATGCTTGTTATGAATAGTTGATTATTTCTGCGAAATATGCCAAAAACACGGTTTCCGACAGCGACTTTACTTTTTTAGCGCTTCTCCAGTTTATAAAGTGGTCGTATGCCTTCATGTATCTCTCCTTAGAACATTCCGGTAACAAACTATCGATGGCCGTTTTCGCCTCTACTTTTATCGATTCGGGAGTTGAATTAATTTCTTCGTCGCTGGAATCGCACGATAAATCCATTTTTATTCAGAATTGAACAATTTTCTTGTTTTATCCGTTATTCCCGCCTTTTCTATGATTTTGTTTCTAATTTAAAAGTTTCAGTGTAATGGGCTCTACTCTATAGGGAGCGTGCATGAACTATAGGAGGCAGCACAGGAGCCATCAGATTTTTGGCGCGAGGCGTAAATGTGATGTTTATGGTTCCAATGTAGCCCACAAGATGGCAGAACCTACCATGCACAACAAAACACGTGACGTGTAAATTTACATGTTCATTGTTCCGATTCAGGCCACAAGATGGCAGACCCTCCAACGCGTCCAACGGTCCCTATAGACAACAAACAAAACACATGCAACATGCAATCGCAAACTATTTTTGATACAATCCCGATAAATTGGGTAAGAATTCAGTCTATAAAACCCATTATTCAATCGTTTCAGTCATTCAATTGCTAGATTGTCTATGGTTTCAGACATTTTAATTCCTATTTTAAGAGACAGAAAGAGATAGCAATAGGTGTCTGTACCACCATGAATGAGTGGAATAGTAGAATGATTTGAATAGCTTTTTTCAAGAGACAGAAAGAGATAGCAATAGGTGTCTGGACCGCTTTAAATGAATGGAGGTACAGACATTGGGTCTATTTTATATAGCATAAGCTTGCTCAACATAACTTCAAAAAAATTACTTTCCACCTGGCTATTTGCTCATGAAAATCACACTTTCCGAACAGGAGAGATGAAAAGTATATTACGTAGTAAGTATATCTTCTGTAAGGGTGTCACATCGAGTTAAATTAATTCACTTGAATAATCTTGCCTAATAAAACACCATATTGTGATTTGTATACATTTTGTAAATACCTAAAGAAATACACTATAACATATTACATCGCCGGCGCGCACGCCTGCACCTATACTTTTTTGAATTTATGATTATTAAGTGCAATTTATGGTAATTAAAAATTTACTTTAATTTATTTTTATTTGTATGATTATTGATCTCACTTACGACTCCTATGAATTCAATTTGTATTAAAGCAAAAAAAAAAAACATCACGTATTATATATATATCGAGATACTCGAGAATTCCCGTGCCAAAAGAAATAAAAAAGCGGCCAAGTGCGAGTCGGACTCGCCCATGAAGGGTTCTGTACCATTTATGACGTATTAAAAAAAAACTACTTACTAGATCTCGTTCAAACCAATTTTCGGTGGAAGTTTGCATGGTAATGTACATCATATATTTTTTCTTCAAACCCATACGTGTGGGGTATCTATGGATAGGTCTTCAAAAATGATATTGAGGTTTCTAATTTTGAGGTTCAGGTCAAAAAAAAATTTTGAGGTTCTGTTCTAAGTACTAAGTTGGGGGGGGGGGGGGGTTCCCCAAAATTTATTGGTTTTTTTTTCTATTTTTGTTTGAAAATTTTAATGCGGTTCATAGAATACATCTACTTACCAAGTTTGAACAGTATAGTTCTTATAGTTTCGGAAAAAAGTGGCTATGACATAAACGGACATGACGAATCCATAAGGGTTCCGTTTTTTGCCATTAACCTACGGAACCGTAAAAATGTCGAGAAACCAGAAACCCTAATGACAAGTAAGTTAAAACTGACTCGTATTGTTTAGGGTTTGGAGTGGCTGGTGTCGCTGTTCAACAACAACCTGAACGGCATCCTCGCCGACGAGATGGGTCTCGGCAAGACCATCCAGACCATCGCGCTGGTCACCTACCTGATGGAGAAGAAGAAAGTCAATGGGCCCTTCCTCATCATTGTACCGCTCAGGTAACACATGACACATGACCTAAGTTGTGTGGTTTGACCTACTTGCCGGTTTCCGATAAAGCTGAAAATTTGGATACGTATGTAAGTAGGGTGACAATGTAATATTATGGGACCATCGAGATGATCTGATGATGGAGACAGGAGGTAGCTATAGGACCTCTGTGATAAAACAACGCAACCTAATTGTATTTGGGGTTTTTAGAATTGCCTCGATGAGTATTAGCTGCCTGTGGAAAGAAAAGTACAGTCAGCAATAAAAGCTTGTACCAAAAATGAAATTATTGCGTAAAACTTATTGTTCATCAAAAGGAATATTTTGCAGATCGATTAAATGATACCCTTTATTTTACGATGTTCACAGGAAAGTCGCATAACTTTATCTTGTACTAAAAAGTGTTTTTACTATTATAGTATTGTTGAGAGAATGTGACGGCCGTGTTTATAAAAAATATATTCAACATAGTTTTTTTTTGTTAGCTATGCTTCATAGCTATTGACAATTTATTCAGTTCTCAGAGTTACCTTTGTGTATGTAAATTGCTTTATATTGCGTTATATATGTATGAGAAGAATTCACACTTTATTATACGTATTTATGTATAATAATACTCATTCTTAATAATCCAATTAAGATAAGCCAAATAAGATTCTAATTCATAATAATCCAATTCAAACAGCACTCGCGGATTTTTTTTTAAATACTCACCAAAACATGTAAAAAAAATCGAATAAGTCTCAGAAAGATTGTGTGTGTGTGTGTGTGTGTATGTGTTCGACAAATGCACTAGTAGTAGACAGTTTATTATTTTCACATCAGTTTTGGCCGAGTTTTAGTGAAACGATCGTACTCGTTATATTTCTACAGCTTTGCTATGGCTAAAAATAAAATTATTTTACTTTTTTCAACTGTATCATTAAATTTACAAAACCCATTCCCAGTACTCTATCGAACTGGGTGCTGGAGTTCGAGAAGTGGGCGCCGACGGTGCTGGTCGTGTCGTACAAGGGCTCGCCGCAGTCGCGGCGGCTCGTGCAGAACCAGATGCGCTCAACCAAGTTCAACGTGCTGCTCACCACCTACGAGTACGTCATCAAGGACAAGGGCTGGCTGTCCAAGGTGAGAGTTTGTCAGGACATTTTGGTACTATAAGTAAACGAGATTTTTTTATGGAATGCGAGTTCAGAAATGTACTGAACTTAAATATTAAAAGTTGGGCATCAGTATATTGAGTGCTTGTTTTCATTTGATATATGTTCCAGTTCCACATATTCTTATTATAGGGAATATTAATTGAAAAAAGTTCGTGTTCCATATATACATACATTTCCACTTTTCTTTGTCGACAAACTTAAGCGATTATCATCTTTGCTACGGCCTCTGGGCGCTTAGCCAACGTGCCAATCGGTAACGCTGCGTAGTCATCTCTATCACTCTTCCATATTAGTGTGGCAGTGACAGTTGCGTTTCGTTGGTATGTTCTTATAGCAAGACATTTGTATTGAATATTCTCAATTAACTGTGCGGTTCAGGATTTTTAAAATTCCATTAGACTACGCTATAATTTTGAACTGTCCCATAGCTCCAATGGAAGTACATGATAATCGACGAGGGCCACCGCATGAAGAACCACCACTGCAAGCTAACGCAGGTGCTGAACACGCACTACATCGCGCCGCACCGCCTACTGCTCACGGGCACGCCGCTGCAGAACAAGCTGCCCGAGCTGTGGGCGCTGCTCAACTTCCTGCTGCCCTCCATCTTCAAGAGCTGCTCGACCTTCGAACAGTGGTTCAATGCGCCCTTCGCTACTACGGGAGAGAAGGTACGCTTTAAACTATAAACTATTAAACTCGAACGATTTTCTCAAATTACTTTGGTTCTGTTTCTTCTAAAACTCCGTTTTGTTTCGGTCTGTCAAGTAATAACCAAACAACAGTCAGTGTAACTGTTGATTTTATTTTGTTTGAAAATTGAATGAAATAAAATAAGTGCAACTCTGTCCCAATTGAATATAATTTAAATTTCATCGAACTGAATAAATTCTGTAGGTAGCAGTAGCGGCGCGTGAAAATTCTGGCTAGGCAACTCGGAACAAAAAAAACACCTTACCATTATGTACTTTTTTTTCATAATAAAAGTGAAGCGTGTGCTAGGTGTGTTCTTGGGCGCGACCTTTTGCAGTTGTTGTATAACCACCTTTGCCATACTATTATACACACAAAATATCACTGGTTTAGTAACTTTATATATTAATTTGTACACAAAACTAAGTAAAATCACATAAAAACATTTAAAACTCTAATAATAACAACAAGCCTTGGTAGCAACGGGACGGGAGTGTTCACAAACACACAAATTTTAAAACCTATTACTACAAAGTCTACAAACCTACAAACAGTACTTTCTTTGAAGAAACGTTCTTTATCAAATTATTAAACTTGGGCCTGCATAAGATTCTTGGATTTTTCTATTAAAAATCATCTTTTTTTAAAGGTTGTTACAAATTAATTGGTATTAATGATAGCAAAATACTGTACAATTTTACCCATTTATTCAATTCAATGTTTTTGTATGGCAATATTAAGCATTCGCGCGGCAAACGCCACTAGATTCAAAATTGTGAAACATTACACTCCAATATAAATCTTACCAGTTTGTATTTAAGGTTTAAATTCAAATGAAGCAGCATGTTAATATAATTCACGTTATCGCGGCCGTGTACAGAGGGCCTACCGCGTACCCCGAAGTTACCCGAAGTACCCCTTGCTCTGTCACCCTAGTTACGCCATTGGAGTAAAAGAGAAAGTTGCCCGCAATTTGCGTACTACGGTGTTCGCGGTAGGCCCCTCAGTACTCGAGAACTTTATGAATATGTGCGTGCATTTTTCCAATATAAACCTTATACTGTTACATTTAAGGTTTTTATTCAAATGAATAACCCGATACAAGACCGAGTTGCTTTGAAGCTCATTCGCGTGGACTCTCTATAGCAAACTTTATGAGCGTGTGCGTGAATTTTCGTATCTGTGTAGTGGCGCATGAATGAATAGTCAAGCTTAGCTTCACTTCGCGCGCCTGCTATGATTAGTGCTTTAGTCAATCGTGTTATCAATTCCAAGGTAATGTAATACGACTAATACGTAGTGTTTTCATTATGGATATATTTTTAATTTTAATGATAATATATAAGTCTGGTTTAAATAGCAATAAATTTTAGGGAAGCCGGTGGGAATCGGGTTGTATGGAGCCGCCGCCCCTGGTAGGTAGGACCTTGGGCCATACGAGGATATATTTGTTTTTTGATAAAGGTTGTTATTTTGTTGTGTCGTAGGTGGAACTGAACGAGGAAGAGACGATCCTCATCATCCGTCGTCTGCACAAGGTACTACGTCCCTTCTTGCTGCGAAGGCTGAAGAAGGAAGTGGAGAGCCAACTGCCCGACAAGGTGGAATACATCATAAAATGCGACATGAGCGGCCTGCAGCGGGTCTTGTACAAGTATGTATAGAGTGAATCAACCTTTTCTTGTCCCTCGTTGCCAAGGTTACGGTCGCCTGGGTCACTCTTAAAACCCTTGTTTTGTGGTATTTAAAATAGCAGTTATAATGGTATTTCCCATAAAAGGTTATGGTACTTAGCAAAAACGTATTATAACATTGTTTTCTATCAAACTATGCTATTATGGCGCCTGGCTGACGTGACAGAATACCAACAAAAAAAAGTTAATCCACCATCGTCGTTACTGTTAATTGACCATTCGTAAAAGTTACTGCAGTTGTAGGTCTTGTTTTCGACGATAGAGTAGGTATGTATGTAAAAAATTATATTGTACTGTACTGTACACTGAACTACACAATAACTAATCAGTTTCAATCTGTATATGCTAACCGAGCCCGTACGCGGGGACATATAAAATAGAAGCGTTATCAATGTAGATACACTATTTAAGCATATATCTTTATTTGAAAATAACTTTATGTAAACTTCAAGAGTAATTGCTTCAAACAACGTATAGCTAGAGTAAATGAATTTCAGCCTATTTTTTATACCGCGTTGGTGGTAAATAAGCATACGGACCGCCTGATGGTAAGCAGTCGCCGTAATCTATGGACGCCTGCAACTCCAGAGATGTTACATGCGCGTTGCGGTAAACCTTTAAAAACCTGTACACACCTTTTTTGAAGAATCCCATACTCAGCCGGAGCGTCTGTGGGATGAAATTCGTCTTAAACCGCACAGTACCGACGGCGAGCGGTGCGGTGATAGAATGTGGCCGTTGCCATACTGTCAAACAATTCTTCAGAGCACAGCCCATTATACAAGCGGTAGAACACATACAAGGAGGCAAAGTCTCTCTCTTTAAACTTAAAAGTTCAACGCCGCTTGTGAGTATAAAAACTATTATCACCATCAGCTACTAATATATACCAATTACCCACCAGACACATGCAGTCGAAGGGTGTGCTGCTGACGGACGGCTCGGAGAAGGGGAACAAGGGCAAGGGCGGCGCCAAGGCGCTCATGAACACCATTGTGCAGCTGCGCAAGCTCTGCAACCACCCCTTCATGTTCCAGCACATCGAGGAGAAGTTCTGCGACCACATCGGCACCGGCGGCGGCGTTGTGTCTGGGTAAGATAAGGACGATAGAATAATATAATTGTTCTACAGCACTGCTTGAAGAAACACTTTTTTTAGGGTACCGTACCCAAAGGGTAAAGGTTTTACTATGACTCCACTGTCCATCTGTCTGTTGAAATTCAAACGGATAATGTATTTCTGTAGCCTCTATAACTACAAATACAAAAAAGTACGGAACCCTCGGTGGGCGAGCCCGACTCGCACTTGTCTGGTTTTATTTATTCACACAAATACAACTCTGCATCTTTTTTCTTTTTTATACTAATAGTAGAGATGCTGCAAGAATATCTTGGATAATATGGCGACACGAATATGAAATGAAATGAATTGGCGAAATCTTGTTGTCCGTCTGTAGCGTCACAGTGATGTACCCTAACCCCCTTATTCGCAATAATTTACAAGCCTCATTATGTATCTTGTCTGTTTTATTTCTTTCTTACAAATACTTAAGTGAAAATGACAGATTAAGACAAACAATTATTCGATTTATTAGCTAATTGGGGCTGGTAGCGCATTTGTGAATAACGCCATAAAGCTATAATATGGCATCTTAGGATTACCATTCTAAAGATCTCACATTTTGGTTAATGAGAGAGTGAGACGCAATACACATTGGACATATAAATTAGACAGGTGAAATACTATCCTTAGGCATGTGTCAATCACACAGACAAGTTTTTAGTACCCCATGACATGGGGTGCCATTCGATAAGTTTCTAAAAATGACTCGTGTCTTCGGATCACTTTTGTTTTGCGAGATATTAAGCTTTAAAGAATACATTTTCATTGTCCTTGACATTATTTTTTTGGTGAGACTAATAAAAATGAATGTTCGCCCCCAGGCCTGATCTATACCGAGTGTCGGGCAAGTTCGAGCTGCTGGACCGCATCCTGCCGAAGTTGAAGCAGACCGGGCACAGAGTGCTGGTGTTCTGTCAGATGACGCAGTGCATGACTATCATCGAGGACTACCTGTCGTGGAGAGGCTTCCAGTACTTACGGTGAGTGCTCGAAGCATACTATCACACTCCTTGACTGCCGAATACGTCAACTGAGGCGCACGGCTACAACTCAGTATCAACCTTCGTGCATTCCGTCAAAGTTACTATGATGCGACGAGGCATGGCGTTCAAAGGGCCTGTTAGTTCTAGAAGCATTTCAATATGTCAGAAATTTCAAACTCTTCAGTGTTTTTAAATTGTCATACCTATATTTTCTATGAAATTGTTAAATGCCGTGGTATTTTTTCTCTAAGACAGACAGATCAAACCATTGCATAATTCGCGACAGACGCATACAGATCCGAATCATATTTATCTTTGATCATCACTTGAAGGGCATTTATTTGTGTGATGAGCACGGAAATTTGCTCCTGAGTCATTGGTGGTGTTTTCTATGTATTTAAATATTTATTTATTATATATACTGTTGTCTAAGTACCCAGGACACAAGCCTTATTGAGCTTACTGTGGGAGCTTAAGTAGTCAATTTGTGTAATATTTATTAATTCACGCCAGCTTTGGTGTATCAACCTATAATGTTGTAAACTTGTGTTATTTATGTCATATTATTTGTTATTCCACAACTCACCACCCTCAGAACAGCACAGTACTGATCTTAATCGGTTGCAGACAAATATTAATATTAAAAAGCCATTTGCATTTCTTATTTATCGCTGAAAATAGACCCAGTCTGCTTTGTGCCGCTGATATTATCAGTTCAAAGTGGATTGGGAAGACACATGTAACATTTCAAACACTCTCACAGTTTAAATTGAGTTCCAACTGAGTTGGCCATCAGATATGTTCTCTAAATGGGCCCGCTGATTATCGGCCTGTCAGTTATTCGCGATTGTCAGCTATTGCTTTTGATATTGTCCGGCGAAGTGGGGCCCTTAAAAGACACATGTTCACGTAGTATCTCACGGATTGAGGGTTAAAAATTTGTGTGTAGATTGGATGGTATGACGAAAGCGGAGGACCGCGGCGACCTGCTGAAGAAGTTCAACGACGTGGACTCGGAGTACTTCATCTTCCTTCTGTCGACGCGCGCGGGCGGGCTCGGCCTTAACTTGCAGAGCGCGGACACCGTCATCATCTTCGACAGCGATTGGAATCCGCATCAGGTAACCTATGCTATCAACTAATACCTCTGCGGGTCAGTTGTTCAAAATCATCTCCACGTGCTCTTACTCCTCAGCCGTTCAGCTACTTGTGCTGCTGGACGTACATCCAGTAGTTTCAGTACCGAGATACTCTCAATTCTCGTAGGGTTTTGCATTTGGAAATCAGAAGTTTAACACATTGTACAGGCAAATATCCAAAAATATATTTTCATATCGAGGGCTTAATTTACACGAGTCTGTAATTTTTGTACTGTTCGTGGCACACACAATGTTTTTAATCACACGCATCGTTTAGCACTTAACCGCGGCACCTCATACGTCTGTAGTGCACACCTCGTTACAGAAGTCGCCCTGAATATTTTCGTTTCAGGTTTTGATTAAAGCTTGCTACAAGTAATCTCAGACTTATCAAACGAAATAAACGTCTTATATAAAATAATTGCTTCTACCTGTTAAGTTTTTAAAACAACAGTTGGGATGCGAGAGATGAACAAGGGTTTTATTGGTTGGCAGGACTTGCAAGCTCAGGACCGTGCGCATCGCATCGGGCAGCGGAACGAGGTGCGAGTGCTGCGCCTCATGACCGTCAACTCTGTTGAAGAGAGAATCCTGGCTGCTGCAAGGTTGGTTACTAGTTTTCTTGGGTATTTAAATGTTACAAATACAAAGGTTATTGAGCTTTAACAGTGCTGGACAACTTCTAAACCTTTTTTTTATAAAAACTGAACGGCGATTGGCCCTAGTCACACCTGATGGAAAGTGAAGACAGGGCCTAAGATGGAGCTCTTTTTAAAGAGACCGAGGTCATATTTATCAGGGAACAGATGGCCGAAGCGGGAGTACTTCTAGAGCAACTTCTAGGCATTAATTATTATTACTTTCAAATTTTCCCGCCATATTCTTGGTCGACAAACCGCTGATCCCCTTATGTGGCAAGAATTCCGTACACGAAGAAAGTCATGTTTGTGCTTATTCATTGGCAAGCTATATGTCGATTTTTTGACTTACCTACAGTCTGCATATTGAACACATATGATTAATCCAGGTACAAGTTGAACATGGACGAGAAGGTCATCCAAGCTGGTATGTTCGATCAAAAGTCGACGGGCTCCGAGCGGCAGCAGTTCCTTCAGAGCATTCTGCATCAGGATGGTGACGATGAGGAGGTAAGCTACGTTTACACACCAACTGAATGATAAAAAGATAAATACCTACGTCAAATTATCAGTCGGCGATGTGATAGTAATTTCATCGGTTCTCTCACTGGCACTTTCGCCGCCTTTCGTAATGTCTATTTGATTTTGATGATTGCGTACTACTTTTTCAAGAGTAAAAACTACTTTAAATGGGGTATCTATTGCTTTAAGACGTCTCTGTTTTTGGCACTATTGGAAGTACCATTTTCGCGTTATAACGGATAATTTGCTAGTTAATATTGTTGTCTAATCTACCAGTGTCTGTACTCCTAGCGAATTACTAAACCAAACTTTTGCACAGGAGGAGAACGAGGTGCCCGACGACGACCTGATCAACGAGATGATAGCTCGGTCGGAAGAGGAGCTGGAGATATTCAAGCAGATCGACATCGAGCGGCGCAAGACCGAGACCCAGACACGGCTCATCGACGAGTCCGAGCTGCCCGACTGGCTGGTCAAGAACGACGACGAGGTCGTCTGCAACAAGGTGAGTCATATCGATTAGCCACCACTTTAAAGGTTGTACTTTAAAAAAGCGTCAACAGGCCGTCTAAACTGAATGCCCTAGTGTAGTGCGATAAGAAAAAAGAAAGCTGCCCATTAGTTGCTTAGGGGTATTATTAATCAATATTGTAACTATTCAGCTTGTCACCGACTTCAAACGTATTAGTTTCTAGCTTATATAAACCGGGATAATTTTAATCGCGCCACCCAATAACACCCGACAACTATGAAAAGAAGAGAAATGTACTCTGCCATACTATGACCATACATAGTATATAAATTTGGAGGTTAAGGTTTAAAGGGGATCCTTATGCATCAGGAGGTCTAACGTCAGGGACCCGTTTGGATGATCAGGTTGTCAGACAACTTAAACTCTTTACACTAAACAAAATTAAAACGTTATGATGTCTAATCATGGAGTTCATAATAAAGGGTTGTAGTTCTCAAACAAATTCTGTATTTCTTGATGGCTTTAGTCAATTAATAGTCATTAATTGACCAAAGTCATCAATGAAAGCTTATCAATTTGAAAAAAAAAAAATATTGTTGAGTTACCCAAAGAGGGACTTGGCCCCCGGAACAAAAGTATGCCATCTGTCCTAATCTTACGCAGCTTCCTACCAGTTATTGGCTTGGTGCTGACGCAGATCTGCTTCCTGACCGTCTCCCATTGATGCAAAACCAAAAACTTGTCTAAAACTATGAATATAATGCCTGACCAGTAATATATGATCAGTATCATCACGCGCCATATTGCGAAATTTCATTGAAACTAAAATTTTCATACTAAACTGAACTGTCACCCTATACATAAGAATAACAGCGCCCTCTTGACAATGATAATATATTTCTGGTCGGGCTTTAAATGTGTACATTCTTCCATCAGGGCCAAAGCTGGAGCTTCGTCGACGAAGACGAGATACTGGGGCGCGGCTCCCGCCAACGCAAGGAGGTGGACTACACGGATTCGCTCACCGAGAAGGAGTGGATCAAGGCCATCGACGACGAGTTCGAGGAGGAGGAGGAGGACGAGGACGACGACGAGGTGCTCGACAAGAAGCGGAAGAAGGGCCGCAAGCGACGGTAACACTTTACATGCAAACATATTACCTTTGAATCGTGATACGCAAAATGGAATTCAATGCAGTGCTGTATCAGTCAATCGTCATCTGGTTGGTTGTCGTGATATATTTGCCTTTTTTACCCGACTGCAGAAGAAAGGTTACGGTTTTCGAACGTAACTATGTATGTATCTGAGTATTTCTAATTTTTTTGAACGGCCACATAGCTTACATTACACAGGTGTTAATATTCGTCTCATTTCAGGGAACGACATCTTAGGGGTGAATTAAAATTGCTTGCGAAGCCTAACACCGGTCGGGTACTACTTCCATAACTCGACTTGGACAGTCACATCTGAAAATATCCATCCATCCATCTATAAATAGTGCCAAAAATATGTATACACTACCTTAATAATGGGCAATGAAGTCGTGTATACATATTTTAGGCACTTTTTTCGTATCGATATTTTCAGACCTGACCGTATATAGCCTATTCCATGATAAGGAATTTTGGCGGTATAATATGTAAAAGACATATTGAAGTAAATATTTTATTTGGCAGTCGTCAAGAGGACTCCGACGAGGAGGACGTGCCGAGCTCGTCCAAGAAGAAGAACAAAACCGAGACCAACCAGCTCAAGAAGACGCTAAAGAACGTCATGAAGAAAGTCATTGACTATACTGACGAGTGAGTACTTACTATACTGTAATATTATTTTATCTACACACATATCATAAAGTCTCTGTGATGCGTTCATAAACCGCAAATGACTAAAGATTAAAATTTACAAAATCAAGCAATTTTGTTGCGATGTGTGCAGATCTGGTCGCGTGCTGTCCGAGCCGTTCATGAAGCTGCCGTCGCGGCGCGAGCTGCCCGACTACTACGACATCATCAAGAAACCGCTCGATATCAAGAAGATCCTCAACAGGATTGAGGACGGAAAAGTAACTAGCATTCACAAGCTCCTACATATCCTCTAGCCGCCTTTGCTTGAGAATGGCATAAATATTCGAATGTTTTGTGAATAAATTATTCATTTAACCCGTATTTGGTGATTCAATAACACATCTTTTAAAAGTACCTTGATATCGTCATATTACTTCATTAATCACTAATTCATTTCAACCCTCTGTGAGTTAGGTGATATATTATATAGCAAAACGGGGCAGTTCATGTGCTGTCACAAAAGCAAGTCGAGTCGATACTTAGGAAGGTGTTCGCTTGGTAGCCATGACCATTTTTGTCAGATAGCTGCCTGGCTAGCTTCATAACCCTTGATTCATAAATTCAACGTGTTCGCAGTATAACGACCTGGCGGACCTGGAGCGCGACTTCTTCACGCTGTGCTCCAACGCGCAGGCGTACAACGACGACCTGTCGCTGATCTACGCCGACTCGGTGCGGCTGCGCACCGCCTTCATCGAGATCCGGCGCCGCTGCGACGCCGGCCAGCTGTCCGAGGACTCGGAAGACGAGAAACGTACGCCAATCGAATATAATTCAATATGAACTTACAATTGGCTACTTGACTGTTTTTTGTAAATAATGTCAAACTATCTTGATTTTCCTGATCAAATGTCTATATAGGACTCATGGCATTTAAGCAACACAAAGATCGGAAATGAGAGTTAAAGTGTGACGCTCGCACTCGACGATTGAAACGCCTCCTAACAAAATAATAAGGTGATGTGACGTCACATCATGTAAGTCTGTCCTAAATGTATGGAAGATCAAGGAAAGTGTCATTTTGACCCTGAAATATTGCGTTTATGTGTATAGTTGTCATATTATTTATTTTTCAATAAAATTTAAGGAATCGAATGGTACCATTTTATTATCTATTTTTTAAAGACAAAAAAAAATTGTTTTGAGACTTCGGAGCCTGGTATTTTATTATAATCTATTTTTTTTTATTCCACTTTTTTATAATGGATGGCTTATTTTCTATCCTAACTAAACTATTTTCTATATCTAACTAAATTTTATTATAATATTCAACATGTGTCAAGTACCCAATTGTTGGATTAATTTCTTCGCATCCTTCAAAAGTCAAAAAATCTAATATTATTGCTTGTTTACAGCTCCGTCGGGTGCGGCGGCAGAAGAGGAGGATGAATCAGACGAGGAGTCGAGCCGCTCCGTCAAAATGAAGATCAAGCTGAAAGGCAAGAGCAAGGGCACTCCTGGCCGTAAGCGCAAGCCGCGCAAGTACATCTCCGACGACGAGGACTTCGAGGTGGACTAGCGGGACTCGGCGGCCTCGCCAGACTCGTCAGACTCGTGACCTGCACCGTAGACACTGCGCGACGCCGCGAACACCGTCACACGACAATATTACTCATTCAACTTATATCCTACTCCAGTGCTGGACTACAGACCCCTGTAGGGCTAAGATGGTCGGCTCTTTATCATTTGTCACCGTGCCTGTCACGTTCTAACACGTATGTAAGCGCGAAAGTGACGGGCATAGTGACAGGTGATAAAAATAGAACCATGCTGCCACCGCTGAACTAAAATAGACGTGCGAAGTCAAACATCAATTCATATCGACGAAATAGTACTCTAAATTCATGACCCATGTCACGATGTATATTTTGTAATGCTCTTATCGATTTATTTCGAAGCCGCGAATTGTTGATTGACTTTGCATGCCATATAGTTCACTTCTAGTGACTGGACTACTTATTAGACTATTTAAACTGAAATGTATAACCATTTTACAGACATTGAGACATTGTTATGAAATTATTCACAATAAATAATAATATTGGAAAATGACTGAATCATGTATGGTAAAGTTACAAAATATGAAATGCTATAAATAAGGACAAATCTCAGGATATTTAAGTAAATATAATTATTATTTAAAGACTAAGTATAGCTGGTTTAGATTTTCTAGCGGTTATCAAGTTATCATGGTTAAAATTCGTAATAATGATATTATAAAATGGAATTAAATATAGTAACATGCTTTCTTTAATGCATTATGACAATTTCGTATGGACTATCTTTTTAAGAATATTTTCTTCATTAGGAATTTAATAGTAGGGATTTTATTAAAGTAAGATTTTATGTAGTATGAATTTGACTAGTAGGCCAAGCAACAGTAACGTATAGAGGGAAATGCTTGGAACACAATTTGTGACTCCGTAACTTTGTTTAGGCTAATTAGAAGGTGACTATATTAAAAGTCCCCAGACTTAACCCTTGAGCCGGGTTGGAATGGGGAGGGGGATTTGAAGTTCCCATTTTTTTTCGGTTTTTCACTTATATCTTGGAAACTGCGTCTTAGCGACATGACTACTTACACAAAATGAAAGCTGATTAAATTTGCTACAAGTTTAATTGAGTCAAGTTTTTCGATATCTTGAATAGTTTTCGAGATATCCTCTCTTGAAAGTTTATTTGGGGCTCTCAGTTTTATCTTGATATCTACATCAGTGAAGCTACTAGGCCATGTTTGGTATCGTTTTCGTATAAATTGGGAGTGCCAAATTCATTTATGGGACTACGGGACTCTTGATACGTTCACCTTCTAACTATTCCAAACAAAGTTACAAAGTCAAAAATTGTGTTCCCAGCATTTCCCTCTATAACTTTATTTAGCATCCGTTGCCTTGGCTATAGATATATGCATGCTTTGGCATCATTAAATCAATTTCTGTCAATATAGTGTTTTTTTTAATCCCTTCATATCATTGACAAATGTTGTGTATAATCATCATCATATTTTTTGGATTTTTTTATGCGTTAAGGCGTAATTACTAATTAACTTCGTGATTTATTATTTAAAAATTTGGCTTTTATAGAATTTATCAATAACCACGGGAACATAGCGTAATAAAGTACATCCGCCATTCTGACTGTCAGGATGGCGGGTGTACTGTTTGGTGATAAGTTTAAGTACCGTGAGGTACAATTTTTTTTAAAGGAGATACTAAATAGTACAAATTAGGTAAAATAATATGGTATGGTTTTCATTTAATTTTATTTAGGTACACCCGCCATTCTGACTCTCACGACGTAAAACAATTTAATAGTTCATTGTGCAACGAGGAGGGTAGGTAAGTGAAATTTTGGATACGAGGAAATTAAAGACCCGAGTTTGCAGTAAGCTTACCCCCGGAGTTACACATACCTACAAGATCTGTCTACTTTGCTGTTGTCCACTAAAGAGTTGAATGTGTTCTTTTATAAAACCGACTAAGGTCAATGCATAATTGTATTTACTCAGAATTTCTCTATCGTCTCTCGGCTGGAAGTCCGCCCACCGGTATCACACGTGGTGTATGCACCTGCTTGTTGAGCGACCAGACGACGGGTTACAGGTTCGGATAATAATACCGTGTTTTTTTTTGTTTCCGTTAATTTCAATGCTGCGTTCGTGAGCTTAAATTAAGTAATTTTCTCAAAAACACCTGTATTCTTATTCACCCATCCATCCCTCCCATACCCCGAAGTTAACGGAATTCAATAAAAACACGGTGTATAAATCAGTTTTATTTTCTGTACCATGGCAGTAATAGTCTGCTAAAGCAATAAATGCGTATTTAAATAAATCAAATTTAGTAAATGCTTAACTTTATTTAGCCAATATCTTCCCAATAGCGTCCCTCGGATAGAAGTCCGCCCACCATTAATGCACCTGCTTGTTGAACAAGCTGCGCACGCCTTGCACGGGTTCGGCTATAGAACGGTTGTTTCGGTATCATTGATTTTGTCTAATAAGGAAATAAATTTGTACTTAAATAAAACCAATTACGGTCAAATGCATACAATTTATTACGCCAATATCTTCCTAGCGTCCCTCGGGTGGAAGTCAGCCCACCGGTATTGTACGTGGTGTAAGTTAACGACGTGCTTGTTAAGCGAAGAACTGTGCGTAAAGCGCGCCGCACACGCCGGGCACGGGTACGGCTTTTCGCGTGAGTGGACACGCCGGTGCCGGCGGAGGTCTCCGCCGGTGTAGAATGATAAGTCGCAGGAGCCACAGTTGAATGACTTGTTGCCGGCGTGCCTAGAAAGAAATAAATGAACTTGTGATTTTGCATGGATAAACTGCAGAGAGACTGCAGAAATGTTTTTTATCTGATTATGAGTTGAAAATAAACAAACATGTATGCTTAAAAATACACGAATTGGCCAATGTGAATTTGTATTTTGTAGTAAAAATGAAATTCAATTGACATTCGCTTTTTTTTTATTTATTTTACTGATTAATATCCAAATTCAAAAACAAAACATGTTCATTTGGGCTTCTCAAGGATAATAAGCAAATAAATATTTAACCTTTTGAACGCCAAGACCACCTAAAGGCGTCGTTACTAGTCGTGCCCACAGTGCCAAGGACAACCATAGCTATGTTATCTTGCTCACTAGCACCTATTTTTAAATAGCGGAATTCTTTCAATTAATATTCAACATTCACATATTAATTGATCTTACCTCTTCAGATGGACTATCAAACTCTTTTTGGTATTAGTTCTGTATCCACACAAGTGACATTCAAGTTTCTTCTCCAAACTATGTTTCAACCGATGACTCTGTAGCTCTGAAGAAGTAACAAAAGTATCTCCACAGTCCTCACAGTTGTAGTTGCGAATGTTGTAATGCCGGTGCATGTGATCCTGCAGGCTTTTCTTTGTTTTAAGAGTTTTGTGACAAATTTCACAGCTAAAATTTCCTTTTTCATGGACTAGTAAGTGTTTTTTGAGTGAGAAGGCATGCTTAAACTGCTTGCCACACATGGAACATGTGTAGAATGTAGTAAGACTGTGTGTTTTGCGGTGTGCAGCAAGACTAGAGGACTGTGTAAAGGTCTTTCCACATTCACATTGGTATGGCCTCACCCCATCATGCCTGTGCATATGATTCACTAATGTTTGGCTATGAGGGGTGTGGTATGGGCATTTAGTACAGTGGTAACGTCTTGAAGCTCCACTGCCAGTTACTCTGCCAGCATGCTTACGCTTCTGATGCATGCATACATTATGCTTGTCTAGAGATAACTTTGATCTCAACACTTTATAACATATACTGCATTTAAATTTATTCTGAGTATCAGAAAGAGAAATGACATTAAATGGGTGACTATGTACAACATCTGATCTAACCTTAATTGTGTGATCTGATGTGATGTCATGATCATACGTATCATAACTATCCTCAATTATGTTTATTGGAGAATCTTCCAATTCATCAACTTGCTTTATATTATTAACATTACCATCATATTCCGTCAGTTTCTTAATTTCTTTTAGGAAAGTGCCATATTTCTCTTCAAATGTTAAGCACTTCAATCTAAAGTTGTGGGCTATATCTAATTCATCTATACAATTCTTGCAGATCACTTTTGGCAGGTCCTTTTCAGAACTTAGTTTTATTTGGAAACATGTATATATCTTATTGAGGACTTCTTTAGATTCTTCATTATCTTCAAATATATTTAAAGCGTGGTCTTTTGTTTTTTTTAAACATATGCGGCACATACTTGAACTGTACATGTTCAATGTAAGTAAATTGTGGCACAGAGGAAAAGCTAAATATAATAAAGAGATGTTTATATTCACTAGAACTACAGTAGAACCTTTGACAGAAATCTAGCAAAGAAATAAATAAACATTATTTCTGTAAGTTACAATTGCGATCTAAATAAGCTCTTAATGTTTCAGAAATAGATATGACATTCCAACCATCAATAGAATTATGACAGACTTGAAGAGTATTTTTGCTCATAAGTATTATTCTAGAGTTGTATTTTTCTTTTTGGATGTTTCTGTTACTTTTTAGCTCTGGGGGCCTACCGCGAAAACCGAAATTCGCAAATTGCGGGGATCTTTCCCTTTTACTCTTAGTAAGACGTAATCAGAGTGACAGAGAAAAATGCCCGCAATTGACGAATTTCGATTTTCCTGGTAGCCGCCCGCCATCACACAATTTAAGCGTTAAACCAAGATAACTCTGCAGTGATTTTGATAGCAAATTTTAAACATCAAACTTCCTTGAAATCAGGAATAAATAACATCTTGGTTTAACTCTAACATTATTGAATTTATTTAAAATTCAAATCTACACGTTCTTAGGAATCGATAAACACCTGAACATTGAATTAAAATAAATGAAAATTGGTCACAATTTACCGATTTTTTTATAGAAAGGAACCCGCTTTCAGTGCACAAGAAGCCTTAGTGTAGATATTTGGCAAGAGACCTTTGTCAGGCGAGCATCTTTCGGTCTAAATCGTACTCGTTACACCTTCCGGAATTTAGTAACTAACAAGAGGGACGCCGCAATACCACATACGCGAGACTATAGAAGGTATAGGGACCGTGCGCGTTTGCCATCTAGTGGCCTGAATCGGAACCATAAACATGCACATGTACACATCACGTGTTTTCTTGTGCATAGTAGGTTCTGCCATCTTGTGGGCTACATCGGAACAAAAAAAATCACATTTACGCCTCGCGCCAAAAATCTAACGGCTCCTGTGCTGCCTCCTAGTTCATGCACGCTCCCTATTGCGATGTCTCTATGCTTCGTTGGCGGGCGGCGGCGACACTAGATCGCTCGACGAAAAACTAAGCGGTTAAAAGGTTTCTTATGCTAGTATTATTAAAACCCCAAAGAGAGGATGAGTATTATTTAGTAGTCCGATGTTACTGATTAAACTTTTTGCTAGACTATAAATACGCATCAAAATAACGTGGGATATTGTGCCAGGCACATGGACTCATCTATCAGTTCCAACAAGAAAGCAAGCAAAGAATTCTAACTTAGAATCTTGAGCGTAGTGAAGAACTGACCCTGATCTGGGTATTTTATGTAATAGCAATAGCTCGGAAGCTTCTCTCGAAGAATAAAGTGCACTTCAATTATGACGAGCACAAAATTAATTGAGCAGTAGAATTCCGCTCATTCAGAAACTGGTGTTATTAGCCAACTACTACCTCTAGCCTATATCTTAGATGGAGTTATTCAATTAAGTGAATAAAACGAATAAAATTGACTCCCAATGGCATTTATTGATATACTTTTACATGCCACTAAGCTTCTGCCTGATTCTGGAGACGCTTGATGAAGGAATCCTTCTTCTGCTTGATCCTGTTCTTCCTCTCGGCCACAGTGAGCTTGCGTTTGTTCCAGCGTTTCTGCTTGGCTGGGTCCTTCTTGCTTTCCTTCTTTTTGTGTGATGGGTCAGCACGGATAGCTTCATGTGCTTTCTGGTAGATGGTCTCAATCTACACAAAAAGGGATAAGAATAAATAAGTATAAATGCGTGATGAATAATGGCTAGTGGTATCTTGCTTAGGTTTAGGTTGTGATGAGGTGTAGCAATAAACAAGACTCTTTGAATGAAAACAATCAAAAAGTTATTTGCTATTGCAAGTAATTTTGTCTAACTTCGACACTGTTCACAATTTTATTGTAAAACAGTAATTTGGTTAGACGTTTGTAATTGTTACAGGTCTAAATTTGATTTGATTTTTGCGTTTATTGTTGCCAATTATGCTAGCCGTCTGTTTACGGCGCATTTATTTGGCCGTTTTTAGCACTTCTTAAAACATAGTTTCTATAAAAACAAAAATATTAAAAATAAACAAAATATACCATCACAGGTACTGGTAATATTGAGCTTATATAAAAAAAGTATTCACCTAGGGCCAACACCCAGAGGAAAATATCGAGAATATTTGTATGGAAAAGCTACCCCTTAAAGGGAATTGCTTTAAACGAAGCCAGGCATCTTTTTAATTAGCAAGTGCTGCACAAGGTAGTTAAACTTACCGCATCAGCATTTACACCATTCTTGATGTATTTGCCGAACTGTCGTTTGAAAGCATCATCGTCATCCTGCTCCAAGTTGCGCATGTAGTCGGCAACATGGAGACCAAAGATGTGTGACCTGGATAATGATAAATACAACACTTGTTTAAGATTAACCACCCTTTCAATAACTACCCATCGTTTTTATAATAAGGTGCTGACTAGATTTAAGAAGGGTGGCTGATGTTATGGCAGGTATATTGAAAAGCAAACTTGTTAGCAAAATCGGTTTAAATGTTAAGTATTAACATTTCGACAACCAAAAACCTTGCTAGTTTATGTTGCTCTAATAGGGCTGTCCAAATAATCAACAACATATTATTTGGTGGATGAATAGAGCAAAAACCATTCCTGATGTTATATGCTTGCTGCAACTGTATATTGTTTGCGTCTTACCTATGAACATCGGCATTGAATTTCTTTGCCTCTGCATCATAACCGGGGAATCTTTTGACAGAGTGAGGTACATTTAGGCCACCGTCAACAGCACCCTTCATGGCTCCAAACACTCTTGCGCCGGTGGTGGTGCGAGCCAGACCCACATCCAGGTAACATCTATAGAGATAAAAACAATTAGTGTAAGGTAAAATGCACATCTGTATATATTAAAGGCCTTTATAATCAGTAAATACATTCAACATGATTTGTTAGCATTTGTACGTTGCTCTCTGTCCGCCCGTATTATTGTCATCACTTCATAAATATAGATATAGGAATCAATCTTACTTGCTATGGAACCTCACCTGAAAGCGCTGGGTCCACTAGACTCTGGTACATGGAACTCGTCACCAGTGACTTGTGTGGCACCCACATACAGGGAGTCGAGGCCTAGCCTCTGCAGCAGTCGTCGAGCCAGCAACAGACCAGTGCAGTAGGAGGCAGCATAGTTTGTAAGACCGACCTAAACAACAGTGTTATGTCAGCACTAGGACAAACAACAGGTATGAAGGTTGTAGAGTAGTAGAATAATCAGCAATGAACATATAACAACAGGGTGTTATGAGTTTGTACGTCTCTTCAGACCGCCCGTTCAGAATCATCATTAAATACCAAACATATACATTATATGCCGAGCTTTTTAACACACGAAATGTAATCGCTAGCTTGAAATATTAACACGTGCTTAAAGAGTTGGGTTAGAAAACTATGTGCAGGTAATTTTTGCAGAAACATTTATATACAATTAAATAAAATAAAAAAATGCTTCCTTGAAAGTCATAATAAACAATGAATAACACACCTTGATGCCGTAACGCGGCAGTTCGTGGGAGTATGCGGCGCATACAATGTGGTCTCCCTCAATGCGGGAATAGGCGACCTGGCAGGTCACGTCTTTGTTGGAGAGACGCACGATCAGGCGGTACTTGGGGGTGTTGTACTTGTTCTTGTCCTAAAATAACACGACACGTGAAAATTCATAATAAACAACTCTCAACATAAGCAGGGTCAATAGATCGCTATACATATTTAGCTAGGTATACTTTAAGTAAATTACCTGAACGATGAGACGCTTGCGGGCATAGTAGTCGGTTTTACCCTCACGACGCCTCTTGAACTTAACTTGGAATCTCTTGAAGTACTGCTTATTCTTCACCACTTTCACGAAACCCTAGAAAACTTGAGGTTAGAATTCATTTGCAAAACGAGCTTATCATATATAGCTTATTATTAAATGTATCAGAGACACTTTATAATCACTATGTGCCACGGGTCGAGAACAAAACATTACTGCAGCTTGATAGAACATCTCACTACAGGTCAATTCTGCATCTTCCGTGGCCTCAGATGACGCGCATGTGTCGGTGTTTCATCATTTAGGTTATAACCTAACGAACGTACTGGTGAAGCATTGAAAACGCACCATTATTCAAGAATCACAAGTGCACAGAAATATAACTAGATACTGTAGCGTGGTATTTTCAACTAATTACGATGAACGGGAATCGCGATATACAAAATATGTACATGGAAGGCGGACAACTAAATCTGGTTATATTGCAATGATCACAGGTATATAGTAGAAATTATCACACAATTTCACAGTAACACACTTAGTTATTCGCGCTGTCAGCAATATTTTAACTATAATCACTCACCATTTTTAATTTAACTAAAAGTCCGCAACAGTGGTATTCACTTCAAGAACACCACCGGAAAAGAAAGCTTTTTTAAACACGTCCACCACCACTGACAATTCTTTCAAAAGTTGCCAGCTTAAGACATGACACCTTGTTTCCCTAACTTAAAAACCATAAACAAGCTAGTAAATAAAGCGACTGATACATTAGCCGAATCAAAGGTGAAATTATTAAAGTATTTACAGGGCGGCTACCGGGAAAATCGAAATTTGTCAATTGCCGGCATTTTTCTCTGTCACTCTGATTACGTCTTAGTGAGAGTAAAAGAGAAAGATCCCCGAGAAGAATTTGTTGATTTCGGTTTTTGCGGTAGGCCCCCAGACGACCGTACCGAACCGTGACTTTGGTGCGGTGATACACATTACACAAGTTGATTCTCCGTAAGTCCGTCAAAGACGCAGCTATAAGTAAGAGTGAGATAGAAATAGTTTTTACCACAACAAGGTTGCGATCCGGTGCGATCGTCTGTAGTAATTATTAGAATACTTTGGGGCGTTTATAATTTACAAACCCTAGGACTGGAATTAATAAACAGGCGTACCGACCACTTCATTGGTACAGTCCAAGGCCTGATCGATCAAGTGAATAGTAATAGTGGCTTGCTGTACGTCGGTTAAAGATGCCACTATGAGCTATGAGTGGGATCGAGAAAGAGATATGATGGCCGGACCAAGGTCGCAGTCCGAAACGCCTCAGGAAATGCTTTAGAAAAGAGTATAAAAAAGTAGCAAAGGAAATGAAATCATAGAAACCAGTATATGTTACCTACTGAATTCTGAACTGTATAGCGTTTTTACTATTAAGTTGGAACTTAGACTAACAATAAATCAAAAAATCTGGTTTCTGTTGGAAAGTGCTGGCTATATTGTCTATGATCGCGGGAATATTTGAATTTATTTCCTTGACATGTTTTTCTATTATGATGTTATTATATCGATCGTGTAACATGTGTTAATTTTCTCTCTGAATAAACCTAATCAATATTGCATTAATATAGTCCTTTTATTTCGTCACTGCTTTCCACCATCAGTTTCTTGCTTGGATAGTAGTGCTTTTTGCTGACCTCTACAATGAGTACAACCTTTATGATATTTACAACATGTTGTTTTTATGATCTTGTAACATATTTTTCTAGCTGTCACTCTTCGTTATGGCTTCCTCCTATTCGTATCCTGAATTATTTTTGGCGGGTTTTATATTTACCTTGCCCTTTCTTTACGAAAAAAGTGATGTTTTTCGATATTACCTGAAGTTTTTTTTATATTATGTATATGTGCTAGTGATTTGCACCGTTTTATTACCCGTAGTGCTCCTATATCCGCGCGACGTAACTAACTTAGTGTAAGATATCGATTATTTTTTTATTCTTGATTGTCAATCTATATTTAAGTGTTAGAAAGGAAAATATATTCTTATATGTCGTGGTGCACAGTGTTGCTTCCAGGTTTTGCCGTTATGCTTCTTATATAGTGGGAATAGAATGGGAGTTGAGAGGTCTGGAGCACTGGGACAGCGAGCAGTGCTACATAGTAATTTCCAATCATCAGAGTTCTCTGGATATTCTAGGTGAGTACAAAAATATATTATATTATTGTAGACTAAAATTTGTCTAATAATTACAGATTTTATTTATTTTATGGCAGGTTGATGTAATAAATAAATAAATCGTTAACAATCCCACATAAATAATTCCATAAAATAGCCTCAAACGCCACGCATGTAAGTATAGAGATATTTTTTTGTAACTGTAAAAGTTGAATTTGGAAAGATTTAAAATTTCTAACTAAAGTAAATTTGTAGTTTTGTACTAGGGTTTAATTATGAGTACTTTTAATATGTTGAAAATGACTAACAGTTAATTAATCGTCTCCCTTTACTTATTTAGGGATGTTCGAGATGTGGCCCCGGATGAAGCGCTGCACAGTGGTTGCGAAGAGGCCACTGATGTTTACCGGAGCCTTTGGGTTCGGTGCCTGGCTGTCAGGACTGGTGTTCATTGACCGCCTGAAGACAGACAGAGCACGGCAGCTCATGAGGGAAGCGACTGAGCGTGTTATTCAAGAAAAGGTGACAAAAGACTTACTGACATGGATTTCATGTCTCTCTCGCACGTAATTATATTGCTGCCCCACCTTAATGCCGGCGGTCAATAACGCTGTGCGAGGTGGATAGCAATATAATTATGCGCTTGCAATAGAGATAGGAAAACGCATGTCAATGTACGAAATTCTTCATGCTTAGCATCCTTTAGCTTCCATCCTCAGCTTCACTGAGACAGGTCCTTATGCACAAGAAGCGTAAGGACCCTTCTTTGATGGAAAGCCACATATTACTATGTGATGAATTGCAATCACATTTATTTAGATTGACATAAACTGTAAGTCATAAAATCAGTAATCAAGAATTGATCACATAAATGTTACCTGATTCTGCAAGCTACACGATTATGATAATTCCCATAACAGGTCTGCATGTAAGGCCCTGTTTACATATTCGCCGTAAGTAACAAATATATGAACTGGCACTAATCCATCAATGTGTAAACAGGTCCTAATTATTCGATCTTGTTTTGTGTGTTCTGGCGAGGTGTTCACTGGACACTGGACGGCTAGCCTATTATTTCATCTCCACAGGCCTCTGGCACGAAAGCTTAAAAAGCGTTGCGTTAAAACCTGACTAGAAGTTCCGAACGCTAAATTCGATTTAACGGCCAACGCTCAAAGTCGAAATTCCAACAAGAAATGGATACACGGGTACACGGGGAATGAGACCTAATAGTACCTATTTATGTTTTGGTACAGTAGTCAACAATAGTTGATGATGTTGATCTGTGTAAAGGGCCCTCCACACTCGTGCGCGAATCTAGGCGCGAAGCGGCGTACGCGAGTGTGGATGGCCCTCGCGTCGATTTCGCAGATTGTTCACGCCTTCGCGCCTTATTCCCCGTTTTTTGTCGGTATTTGGCCCGCGTCAAAGGAGACGCGAAGCACGAACTTGCAAGACTCCACACTCGCAATCGCTTCGCGCCGCGATTCGCTCACGAGTCGGTTAATCTGTTGTCATAACCTTCTATGGCGGCTACTTGGTTATATTGGGTGCGAACTTGTGCAGTTCAGTGCAACCAGTTTGAATCAGTGCCTTGCCACAAACTAAATCCGATCAGCTGACGCTTCGGCGCCATCTTGCCGCGAACCAAACTGCGAAATCGCCGTGAAGTTGTGCGAGTGTGGAGTCTACGTCAACCGCGAAGTCGCGCCGCGATTCACGCGCTTAGTCAGGAGGGAGCTTAAAATTGTCCCATATTAAAAAACAATATGCTAAAAAGAAATTATTCTAAAAATAAATATATTTTCGTAGACTAAACTCTGGGTATTCCCGGAAGGTGCAAGATTCAACAAAGGCAGCATCCAGCCTTTCAAAAAAGGAGCGTTTTACCTCGCCATTGATGCTCAAATACCAATCATGCCTGTTGTATTCAGCCAGTATTACTTTCTGGACAGTGACACCAAAACTTTTGAACCAGGTGAGTCAAATATACACAATTGGCTATGATCTTTTCATATTTCTAAATTAAAAATGTTAACAGCACCACTAGAGAAATGAAGGCTATATTAAATGGTTAAGGTCAGTCCAGACAGGGAAATAATTTTCGCCCAATCTGATTAAATTGCCTGATCAAATCAGGTGAAATAGACGCGAAAATGATTCAATTTTAAGATTTTGACCTATCGAATAGAGCATCGCATCGTCCGCATGGACGCAAGAATGCCATTTTAGACGCTAGTATGCATAGTTTGAGACATGTTTTTTATTTCAATCGCTCGAATCCCACCATTAATCTAAAATTGGTGAATAAATTGTGTACATGTGGACGCTAGATGAAATTAACGTCAATTTTTTGGACTGACCTTTGAATTGTAATACAAATAAATTAGAGCGAGTACATACCATTTTTTTGGTATTTTCTTTGTATTAGGTATAACAATTATTATCAGCGAAGACTAGTACCAGATATAGATAGATGTTTCGTAAATGTTAATGTAGTTTAAGCATATCATTATAAAATGAAAGCGTAAGTGTAAGGCCTGAGTAGAAGCTCGAGTTGGACGTGCGGCGTGCATGTTGAACAAATGCAAACGTATAGGAGCGGCCGTAGTGTATGCGGCTGGCATCACTTGTTAGCCCGACGCTATGCTGCACGCCCCGCCGAACGCTCCGCTTCGAGCGTCCACTCAGGCCTTACTTACACTTAGGCTTAGAACGCACTGCGATTGATTTCTCAATTATCGCTGCGTTCTAAGCCTAACTTCGATATTGCGGGTGCGACTTTTTGGCGGCGGGTTCGTGAGGTTAAGTCACTTAATTCTCTGCCAGGTGTGCAATATGTAAAGCTTTTGTAAATAAATTTCAGGGAAGGTAGTGATCACAACTTTGCCACCTATACCGACGAAGGGAATGACCCGCGACGACATCGAGGTGCTCTCGGAGCTGGCGCGCCAGAAGATGATAGAGGTATTTAACGAGAGCTCGAAAGATCTCGTCATGCAGAAGAAAATCGCTATATAATTAAAAGGAGCTCTTACAAAAGACGTAGAAAAATAAGTAGGCTTAGAGCGAACACTACATACAAAGGTAAAAAACCGTTAAATAAGTTTTAACCGAGCTTTGCGATAACTTCTTTATAATAAGGTTTTTTAAGCTTAAGTATTAAGTTTTAAGCGAGTTTAAATGTTATTACTTATGCGTTTTACCATACATCCCATACAAATGTTTATTAAGTAAGAAAACTCATGTAAGTATGGAGCAAACTCTCTAAGCTCTATGCAAAAGGCGAGAGCGTAGAGACACATAGGGTAATCTATTGTACAATAGCTCCTTTAATATTATTTAAAGCAGTTGCGACTTTCCTACATAAAGAAGTGACTATGACGGTGCTCCATAGGGCCAATCGTTGGTTAAACACCCTACAAGGTGAAAATAATGTATTAAATTTTTCATTAGAATTATTTTCTAATTCATTTTTATTTAAATAGTATTATTACGTTTACAACAGGTCTAATTCTAGCCAAAGTATACCAATGATTTTTGAGCTATTTTATTTGTAGATGAATTAAGTTGTTAATAGTTACTCGTTAGTTTAAATCGGCTTTTTTTCTGTTATTAGTTATTTAGTTATTTTTAAAACATACAGTAAGTATATTTTCTATTGATCTCGCAAAAGCCTAGCGAAGCCCGAAATTCGAAGTTTTGTTTGCCTCTCTGTCACGCTTGCACATTTGAGAGATTAAAAGGGAGATAGACAAAACTTCGATTTTACCATGTGCCTCACATTATTAGCGAGGTAACAACTGAGAATGAAACCTTACCAGCGGTAACAAGTGGGACTTTTTTAGTATAGTTTCTATTTTCCTCCGTGAGCTTCTACGGATTATCGTCTTATCTATTGTTTAAAAACCGCAAAGGCGCGTGCCACTATGAAAAAATGGTCAAGCCGCATAGGTAGCGTTTATTGAATTACTACTCTATTGAGCACGGAATAAGATTCATTATGAACTAATACAGAATTCTAACAGAATAGCTGTCTGATCTCTATTGGTGCGTCTAAGGTAGGCGACTAAACGCTCTCAAACCAGCTTAACTTGTGACACTGCGATCCGAAACAAAGATACGTATTCGAAGACCTCGCTTGCACTGGTAATGCGAGCGCACGGCTAGCTAGCGCCAAGGAAGAAATGTTATGTTTCTCGAGGAGCAGGTAAAAAAACAGGGCCGGATTTTCACACAAATATATTTGGGTGGTTTTACGAAATAACGCTAACTCTTCAGACTTCTAACAAACTGACACTGTTTGTATGGTTTGCTTGAAAGAGTTAGCGTGATTTGACTCTAAACGATATGCATATTTTGTTTTATATTTATTTATTTTATGCATACACTATTATGTATATGTTACTTATTTTTTTGTTGACTCATAATATAAATTTGTATAAATGTTTTACTAAATGTGTACTCATATAATTATAACATATAGGTCTATTTTAACATTAGTAGTACGGGATTGTTAAATGGATATACATATTGATTACTATTTTACCATTGTTTTATTGTTTATTTAAAATTAGCCTGTTTAAAGTTTAAAATTAGCAAACAACTGTTTAAACAGTTGATTATAAAAATGAGTATATCTCGTTATTATTGTAATTACACAAACCCATTCTGTTAGATGTGTACCTACTATTTAAATAGTGTTATGTTTTATCTCTTTAAATTAAACAACGTAAAACCACCCAAATATATTTGTGTGAAAATCCGGCCCTGTTTTTTACCTGCTCCTCGAGAAACATAACATTGCTTCCTTGGCGCTAGCTAGCCGTGCGCTCGCATTACCAGTGCAAGCGAGGTCTTCGAATACGTATCTTTGTTTCGGATCGCAGTGTCACAAGTTAAGCTGGTTTGAGAGCGTTTAGTCGCCTACCTTAGACGCACCAATAGAGATCAGACAGCTATTCTGTTAGAATTCTGTATTAGTTCATAATGAATCTTATTCCGTGCTCAATAGAGTAGTAATTCAATAAACGCTACCTATGCGGCTTGACCATTTTTTCATAGTGGCACGCGCCTTTGCGGTTTTTAAACAATAGATAAGACGATAATCCGTAGAAGCTCACGGAGGAAAATAGAAACTATACCAGTTGTTCCTCTGAGGAACCACGTTCGACGTATTGCCTCCCTGTCACACTCGCGTACGAATTTATGAGTGCGACACAGAGGCACGTCGAACGTGATTTGCGGTAGGCCCTCTGGGGGCCTACCGCGAAAACCGAAATTCGCAAATTGCGGGGATCTTTCTCTTTTACTCTCACTAAGACGTAATTAGAGTGACAGAGAAAAATGCCCGCAATTGACGAACTTCGATTTTCCCGGTAGCCGCCCTGGTGTGGACAAAGCCAACTAAAATGAAGCAGCGTTGGTAGGACGCTGCCGTTAGACGAGCCTCAAAGGCAAGTTCCAATGGTAGCGTTATAGCTAAGTCACTTCACCAAGGCGCAGAATTGTAACACATTATTGTTACGTTGACGACCAATATCGCTTAAACCATTCGCCTTTGTGTAATGACATATCTATACCTACATACGTATTTATGACTGCGAACGACTACAATAATATTAGCTTTTAAGGTCTCAGTATTCTAAACGGAAGGATGCTTGTACATTGTAATGCACATGTCGAGCTATAACTATCACAATCTCGTGCTTTACAAGTAACCCTACATCTAAACTTTGTCCACTGTAATTATTCAGTTTTGAATAAATTTATACGCGCGATACGAGCCTGCGAAACTTATATATCGTTATTTCCATAGTTTCTTAGTGTTGAACGCTGAAGGGCTACTTAGGCAAGTTTATGTTAAGGTGTTATACTTCATAAAATATAACACCTTAAACTATAAGAATGTTAGCAAGGACACTAACAACCATTTTAAAAGCTTACTATAAAGAGATAAGGCGTGCAAATGAGTTCAAGATAAAAAACTTAACTAATCATTGTCAGCCCTTATTTATTTGCAGTTAGGTTCCATCCATAACTATTAGTGAAGGCTATTTAATGCCAAAGTGGTACACTGTAGTGGCAATGCAAGCTAGAGTCAGACCAAGCTAAGTTGGCAGCGATTTAGATAGCCCAGCCTGTACAAGTGTTAAGTAAACGTCATAATTTCATAGAAGTTTGGCGTTTAAAATAACACTTGCACTGTCTGGGCTATCAAAATCGCTGCAAACTTATCTCGGTCTGACTATCAAGCTATGTGCTGACGTAAAGATTAATCATTTGAGTACCGTCAACCAGGGTAAATAGGGTAATAACCGGGAATGACTGTTACCTTATAATTTCTTTTTCCTACTCCTCTACTGTTATCTGTCATTTATGCATTCATTAACACGAATATAAGAACATACATAAAAGATTTCAAGAAAAGTCTATATTGTCTATTCCTCATAAAAGCTCTTGTGCTTTTATAAGCTATAATGTTACTGCGATTAATGGCTACCAACCTAACAAAACCAAAACGAATACAGTTTTAAACTAAGTGCATTGCTGCCAACGTACAAAATATTCATTTGGTTGCACAGTAAAAATAATTACTTCATAAGTCAGAAACACGCATGTGACACCCGTAATATAGCAACACCCATAGACTACGAAGACCGCTTAGCGTTGCTTGTTAGTCTCCGTAGGCTACGGTGGCCAAAATTGAGAAAAAACTGTCCAAAAAATTAATTTAGCAAGTAGCAAGTACCAGGGCCTCATGAGTTACGAGGAGGTCTCGCTGACCAAAAAATTAATTTAGCAAGTAGCAAGTACCAGGGCCTCATGAGTTACGAGGAGGTGTCGCTGACCGGCCGGCCGCGGCCCGGGGCGGGCCGGGCGCGTAACAAGGTATGCTCGCGCGTCTTGGCTATATACTTTTGCTGTAATTTGTTTACCTAAATTAAGATTTATTTTTGTTGACTCGTAGGAAAAATATTGTATGCAACGTTGTATAAGTAAGACAAAAAATTCTCGTGGCGTATTCCTTTACAATGTTCGCCTACGCCTTCGGCTCCGGCTCACATTGTAACTCACGCCACTCGCCTATTTTGACCCTTCTTATACAACTGTTGCATAAAATACTAAAAACTCACACACATTTTATCATACAAAATCTACATTTATACATGATTCAATCTCTGTGGGTAGTTTTTAAGAAATTACCAGTACCTATCAGGTGAAATGTTATGACCGGGTTTTATACATATTCGATTCGCCACGGTTGACGATATGTAACACCTAATAAAGATGTCAGCGTTTGTCTTCGAAGTGTGTGAATTTAATAATACATAATGCTCTAAGTATATAAGACACTTTTATTAAGGCGATTAGATGACGCAAATTATAATCACGTATTTCGCGGAAACTAACGTAATGTTCAGCAGTCTCATAAAACTAGCTGCCTCTATTAAAAGAACGTGTCTTTGTTATTTGTAAACTTGATAGCGCTGTAAAAATCGCCTTTGAATAATATCGGTTGAGATCCCCTCAACTTAAAAAGAAAAGACACATTATTACAGAAACCAACCAAGTTTCTGGCTATTAAATACTAAGAAGCATTTTACAATGTAATGTACCGATACAATATTATGAGTACCTTAATGTTAAATCGGATACAGCCCGTCACAGACGGACTGATACTATACCAAAATATATTTCATAGCAAGGCATCTTACGATATATATATATATATATATATATATATATATATATATATATATATATATATATTACGTACCATTTGACAGAGTCCACACACGCAGCTATAATATATATTATAGCTGCGTGCTATATATTTGGTATTTTGGTTATAGCAAGGCATCCTAAAATACCTTGCGATGTAACTATAGCTTGGTATATTACGATATATTCTGGTAAATTTCGCCTCTCTCACAATGTAGGTGCTAGACAGACAGCGTTATGTAATTTTTATATCGTTGGCGTGTCTGGTGCTTAGCTATACTCTAAGATATCTGTTGGTATCTTACAGTATATTAATAATATTAATATATATTATCGCTCCGTCTGTGACGGGCTTAAGCCATGTGTGTCATATGGTTGCAATCGGCTGTGTTTCGGCCAAGATCGTCTCGTCTTGGCTCGTGAGGTTGTGAGAGAGCGTGTCAGTCAATAATAGACGTAACTCATCCTAAAGAACAGGGTACTTTAATATTAAAAGTCCCGTACTCCAAGAGAGGTTCCAATCCCTGAAAGTAGGTACTATTTTAACGTTTTAGAAACTGGTTAACGAAAGTATTAATAAACGTATAACATAAATAATAAAAACTGCTTATCTGCCTAGGGTTTCAAAATACGATAAATTATTATTTCTGGGCCAGATAATTGTACGTTGGGTGATATGCAATAACGACGAAGATCGCGTCAAACGCGACTTTGTGTGGAGGAGGAGTTGACTGTCTTTAGTTAAATAGTAATGTTAACGGTTGATACGTTATAACGTTTAATCTAGGTAAATGTTTAGAAAAATATAAGTATTACAAAATTTAAAATGTAACTGAAAATTAATCTTTGATTTATTGAAATAGTTTTTATGAAGTGGGCTCAACTTTCGTTAGCCAGGGTCTATCTTTAGTGCGTGTTAGTTCCATCATTGAAACTATTACATGTATTTCAATTGATTATGTTATTCGCTTAACCATTGCAGTATTTTCATAATTTATAGTATTGCGTGAAACGTGTTAGTTGGCTTCACCTGTCCATATCAATGCGTTTGTTTTATTTTTAAGTTTAGTAATAAGAATATAACACCTACTTAAGTTTATAGCTGGGTAATTTGTGACTAGAAACCATAGAGAAACATTTATGTCACGAGTGTCGCGAATGACGAAAAGTGTATTGCTCAACAATTTTCAACTAATATTACAAGCAGAAGGAGTTGAAAATAGAGTTCCGGTTAATCCGGTTATAATATTAGCTGAAAATTGTTGAGCATTAGAATTTTCGTTCGTCGCGACATCTATTGTCACGTAGCAGTTCTGATAAATCAGCTACTTGACGCTAGATGTCGACTACGAAAATAATAAGCGTTTATTAGGAAAGAAAACTGGTGTATGGAGTGAGCATGCACTCTATGTTTACTTATTTCTCTGTGCTAGAAACTGATCACGTAAATTATCATCCAACTGTTTAATGATCTAATTTTTAAGGCTAGCTTTTAGAGAATATTTATTTTCTAGTTCCTATTATGTATGAATATTGATCTTAATAAGTTTTTCCTGATGTGTACGAACTAGTCGATTATTAAATAAGGGGTTTTCTATTGTTAGCTATATTAAAAATATTTTGACAAAACAGATCTTAATCTATTAATACCTACATGGTCTTGCAAAATTAGTGGCTATTATGTTAGATTAATGTAATGTAATTCAGAGCTTTGTTTTTTTCTTAAATTGGAATTAAATTATGGGGACTTACATCAAATAAGTACAAAATATTCTAATAAATTGTACTTAATTCTAACTTATTAAGACAAGTCAAAACAAACCGTACCATTTGATTCCAGACAAGAAATTTGCTGCTGGTAATAATTTATTATATTCATTTGAAATGAGTTAACACTGTAAATATTTATGTAATTATAATTTTAAATATCAGAATAAGTTACTTTGACACAGGATAATTTTCTTCTTCCACTTCGTTTGTCTATTTACTCTATCGCTCGCAATATGCAATAGAAAAGAGAATTTGAAATAGAGGATTGTCAAAAAATTTGTAGTCTCAGTAAATTTACTGCCATCTTTAGACACATGATTAAAACTATTAGAACACCATGTTACTTAGATTCTCTGATGAGATACGATTCTCTTTGGCAATAGTGATAGGAGAGGTAGATAACGAAGCAAGATGTGCTAGGCGTCGTTATTACAGGTTGGCCCAAAAATACGTCGGCAATTTTATTTACTGCGGCATATTGTTAATGATGTTAACCCATTCTGCGCTAATCACGACACATCGTCGTTTGCCTCTATGAAGCATTTCCTCTACATACCGGGAAACCTATATTATCGGCTACGACCATAGCTCAGCGGTGAATGTGTTAATTGTTGTTAATAAATGTTTTTGTATCAATTTTGTATTAATGCGAATATTATGAAGACAATACGTTTTAAGATAAAATAATGTAGATTCAATTTTAAATGACATTTTGTAAAGGATGTAAGAAAATTATTCCTAGAAATTCTTTGCTAACGTATTTTTCGGCCACCACGTATTTTTAGTGACAGACTTTCATATAAATAGAGTCAGGGAAAGGTGCTGTCTCCGAGATAACTATTTTAGCCCGAGTGTTAAGGAAAATTGGTCAAAGCCAATATCTTTAAAGCTCTTCCACTTTATTAGTCACGCCAGTCGAAACCTGTATGCTTCCAGCATTTATTCTTCTACCTAGTTTACAGGTCTGATTAAATTTAGAAGGTTTTAGTAGGTATAAGTAACCCTGGCGGAAAGGGAATCAGATAATCGCATGTTTTACGGTGTAGGTATATTAATATAGAACTTAGAGAAGCGGTGGTGGCAGTGTGACGCCCAGATTCAAGTCGTACCAATGAGTTTTTCGGAACTCATATACGGAATATCATTTGTAACTAGCTTTTAGATGAAGGACAACATTGTGATCATACATCCGAGAAAACATTCAAAGGTGTTTGTGAAGTCACCAACCCGCTTTAGGCCAGCGTGGGGACTATAGCCCAAACTCTCGCGCATCAGAGACCCAGGCCCAGCAGACGGAGCTGAATTATTACAATCTTTCATACATAGAATTCAATGAGTTTTGCTATGGTGCTTGCTGGCACTGGTTCTAGATATATCCCATTAAATTCTTACTAGTGCTGTAAATACGAGATCTGATTCTTTTTCACAGTAAAACTCATAAACCGATTTGTATTAGTTAAAAAAAAAAACTTTAGGAATAGATGTAGGCTACTTTGTTGGTTTTATCTCCTCGTGGATCTATGTTATATATTATAACGTACCGATTCCCAGGCGGGAAGGCAAGGGCAATGCTAAGCTATGATCAGTATTTAATAATAAGCCATAACGTGACTGTGACTAAACATAAATAAAACTTAACATTACGTGTTAAGGTAGCAATAGTGCACATTGCAAATGCATACGGTGCCTAAATAATGGCATAAGTAGATAGATACTCATTTGTTTTAGTTATTTTGGGACTTACGTTAAAATACACCGTGTTTTTTTTAATTCCGTTAACTTCAGGGTATAAGAAGTTTAAGGAAACTAAATTGCGTAATGTTCAAAATTTTATATATTTTTTGTAAAAAGTATTTTAATATTGCATATAGCGTTGTTGTAACCCGGGCATTATATTTAACCCAACCAAACCATTGAAAACTGTTATATATCACTGTCATTTCGAACATAGATCGTCCGAGACAGTACGTAGCAAATGTATAAACTCGTACTAAACACTAATCAAGCGCGAAGCCAAGTGTACACGCTCGTAAGGGCCTTATTATAAGATAAAACTATATTATTGATTATCTCCGAAATGGAGTTAAGTAGAGTACCGGTGTCTTTGAGAAAGTCACTTAATTTAAGCTCAGGAATGCACCCTTGAAATTAACGAAATAAAAACACGGTGTATGTTTATATAAATATAATATGCTCTGAATTATGAAGTTTTTAATTTGACGGAAACATGTGTATAATGTACTTTCGCAAAGTGGATGAGTAGTTAAGGTAATAATAAATTATGTAACAAATAGAATACCAATAATGTAAGTAGCAATAATTTATAAAGTGTGTATTATAAATAATATGTCACTACACTGATCCTTGGGCTATTTTTCACTTTTGACACTTATCGTACGGCTTTTTAGCACGGGCAGCGTCATCAAGGAATGTCTGATTTTTAGAAAATTGATACGTGTTTTATTGACATAGTTAATTATAATTTTCAAAGTAAGGTGTATTAGGGTAACTTCGGAACCATCACTAACCTAGAAGCACTTTGTACTTTACATTGTAAGGCGTGTTTGAAAGTGTCGCTCTCAAGAAATTTGCGATTTCAGGAACTAACCAGTTTCCGAAGATACCCCAAAAAGGGATAACATACATTTCTTTGAGTATACGAGCCAATATTGCACTTATTTATCAGTAACTATTGCACGAAATTGTATCAGACCAATAGTTTAATATACTCGTGTATGAGACCAAAAAACTAACAACAATTGTGAGTTATTTACGCTGTATGTGTATTGTACAGTCGCCATAAGATATTGGAGCGGCCGAATGTTCAAAAATCTCTGAATACGCCCTCTAGCGCCTTGACAATAGAGTTGTGTTCAGATATTTATGAGCACCTCGACCGCTCCGATATATATATCTGATGGGAATATTACTAAGTATATGTTTCAGTTTCACTCCTTAACGCATTGAGTGCTGCTTTTGCATACGACAGTCATTGACATATATCAAAGGACGGGCCTTACGGGCACTAACAATGGTGCTAGTAGTTCAGCGGTGTCACTCACGAATTCGAGCCAATCTTGCAGTCTAACGCAACTAGCTGCGATCAATCGCGGGCGTGATACGAACTTATCAATCAATTGCGTTGTGGCGTTAGACTGCAGGATTGGCTCGAATTCGTGTGCATGACACCGCTGTACTGGCCCTATTCTTGTTGCCCTTTTTTACCTCGGCTCCCCACTTACGGTATTTATTATCTCATAAGTACCCAACGTACGCTAAAATCGTATTGTACCTATGGGACAATTTATAATTTTCTGCTGGATAGATTTGGTGTAAAAGGATTTGAGTCTTTGTATACGTGTATATAAAGCTAGTCTATATATTTTTTAATTGCCGTAATGATATACTTTTGATTAAACTTCTAAATGCAATAAACTTAACGTTAAACATGATTGCTTATTCCTATTTTATTAGAATGTTTCCCACGATCATTGATAATAACTCACATGCCACTTTCTCCTATCACGAATTGTTTATAAATAAAGAAATATAGAAAAAAACAATAATAAATGATTTAATTAATTACAATCATATGTCTATCCATAGTACCTCGTGTTTCCATCTTAATATTCTATAGTACATATTTACATTTCATCTAGGAAACAAATGAACAGTTCATCATGATTGATATAGCTTGTACCAATTGTCTCATATTCAATAAATACTCTACCGAATGTTTGTGTTTGAGTCATAACCACTGGTCTAGTCCTAGTCATTCCAGTTCTCCCCCCAGCCCTCGCTCCCGTCAGCGCCGTCGTCCGGGACGAAGGCCAGCTTGCTGCTGGACGACAACAGGCTGTCAGCCGCGGCCGCAACTGCACTCATAGTTGGTTTTTCTATGACCGGGGTCATGTCCGCAAAGAAATCAAACTCATCCGCAGCTTTCTTTATATTTTCAAATTTCTGATTCTTTATGTCCAACTCTGAAATATCAATTATGTTTTTCTTTGCTTGTATTGCGGCTTTTTGTAGAAGTGAAGATTTAACCAATGGTTTTTGATTTGTGACTTCGCTACTGACGGCTAGAGGGATATCCTCAAACTCTTTAATATCTGGATGGTTAAATGAAGCGTTTTTTGCGTTATTAGTATTGTCCCAGTCACTCCAATCGTCTTCACTTGCTTCTGCTACATTCGAGTTTATTCTTACCGTTTCTATTTCTACAGACTCTCCACCCACCGGAGAAGGCCTTTCAATCAAATGTGAGATGTTTTCAGCGTCATAAACCTCAGCCTTCTCATCATTGTGTTTGAATGTTTCTTCAGAACATGATAAGTCTTTGAGAGACTTCCTTTGTGCAAAAGTGTTATCAGGGGTCCGGCCCAGCGGCGGCACATGAGGGCTGCTCTTTGAGTTGGGGCGCCCGTCGGTAAAGTATTTGGACCTCTTGCCGCCTATAACTGTGCTAGCTCCTAATATAGGTACTAGTTCACTCAAGCATATAAGAGTAGAAGCAACCAAATTGTCATCTGTGTCTTTGATTCCGAGCAGTAACTGTAACAATGATAAACATTTTTATTTTTTAACGGACACTTTAATATAATTTTTTAATGAAACAATCTCATTTACCTCTGGAAGTATGTGTTGGGAGAGTTCTTCATGTGAAAATACGTGAACATATTTGGAAAAATGTGTCAGCAGCAACATCCGTATTTGGCTGTCTCTAACTCCAAACAACTGCATAAGTCTTGGTTTAACGTGTTCTTTAAACACGCTAATACTGAAAAATCCGGGGTATTCACAATTTTGTGACCGCTCTGGAAAAAAAGAGGAGATATTTTAATGCTGTATCTTTTTGGTAGGTAAAAACACTAGTAAATATCTGTTATTGTTACCGTGCTTTGGTTTTAAGATGAATGGGATTACATCCTTTCTTGCCGTTTGGTCTAACATAGTTAATCTAGAAAGTAACAGACCACCCAATTGTTTGGCAACAGTTTCTTCATGGTAGCATTTAAGTGTCTCTAAAATGGTCGAAAAGAATTCGCTTCTTTCTTCTTCACTTTTCAGAGGTAGGAAATTAAGGAATTTATAAATAGAAATAAATTCGTGATTATAGAAGCTGTGTTGAAGGACCTCTTTGAGACTAGGTCGCATCTCAGGGTTACTATGTTGAAGACTATTTCTGCAGTATTGTTTAAATTCTTTTAAATGGGGTACTTGATCTGAAAACATAAAATTTATATGCGAGTTAAAAAGAGTATCTTAAAATAATTGTTTAGATTGATTGTAAACAGCCGGGTCCACACAGAGCGAGCATACGTGCGAGGCAATTTCCTCACGCAAAAACCGGCCAGTGTAGACGCGCCTCAGCCGAGGCGGCGCATGGGTTTTCCTCGCTCAGATGAGCGAGGCCGGTTTTTGCGTGAGGAAATTGCCTCGCACGTATGCTCGCTCTGTGTGGACCCGGCTATTGAGCATATGTGTAACTTCATATAACACCTACAACTGCTAGTTTGCCTTTACTTGTTACTTGCTTGCCTTTTCACTATTTTAATTTTATACATATACAAGCTGTACCGTAACTTTATACAAATACATAACTTAACCTAAAATCCGACTTTCCTGGATGTTGTCACATGCATAAATATTTGGGGACAATCTTACACAAATCAATCTAGCACAAAACTAAGCAAAGCTTGTGCTATTGGTGCTAGGTGACAATATACATATGTATATTGATTAATACATACTTATATACATAGAAAAACACCCATGACTCAGGAACAAATATGTGTTCATCACACAAATAAATGCCCTTACCAGGATTCGAACCTGGGACCATCAGCTTCATAAGCAGGGTCACCATCCACTAGGCCAGATGGTCGTCCAATACAATAAATAAACATATTCTTCACGATGCCCCCATCACATTTCAAGATTTTAAAACCTTTTCTAAGGGCTTAAAATGCTTCAAATCTGCTTTTGTGACTATAACTGTCAAGTCCAATTTTATGTTATGAGTTATGAAATATAAATAACAGTAGGGTGGCATTTTTCATAAGCGAATAACTCTTCAATGTTGTTTAGTGGCTATCAATCTTCTTAATTTACTAGACTCTGGCCTTATTGAAAAAGGTAGAATATACCATCTTCATGTCCCGCAAACACATCATCTACGAGGGCAGCAAAGCCATACTGGTCCACATTCTTTGTGACTTCTTGAGAATCCTCATTAGGGTCTACAGCCTTGTCATATCTAAAGACAACAATTGACATGTTTGAATTGAAACATAGTAAACTTTTCAGTAAATCAAAACAAAATGTAGAACTGCATTAAGATTGGCTGCAAAATATTGTACAAGAAAATACTAATATTATAATTATAATACAATAAATATAACCACCAACCTATGTATCCGAGCATGCTTCAAATAAGCAGCTGTAAGCTCTTGGAACGAGCAGAGATACTGCAAGCCGCCAAGTTTCCATTGCCCATCCCCAGTGACATATATGGCCTGCATACTCACATTGTTGTGTGACATTCCAGCCTGGTAACATGTCAAATTATAAAAATTAAAAACTCAAAAGTGATAGGGCTCTGTAAGCGATATTGGCGCTTTGATCTGCCATTTTGAACTTATGATTGTTTTACTATACCCTATATCATTCTCACACTGAGGCAAATCAAATTAAACTTTATATGTTGATATCTGTCAAGTGGGATCAGCTGTATGGTTGCCAAATAATTAGACATACATACAACTAAAAAACATGACTCCTTGGGCTGTCATAATCCCAACAAATTTTTTTTTTATTAAGTTGTTATGTATGTCTGATACTTCTTCACACTTAAACCGCTGTACCGATTAAGACAAAATTTGGTATGGTGATAGTTTGAGGAAATTAATATAATTTCTATATTTTTAACTAACATGTGCTATATAAAAATAACCAGACCTGTTGATGTAGAAATACTAATGCTCTCAGTATGTTATTCAAGCCAATGCATATCTGGAGCGGAGTCAAGGAGCCAAGCACCTGTGCCAGTGGTTGCACATACTCTGTGGCCAGGTAAAAAGTAGATCTTTGCTGCCATGCTGACACATAGCGCAAGATACATGGGTGTCTGTACTTCAACAAGTTCTGAAAACAGGGGTTAACAGATTATGTTTATTGTAGTGACTCTGGACCATCTGTAAATATTGATAGATTTAGTTTGTTAGTGTAAATTCTTAAAACCAATATACCAACTGTTAAGACATAATATTTTATGTTAGGTACTCATAAATCTTGCGTTGTATTTTATAGAGAAAATTTCTGTGGATGAAACAGGAAAAAGTACATACGTTAGAGAATTTTTCCAGAGGTGTTGACATTGTCCATAGAGGGCCCGACACCACTTCCCCTTTAAAAACAGACACAGAACCATCACTTTTTAAGCTGAAATAACTACAACTATCGTTTATCGTCGCTCTATAATGGGCCCAAAAGTCTGTTATCTCAGCCGCCTTCTCTTCAATCTCCAAGCCACTTAGTTGTGAACCCTCATTGCCCATCATGCGGATATTTTTTAAGCCTCTTATTCTTTAGACATTGAGCTGAAATGTGAAATAACTTGACTAGGCACAGTATTCCAAAACTTTGGGTTATTTAAATATTTTAACCTTGTTTTACGTTCTGTCACTCTGTGTCGTGTCGTGTCAGTTGGTGCGTTTTTTTTTTTTTTTTTTTTTTTTTAATGGCTTCGCGCTCCTGGCGCATTCAGCCAGACGAGTAAAACGGGGAAACGGAATTAAGGATTACATTAAAACGGGTAGGACGGAATTTTGGAAAAGGATCAGGAAAAGGTTAATAATTCAAATAATTTAAAGTTTAATGTTGTGACGTGAAATAAAAGAATACAATGATTTAAATATATATGGAGATGAATCATTAATATACAGGAGTGTTGTAATAGATGTGGGAAACGGAACTTTTAAATCTGACAGCTGTCTTAATAATATAGAACGGTCATATAGGTTACAATTACCAGAAAAAAAGATATGATTAAGATCAGCGGGATCAGTTCCACAAATACATGCAGAACTGGCCACACGATTTTGTAGTTTCAGGTGTTCCGGTGTACATACATGGCCCAATCTCATACGAATCAACATACTAGTTGCAGGCTTTGGCAAAGAGATTTTAGCAAACCAAGGTTTGGCAGGAATTGTTGTTTGTATGCTACGATAATGTAACGCAGCGGCACCCGCACCAGATGCCCATAATTTTGTCCATTCCATTCTTAGATATAATTTAGGCAGTGCCAACAGGTCTTCAGCAACATTCCTAAACGGAAACATGTCCCCAGAACTAATGGCATCTCGAGCCAAGTCATCCACCCTTTCATTGCCTTTAATCCCTCTGTGTCCAGGGATCCAGGCAATGGAAACCGAATACCCTTTAAGACGACATTTTAACAGTTGGCTACGGATTTGATAAATAATTGGGTTATTAGATTTAGATTTGAAAGGAAATTTAGCTATTGCCTGAAGTGAACTTAGAGAATCTGAGAAAATAATAGTTTTTTTAAGATGCATTATAATGATGAATTCTATTGCTTTCAGAATTCCAAAGCACTCGCCACTGTACACAGAGGACTCTGGAGGCAACTTTATTTTTTGGTAAATATTAGACTGGGTGAGAAGTACACCAATGCCAACACACCCATTGTCAGACATCTTAGAAGCATCTGTGTATATATGATCAGCAGCTAGGCCATCTGTTCCAATGAATCCCAGGAATTGTTGATTTTGTTCAACATCATTCTTAGAAATGCCGATATTAAGGAGAACTGGAGGATCAAGTATTACAGATTCATATTCATACTGGAAAATGGGAAGTGTTGAAGAGCTAACAGTGGGAGCTGAAATAGATTTAAGTTTTTGAAAACTTTTAATCAAACATGGAGGACTCTTGTGCTTCCAGTAGTTAGAAGTAGTTATTTGAAGCAGGAGGTTAGACAAGATAACCCAGAGTTGATGATTAGAAAATTGGGAGCAGCGGAAAATAAACCTATCACAAAGATATTGGCGTCGTAAATGGAGTGGAGGCTCAGCACACTCAACTTGCATAGCATTGATAGGGCTTGAATTCATGGCACCGCATATCATTCTCAGGGCTTTTGATTGAATACGATCTAATTTTTGGAAGCCTGCTACAAATCCTGGCTCTAACAAAAATGTTCCATAATCTAGAATACTTCTTATCAAGGCATTATACATTAATTTTATGCAAAGAGGATGCGAACCCCACCAAACTCCTGAAACACACCTAAGGATATTAATATTTTTTTCACATTTAGAAACTATGTAATCACAATGTGGAAGACCTGTTAATTTATTATCTAAAATAACACCTAGGAACTTGGTTTTATCTTTAATGGGAATGGAGCAGTTATTAAATTGCACATTGATTGGAGGAGGAAACAGTTTTCTAGTAAACAAAACTACAACACTTTTAGGAACTGAGAGTTCCAGACCATTTGAATCTAACCATAACTTCAATAAACCCAAAGAACAAGTAATGGATCTACTGGCCTGTTCAATAGAAAGGTTTGGTGAATATAATAATAAATCATCAGCATATTGCAAAATTCTGACAGTGCCATTTAAGGATGACTCTAAATCGGATGTGTAGATATTATATAGCAATGGACTTAATACGGAACCTTGTGGAAGACCTCTCCAAACTAAACGGGAAATCCTATTGTTGTCATCTATAAGAAGGCTAATGGACCTTTCTGATAAAAGATTTATTATGAAATTGCTTAACATTATTGGTACAGCTAATCTATGAAGTTTTGCTTGTAATACTGAGACTAAAACATTATCATAAGCGGCACTTATATCAAGAAAAGCAGCTACTACAGACTCATTTCTAGAAAATGCTAATCTAATTTCTGCAACTAATATACCCAAACTATCATAGGTAGATCTACCTTTTCGGAATCCAAACTGACTATGAGAAAGTAATTGGTTTTTTTCTACAAAATATTCTAATCTGTTTTTAATCAAATGTTCTGCTACTTTAACAAATACTGAAGAAAGGGCAATTGGACGATAAGAAGAAACATCTGTTGCTTGTTTGTTGGGTTTTAATATAGGAATAACTATTTGAGATCTCCAAGAATCCGGGACTGTACCAGATTGGATGACAAAATTTATTATATTCAGATAATAAGAGAGAATACCATCACTAGCATTTGCTAAAAAGGAATATGGGACTCCATCATCCCCAGGTGAAGTATCTCTTAAACTACTTAGTATACCTTATAACTCTTCTATTTTAAAAGGCCCATTAAATACAGTATAATAGGAAGAGTCAAATGAAAAGGCAGCAGGGTGGAAAACATGTTCTTCGGGGACTGATGCTGGTGCTAATTTGTCCATGAACTGATTAGCAAGGTTAGGAGGAAGTGTCTGTCTAGATGGCTCATTGAAAGCATGTTTGAATCTTTTAATATTATTCCATACTATGGATGGTTTCACGTCAGTAATTTTTTAGTCTCACGAGCAACTTGTATATATATCTCGAAATTTTCATTTGTCATCGAATGACGATAACTTCTCTCTGCCTCCTTGCGGTTTCTGATTGCTTGAGAACAATCATCATCCCACCAAGGAGGAGAAGGTATTTTACCTGATACACTGTTTTTTACAGGGAAAATTTCATCAGCTGCTTCGCTAATCGTCTGGGCTAAGGCAACTGAGCAGCTAACTACATTACTAGCATCTATAGTGGGCAAACACAACAATTTCTCCTCTACGCGGCTTTTGAAAAGTTTCCAATCAACATTACTTAAATTATACTTAAGCCTAGGGCTAGGTTTTGGAGATGGAGGAATGGAAGTTGGAAATGTAATAATAATAGGGTAGTGATCACTCCCATATGTTGAATCTAAGGTATGCCAAGAGAGAGAGGATGCAAGATCGACCGAACAAATAGATAAATCAATAGCGCTAATTGACTCTGTTGGCGCTGTTCGGCGGGTTGGAGAGCCAGTGTTTAAAACACAAAGGTTGTGTTCGTCTAAGATATGTATGAGACGATCTCCATTATAATTAGATGATGAACTACCCCAAAACTGGTGATGCGAGTTAAAGTCTCCTAAAATTAACACGGGCCTAGGGAGAGAAGAAATTATTTGTTCAAGCTCATCAAAAATGGATGATGATGGATGAGGTATATATACAGAAATGATACAGATGTTATTTACAATGGCAGCAACAATTGAAAAATCATCGCTATGGGATGGAAGATTATAAGGTGAAAATGAAATGGAATTCCTGACGAGTAGAGCTACACCGCCCCATCCGCCAGGACGGTCCTCTCTGAGACATGAATATCCAGTAGCTCTAAGAAGAGCTCCAGGCTTTAGCCATGTCTCAGAGAGGGCAAAAACAAAAGGTTGAAATTTGTTTAATAAATGTATTAGATCTTGCTTTTTATTTATTATGCTTCTGCAATTCCACTGAATAATTGTGGCCATTATTTTTAATAGTTGTAACAAGTACATCAAGCATGGGGGCAACGTGGGACGGTAGTTTTACATTGGGCTGAGATAAATGATTAATTAGGGCTTGAATTTCGTCAGCTACTGATGTATTCTCTTTGCGAGAATCTTGCTGTAGTGCACAGCCATTTGGAGGAGATGGAATGGTATACTCATTAACTAGTGCATTATGAGCTGCTACATCATACCCTGTCATGGTCTTTCTTACTGGACGTGGCTTCAAAAAAGTTGTTTTTTTGTAACTATGGGACTGCATGGTTGTGCTCGGGGCTGAATTATGGACTCTGTGATGTAAATTTGGCTGGGACTGTAACTGTGGTTGTGGTTGTGTCAGAAGGACATCGGCGAATGATTTAGAAACTGCAGGATGTAGTTTGACAGCTTCACCGTAGGAAATACAATTATTGGCCATAGTTATTTTAATATCCTTCTGTCTCTTATGCTCCGGGCAAGCCCTGTTCGTGGCGAAATGAAAACCATTGCATAAGCAGCAAATGGCATCTTCTTCCTCCACTGAACAGGTATGACCGGAGTGCATTTGACCACACTTAAAACACTTTGGTTTTGATCTGCAATTAGTTTTGGTGTGTCCGAATTTAGTGCAATTATAACACTGAATTGTGGGGAAAATATACAATTCAACAGTCAGTGAGTTGTAGCACGAAAATACCCGTTTTGGTAAGACTTGGCCATCAAAAGTTAAAACAACTGTTTCAGAGGGTTGCCACGAAACAGAACCATTAACCGTAACTCTATGGTTTAAGCGCCGCACTTTAAGAACATTTCCGCACCCAATGGGCACGGAAATGTTTGACAAAATTTCTTCATCCGACCACTGTGCAGGAATGCCGCGAACCAAACCCATACGGGTCACAGAAAAAGACGGTATGTATGCAGTAAGATTCTCTAACTCGAGACATGGGTCAGTTACAAATAAATTTGCATCTAAATAATTTGAGAATGACATTGCTATGCGAGTTCTGCCAATGCGCTTAACACTTCCGTTAATAATGTTTCTGAAGGCCTTTTTGACGAGGAATTTCCCAAAAGATACCGGGTGCAGAGATGAGCTTGCGTCAGTCTGTTTGAGTTGGACGTGAACCATAAAGGGTGCAACATCTGAATTTGAAAATAAGTTCCTACCAACCTTGGTGCTAATAGCGCTATTGTTTATATTTGTATTTAAATTGTCAGAGGGGATTATGGTAGGCTGCGTGCTAGAACTCGAAAGAGCTTGGGAGTTTTGTATGTTTTCCTGGCAATCGCACGAATATTCCCCGCCATTATTTTTCCTTCTTTTTTTATTGCAATTTTTGCATCTTTTTTGTACTTTATTTCTTTTAAGTTCACTCCTGCTACCCACAGAAGTGTCAGTATCCATTGCCGAATCAACGGTCACATTACATCCGACCTGGAGGTTTCCACCTCCAGGATCAGGAGGATCGTCGTCCCCCATAGAAAATTTACACGAAAAAACTTACCAACTATGAAGAAATCCACTAATTATATATACAAATAAAAGAATATATACAAAATATGTGAAAAATTATATACAAATTACCGATTTCCTGATATTACAATAAAAATAATGTACGAGAAACAAAAAACTAGACCGCCGCGTTTCACGTTTCCCGCGCTTTTTTTTTCAGTTGGTGCGTTTGGTTTGGTCGTTAACGTCCAACATAATTGCTTAAGTTGGATACACACTATTTTGTAAATAGGTTATCGCCAAATTTCGCTGCAGATTGCTGGAATTGCATTTTTGTGTTCTGCTATTAGTTGCACTGGTGATGAGACTGAATTCACTGAATTCCGGCCGCCTGAACCTTTTAACGCATGGCATGGCACCAAAGAATATAATACTCACTATGAGCATGGCATACTGCATAGTGCATCCGATTCGCATGTCGCTGCAACGTGTGAGCGGGATGTCGTTATAATACAGGTATAGCGTTGTCTCGCTCAGACTTCGGAGCGACGTGAGATTCGGATGCAGCATGATATGCGTCTTTAGTTTTACATGTTGGCACTACTCACTACTAACCCAGAAATATACCGTCAATTAGTACATCTTCCTATTATCTGTTCCAAAGAGCATACATCACTACGTTTTAAGAGACGGGACTCCCATACTAGCGAGTGGAATCAGTTTGTTTCGCAAATCATTACCAAAATGTACGACAAAAAACTGTCAAAAAACCATAGTACCAACATAAGCGATTTAAATAGTGTAGTACGCTACACGCTTGAGTTTCTTATCGATACTGATAAAATGGGGAGGGTTGAAACATAGACTCCTGTCTACAAATGTTGTACTCGAAATCAGGTTAGTATCGAGTCCACATTTAAGTTGTATATTATACAGTGGATAACTTTGAATGGACTAATCATTGTCGTCGTTGGCCGGGCTTAATGTGGACCCGAATTATTTATATACAGTTTTTAAGTTGAGGTTTTTCTTATTAATAGAGCTTTATTTTCGAAATGATCTGCACATACATGTTTCAATTAATGTAACTTTTCTATGGAAAGATGCATCAGGTCTTCGTTCCCAACAAATTTTTATCCACTGCCTGCATCTGAAAACATATAGACTTGGATAAACATGACTTTATCTACAATATATATTATATTCCAAGTATTTGCTAATGAGTAATGAGATCATCAACTGATTATTTAGCGTTAATATGCATCTATAAATCATGTTTTTTGGCATCCAGTTATCAACAACCAACAACCCTTTATCAATGCTGTAACTTTTTATGTATTTATATGTCTGTTAATCATGAGAATCGGTCTAGCCTAGTTGGCAGTGACCCTGCTTATGAAGCCGATGGTCCCAGGTTCAAATCCTGGTACGGGCATTTATTTGTGTGATGAGCATGAATATTTGTTCCTGAGTCATGGGTGTTTTCTATGTATTTATAAATATTTATATATTAGGTGTATATATATCGTTGTCTAAGTACCTACAACACATGCCATGCATACTTAAGGACTTAGTCAATTTGTGTAATAATTTCCTATAATATTTCTTTATTTATCATAAAAACAGAGATTATTTTCTTTTCTTTTTTTTATACTACGTCGGTGGCAAACAAGCATACGGCCCGCCTGATGGTAAGCCCCCCTCGTTGAGCTCTGGCAACCTTACTCACCAGCAGGAACACAACACTATGAGTAGGGTCTAGTGTTATTTGGCTGCTGTTTTCTGTAAGGTGGAGGTACTTCTCCAGTCTGCTCTAGATCTGGAATGACATCCACTGGCTGTGCCCTACCACACAAAGCGAGATGACATTCACAATGCCCATACCTCTCTTTTGGACGTAGTTTAAGGACGTACCCGGGTCCATCTAACATTTTAGGTTAATATATTAAATAATTACTAAATAAAAAAATATGTTAACTAATAACCATTAATGCATAAATGATAGATAATTTTCCACTAAAAATCTTCAATGAATTAATTATGGTCATATTGCATGCAAGTTAACTCATAACTCATAACATCTTTATTGCTCATATATTACATTGAATACAGACCTTGTAAGGGCACAGCAATTTGTTCTTATACTATAAGTACTTATACTTAAAACTAATCTTATTAATTACATTGCACAGCTATGTAGGTAAAAATAAACCTTAAAAAAAAACTAGCATTCTATTTTGTCGGAAAGGTATCTTCATAAAACTCCTGTAAAGAATAATAACTTTTATCTAATAAATAATTATTTAAGGCGGTTTCAAATGATTTAGGTTTTGCTATTGATTTTATTGCTTGTGGAATTTTGTTATATATTTTTGTTCTCAGGAAATTTCACATATTTAATTAAATTATTTACACTGATATACAAATAAACCTACAGTTGTCGATAGTTATAGTAAATCCCTAGTTCACAACGAAAAAGAATTTAAAATATCTAATTTTCGATATGTTTATAGCCTGCTGACCCAAAATAAGGTCAAAAGGATCTAAAGCAATACTTGCCGGTCTTCATCCAAGGGAAATTTCGCCTTAAAATCCCTTTTTCGTGATTTTCTCGAGTGGCTCGCTTGACACATATTTTACACTTAGTACACCGTTTTCTCGGTGGCATTGTAGCAAACTCGCTCTTTACTCTGATCACGGTTCACTTTTTTCGACTTTTTCACTAAATACCGAAAAATAAATTGCACGAAATACCGAACAAAACATTGAAGCCTTCATAACAAACAAAACAATTAGGTTTCAACGCTTCAACTGTTGTTTACTCTGAGAGTACGTCTGAATGTCTGTCAAGTTAGACCAGTTTGACAGCACTAGCTTCCCTCGAACAATTAGGTTTGACAGTTGACTTGATGTAAACTTGACAGAATAAATAGCACTGACGTTTTCTTTTACTTCGCTGGCAATTATTTGCGAAACAAACTCCATACAAAACTTTTTTTGTTCCTAGTTGCGTCAGCCTGATCTGTTCTATCCGCTGTCAAATTGATTTTGGAAGGTTCGGATAGAGGAGAAAATATTTCAGGTTTGGAGGTTGGGCCAGTAAAAATGGCTTCAGCTTTACTGAAAAAGGCAATCGTAACTAATCCAAATGTAGTACGTAAGACGGCTGCAATCTTTTGCAATGCTACACGGAACCGTAAGTCCGTTTTTAGTGATGTCGATAAATTGTACTTGTTATGGTTGTTACGTCACTTCTTTTAATCGCAGATTGGAATTATCAGTACAAACCTGGTCCATACCCGGTAACCTTGGAACAGCGCGAAGCGGCAGCCAAGAAGTATGGGTTGAGCATAGAGGAATATCAACCGTACCCAGAGGAAATGGGTTATGGCGACTACCCAAAAATGCCTGATATTGGCGCTGACTCCAAAGACCCTTTCTATCCATACGATCAACCAGAGCTGAAGAGGAATTTCAACGAACCTGTAAGATATTCACCAGCAGTACTTCGCATGTCTTACAAACATTAATCACCCTCATTGTATGTGTGCTTTACCAACTTAATGCCTATGACGTGCCTTGGAACGTCACTCAGGGTTTCTAAAATAGAAGGTATAAGAGAATTGGTTGATATATGTAAGAATATAGTAGTGTTTGTCAAATAGTTGTGATAGCACTTTTGAAATACCTAAGTAATTTAATTTTTTTCTTCTAGATGCATGCCCGAGCTGAAATTTTCGGTGAAGACCGCTATGACATAAGTATGAGACCCCGCTTTCCTGTATGGTACCAGGCTATGTGGTTCTTTGGAGTTGTTGGAGGGTGCTTTGCCCTGTACTTCTACCTTGAAGACATGAAGATGGGAAGGCCTGTAACCATCAAACAGTACCCTAAAGATGGACCACACTATACCTTCAGTTCTTAATTTATTTATTCAGTTGTGGTTAACTGTTTAGAAATTGAATTGGAGAATTAGCTTGATTAAATGATTAATTTTTTTTTCTGGAAGTATTTTTTAATTAATTATTTATTATACTTGTAATATCCTTTGTTACAAACACAGCAATAATATACCAAAGATCTTATGGCATCTTACAATATATTTTATGAAGATTTTGTGTACTATTTGATAGAGTCCACACACATAGCTAAGTAAAATATATTTTTTGGTATCTTACGATATTTTATAACAAGGCATCTTAAGATACCTTGGAATATATAGTTCAGTATATTAAGATATATTATGGTATATTTCATCTCACTCACAATGTAGGTGCTAGAAAGACAGCAATATATATTTTGGTATAATTTTATTTATTTTATTGGCATCATATTTATTTTATTGGCGTGTGTGATGCTTAGCTATACTTTATCTGTTGTATTACATCGTATAATATATATTATCGCTTTGTCTGTGACGGGCTTAAGTGTGTACAAAATGATATGTCAAAGTCATAAGCCTAAGTGTGCTTCCACTTTGAAGTTGTGAACCCTTAGTCATGGGAGCTGGCAGCGGGATGCCCTGACAGGGAAGAAAATAAATTACATGTTTTTTACGCGTCTGCACCAGCATTAAAGTTGGACCAATATAAGTCTGCAATGATTTTGATAGCATAACTCTGAACTATATAACACAAGAAAAATAAATGACTGCATAGATTCTTCTATTCCATTTATTATGCACTCTCCCTGAAAGTATTCCTGGCGGCACCCATAGTGGAAGCATGGCCTGAAAAAAAAGCCCCATGAACCCATATTAGCAGCACGGCTAGGGAACATGTAAACTTACCTATAATTTCAAAAGCTATAGCCATGTGCCGTATGTAAATACGGGACAGAGAACTGCTATGATTGTTTTGAACAATAATTGTTAGACAATAAACAAAGCCATTGTATCTAATAAATAGTAAACCTCAAATTACTAGCCCGAAATTAATTCCATGTTAGGTTTAATTGATGACAAACATCTTAGTATTTTGACCTATGTAATGTAACTAATGTACATCATACACATGTGTTAAGTACAAAGAGAGATCTGCTTTGAAATAGTGTGGAACATGAAACCACAGGAGAAACAGAAAAAATTGCAGTCTCAAAAACTAGAAGGTGAAATAATAGAACTTTCTTTTAATAATGAATTTATGTATAGTATCTTATCAATTATAATTAAAATTAATTATTTATATATACTAGTAAAGTATTCATCTTCTAGGTCATACAGATCAGCGGCAATATCATCTCGTAAGGACATCAGTTTCTGGTCACACTCTTGCTGCTTCGTCCTGAAGAGTTTAGAGTTCTGAGTAATAGCTTCATTAACTGATGGAAAGTCGTTTAAAATCAAATATTGTTTTATATCAGACACTAACTTCATAAGTGACTCTCCAGCTCGCACTGAAACATTTGAATACAAATTAGGTCTTATTAGGCATATTTGCTTAGGTAGAGGCAGTAAGTAGTTAAGGGCCACTCCATACTAGTGTCTCCCAAGAGTCAGCGTCTTGACAACTGTGTGGCTGCTCAACCAGCAACACCATTTTCCATAACGCTGACTGTATGCCAGCACTTAAAAGACGCTAGTGTGTGGTGCATTTAAGTCACTTGGATAGGGCCAGTAACAGAATACATATAACCATATACCAAGTCAGTCTATTTCTTTAGGTAGTTAAATAAATGTAAACAATGTGTTTTCTCATCTCGGGTACTTAAAACATTCATTAGTACCAACCAAAAACAAACCTACCTGGATTGGTCTCTTATCATTCTGGCTTTAAGCTATTTCATTAATCATGAAAAAAATAATTCATTCGAAATAATATTTTTTTTTTACTGTTGATGGCAACCAAGTATATAGCCCGCCTGATGGTAAGTGGTCACCGCAGTCTATGGACACTTAGAACTGCAGAGCTGTTACATGTGCATTGCCAACTCTATCACCCTGCATCCTGGTTGAGTTCCAGCAACCTTAAACACTATGAGTAAGGTGTAGTGTGTTAAGGTGGAGATACTTCCCCAGTTGGGTTCTGCTCTATATCTGGAATGACATCCGCTGTGCTGTGCCCTACCACACAAAGCGAGATGAAACTCACAGTGCCCATTCCTCTCTTAAAATATAGGATGGAAATTACCAATATTTGCAGCTCTGACTTGCATTTCAAAAGTATCTTGTTCTATTTGGGTCATCCTGTTCAATTGAGACTCATTTTCTCCTTTAGCCAATTTTATGATCTCTGAAAAAATAATTATAGACTATTGCATTATGCCCATGATATTGAAGAAATGTTTGAATTACTTTTCGTACTAAAAAGTAACAGAAATACTGTTTCAACTGTAAATTATAACCAGTAGTACCTTCAAAATTGTCGAGCATACTCTTTACATCTTCTTTCAGTCGAGTAGTGTAGGATTTCAACAACGCTTCTTTGTTTTGAGGCAAATTTCTATGCATGTTACAGGGTAACGCAAGTTACACGTTAGTATTACGAATTTCGAAATGTAATTACTGTAATATTTTTTAATGCGCTGATTACGATAAAGCAAAGCATCAACAATTGAACGACATGGATGACAGCATTGACAGTCATAATTTTATTGTCTATGGTTAAGGTAGCATTCAAAAACAAGTAATAAAAAAACCGGTCAAGTGCGAGTTCGTTTTACTCGCGTACCGAGGGTTCCGTACAAACTTTGAATTGTCTCGTATAACTATAAAGGCGCGGAAGACTTTTGAACAGAAGTACCTATACTAAGTATAATTGTGTAAAGCGCCATCTGTCGGCAAATTGTCTAATTTGCGCGATGTGATGCACGTTTGGTGGTTTTTCGAGGATAATTCTGTGATAATTCTCTATCATGTGAACGGATTTCAAAAATTGATCTTTTATTTGAAAAAAGGTGTATTTAATGTAATCTCATAGAAAATTTTAGGTGTAACAAACACATGTAAAGTTGGTTCAATTCAAAGCTGAGTATTATATTCTTTGATTCAAAGAATATAATACTCACTAGGAGGTTCAATTGCAAACTGAATTCGGAAAGGTTTTATGTTAAAAAAAAAGTTATCAAGATAGAGGTCTGAGGGCCTACCGCGATCCACATTCGACATATTGCCTCCTTGTCACACTTACGTACGAATTTACAAGTGCGACAGAGAGTGTCATCTGTTGTTATGCCAAACAATAATTATATCAAATGAGCGTTGTTGCAACTAATATTATATTATATTAAAAAATATAGCGATCGATACGCACCCATATAATATATAGGTCCTTCCCGATAGTATTCCTTTCTAATTTATTTATATCAATAGAATAAACAACAACCAAAGAGCATATAATCACTACAACAACATGCATATTGCTGAAACAAACTGGCAATGTTACATTTCAATTTAATACATAGCCCTTAATGCTCCAGCTTTACCCTCCACCGATGAACAGCTGCCAGACGTTTGGAATCGTAGCCCATTTACCGGAGCTAGTTCTCTGTCTAAAATGATTATGTATGGTGCTTGCAACATCGGAAACGTCACATGCGCGTTGCTCACCCTTTATGTATGTACGAGTATTGTATAAGCAAAGAGCATATCTTCACTATATATACTATCATTGGCAGTTTAGGGGATAACTACATGCAGCTCCCTTATTCTTACAATTATTAAATATGCGTCAAAAGGATTCCACAATAGCCGAACGTGCCCGAAAGAGTATTGATTTTTTTAGATATTATGTTGGGATACCTAGGTACTTGCCGGTAGGTATCCTAGGATTGAAAGTATTGATTTCTGAAATGGGCGGACCACGCTCAGTTAGTGCCGGTGTTCATTATTTTGTTAAAGAAATTTAAGAACATGGAAATAGATTCAGAAACAGAAAATGATATCTTAAGAGATTTGGCGCGACTACAACTATCTAAATTTGAATCAAGTGCTGACGAAAGCGTTTTACCGGGAGAAGATATGAACAAAGAGCACACTGAGCCTTTGTCATGGACCAACCCACCTTCCCGCGAGGCCCGTGAGCTAATCGTAGCCGAGGAGATCTTACGCTTTGCCACTATTACTGAAAGACCGTTCACATCTTTAAGCACACGAGCAATTCAGGCAGCCCCGGAATTGATATCTGTTACCCCAAGTAATACGACTAAGAAAATTAATGAAGCTACGGCGCATCTAACTTCTGAGGTTGCAAATGGGGATGAGATGCCTGCGGTTAATCAGGCGCCTTCAAGATCCACCCGCATTGCCTCAGATGCTGGACCAAACGGCTCACAGCAGCCACTTCAAAGTGCGAGTTTTGAAGTGTCACCACCATTAGTGTCCAATTCTCCAGATGCTTATTTTCCGGAAAGAGAAGCTGCTTTTCCAATTGAACCCCAAAAAAACAATTGCCCGTACCGCTTACCAGTGTTTAGGCCGAATATAGTACCTGTCACAAATCGAATACTTGCGGCTATAGCTCAAAATGAATTGGAACGCCCTACGTCTAATAGTCCAGTGGTACTACAGCCGACGAGCAACGGTGATATGAGCCAATACTGGCCGCGTAACAATGGCCAACTGTTTCAGTATTTTCTTGAACATTTAAGATTTATTCAAGGCTCAGATTTGTCTAGCTCATCAAGCCCTGATTCTCAAGGTCCAAGTCGCAGTTTTTCGCCGGTATTGAAACCGTCGATAAATAATTCTAATGATGAAATATCATCATTAAATCAGCACATATTGCTGACTACTAAACTTGAAGAAATGGTTACTAAGAATTTAAAGGTAATAGTCTCAAGCATGCTAAAGTATAAATTAGAATTGAAATCATTAAAAGAGGAACTAAACACTAAATTGACACTGTTACAGAATATAATGGATGAGACTGGTGTTGAAACAGTGGAAGGAGGTAACAATTATAAAGATGTTAATATTGACGTCAACAACGTTAATAAGGAAGAGGTAAACCCACAAGAGGGAACATCAGGAATTAACAGGAAGGGAATTCCATTGGAGGCTGTTGATGTAGATAATACTTGCGACCCATGCCACTTACGGCCATGCCTAAGAAATCACAACCCAAATATTTCTAATCTATATTTTGAAAACGATATAAACCTTAACAGAGGAGTGGATGCTTCATGTGAAAACGTAGCTCAGTCGGAATATCCCGAGGAAGATAAGTCGTCAAGAACAGAGTGGACAAGGCCAGAGAAACGAAGACTTGGTATTGTAATAAGAGACTTTTCTAGATCAATGAAGACAAAGGAGTTGCAACATAAGAAATCTAATTTGCTTAAAAAGGGCAGAGTTATTGCACAAGCCATTGAAAACAAAATTTGTAAAATTGACCAAGAAATCATGGATGTGCATAAGAAAACCTTGAGGCAAGTAGCACTTCCACTGAACCAGATTCAAGAGTATGATTGGGTTAAGGTGGCGAGTGTGTTGAATGCTAAGCGATCACCGGAAGAGTGCCGAACGCATTGGAAATGTTTCCTTCACCCGAGCATCAATAACGGCGAATGGACTCTAATTGAAGCCAGAGCGATGGAAATTATAGCCCAACGTCACAACTTCCGAAACTGGGACGACATTGCAGAGGAACTTAATACTGGGAGAAGTGGTTATCAGTGTTACCAGTTCTTCCGTAAATACTTGTGTCCCCATTTAGAGTTACGCGGCCAATGCAACCATAAGTAATATTACTAATACTAGGAGAAGCGGTTATCAGTGTTACCAGTTCTTCTGTAAATACTTGTGTTCCCATTTAAAGTTACGCAGCCAATGCAACCATAAGTAATATTACTAATACTGGGAGAAGTGGTTATCAGTGTTACCAGTTCTTCTGTAAATACTTGTGTCCCCATTTAGAGTTACGCAGCCAATGCAACCATAAGTAATATTACTAATACTGGGAGAAGTGGTTATCAGTGTTACCAGTTCTTCCGTAAATACTTGTGTCCTCATTTAGAGTTACGCGGCCAATGCAACCATAAGTAATATTACTAATACTGGGAGAAGTGGTTATCAGTGTTACCAGTTCTTCTGTAAATACTTGTGTCCCCATTTAGAGTTACGCGGCCAATGCAACCATAAGTAATATTACTAATACTGGGAGAAGTGGTTATCAGTGTTACCAGTTCTCCCGTAAATACTTGTGTCCTCATTTAGAGTTACGCGGCCAATGTAACCATAAGTAATATTACTAATACTGGGAGAAGTGGTTATCAGTGTTACCAGTTCTTCTGTAAATACTTGTGTCCCCATTTAGAGTTACGCGGCCAATGCAACCATGAGTAATATTACTAATCTTAAGTCTTGAGTGTCCATACAAAAATAATGAAAGTAAAGTAAAAGTAGGAAATAATTATAAAGTTTCAATGTCTACCTACTCTTTGGTAGATTTGATGGAATTAGGATTTTGAATACGAGTATACCTAAGACTAAATTTGAAGGCTGACGTAGGAAATTGTTGAAGGATAGACAGTTAAAATATGACTAAAAACAATTTATTGTCGGTATGAAAGCAATGTATTAACAAAAAAGAAAACAGAACTTTCTGTTCAGAATTTAGATCGGTAATTAGTAATAATTACTTACTGATTTTAGGATGCAGGGATATGTTGAAAATATTGACTATACGAGCAAGGACCAATGATTAAGAAGTAATTTACTAAGGCAGATCAAAAGTTTAACGCTACAATTATTTCTAATATGGAATAATGATAAAACAGAACTGATATTTATTTTATTTTCTTACGATAACTTCGTATATTGAAGACAAACCAAACATTATTAATAATATTAAATAAGAGGTTAGGTATGTGCAGAGTTCAGCAAGTAGGTAGTGTGTACTGTGTAGCTAGTTGCTTGTAGGTACCAAATAAAAACTCAAGAACAAAATGTCCCTGTACCTACATACTCGTACCTCAGCAACTCGTAGTGCAAGTGCAAAGTGCAGGTGGGCAGGGCATTTGGCGAAAAGGAACAGTGAGAGATGTATATCGTCTTAGCTACAGACGGATAAAGAGTGAATACCATCGACTAGGTGCCAGGTGGTTAGATGATACAGTAGATAATTGTTGGATAGTTGTTTAGGGACATTTCATCATGGAGCATGACTTCAACAAGATCTTTGCGGCCTAATATTAATATTGCTGTTTAATATTAGAATAGTCATTAATACCTATACCTTACTTCGTATCTGTTCTTTTTAGTTGCGTTAAGATTGTCAGCGAGCCACGGCGAACAACACAACAGAAAACCATATGCACTTATGTATGTGTTTCAAACACTGGGACATCTACTTTAAGTGCTTTGTGTACCTAACTACTTGTGATTAAACCAACACGATTTTCATGCATAATTTTAAAACTAATACGGGAGTTAATCGCAAAATCCGCGCAGCAAGATGTTGATACAATTCCTCGCCAGTCTGCCTGTGACCACGAACGTAACGTCACGTTCGAAACGTCAGGCCATATAATAAAGTTTACGCGATTAAGTCCCGTATTAGTTTTAAAATTACTTGTGACTGATAATAAGTTTCCGATCCGAGGACAAAATTTACTGTCTTCATTTGTGTCAATAAAAAAAATCTAAATAGTTGAAAGGTAGTAAAAAGTAGTTTTATCTTTACAGACCGCTCAGGGCTCTAACCGCGAAAATCTAATTACGTCTTAGTGAGAGTAAAAGAGAAATATCCCCGCAATTTGCGAATTTTGGTTTCCGCGGTAGGCCCTGGTTTTGAACTGGTTACTTACGATATCTGAATTCAGAATTGTGTGGTGTCTCAATGTGCGGTTGTGTATAAATTAACCTTTTCCCCGCCACGTCAATAAAGCAAAAAAGTGCCAACAACGCTAAGTATCAAAGTGCACGTAAACAACCCGTAATATCAAGTCGTGGCGTGTGGGGCACGAAATGTACTCACTTTATATCACGTCAATAGTGAAAAGATTAAAGTAAATACCTTCCTTCCAATATAGTGCATCGAATTTAAGAAAAAGTGGTTGTGCTTATATGTAAAAAACAAATGAATTCTACCCTTATTTACTTTAAAAATACATAATGATATCTTACTCTATCCAGACATATATGAGTTGTCCCAAGAGAGTGCTGGTTTTTTATTAAGATACCTAAGTAAAACAACCGGTTATATGCTCTGATGGAGACACCTCTCTTGCCAGGGCAGTCTATGTCTATACCTATATTTATTGTTTTACTTGTACCTGTACCTGAAACTAAACTATTGCTAATTTGATATTCCTTATTGATGTTTTAGGATAAGTGAATGTTGCCAGGCACTTGCCATAATTCTTATTCAATTTAAAAGCCAATCGATGTTATGGATGTTATTTATTAATTAAATGGTATGAACAATTTCAGTTTTTTAATGTACATACATATTTTACGTTGCGAAGTGCGGCAGTTGTGCGATTAAAGTTTAGTTTGGGCGGTAAACCGGGAGTATTCCTTTAATCTCAAGGCGTTAATGTTGATAAAACCGGTGCTGTCGTCCGGAGAGAATCCGCCGGCGACGTCCATTGAAACCAATTCTTTATTGTACAGGCTGGTTGCACTCTTTCGGGCTAGGATTGTCACTAGAACAAGAAACAAGTAAACCTTTGTTAACCTTGACCATATCACATATTGAACATTTTGTTCATCAACCAATTTTGTACATTCGTGAATTCGTGATATAATAGAGAACTGTTCAGTCGAGTACCGTTTTTAAGTAGAGTACGAGATTGAAAAGCTAGATTTTATCACTATTGTATACAATACGTTTTCAACGAGTCATCTAAAATAATACCTTTTTTAATTAATGAAAATTGATAATTATCTCAGTAGACAAAAATGTAGTACAAAAGACATAAACGCGCGCCTGTTGTCGCCCGTTTAGTCTTTTCTACGGGAGTGCGGCGGCACGTTATTGGTCGATTTTTGTATAGTTACGACGACTTACGAATAACTACATACATGAAAAGTACGCAATTATAGTTTGATATACGAAATCTTAATTCAACCATTACAGTCGACGAGTAGAAAAAATGTAATTTATGCATGTGACGGCGGTCACTCTGTCAGGTAAGTCTAGTTGTATGTTTCGAAGTTATGAATAACATGTAAACGTATTTAATAACGACGATATTAATATCTACAACAATAATGATCATTGAATGGAGGTTGAAAATTTTAATATATTTTCTTCTCTCGCCGTTGACTCATTGTGTACTTATCCTGAATCTTACCATTTCCTTTGAAAAGCCTGACGGTGACGGTGCCGGTCACGGTCTCTTGTGACATCTGCAGACACCGCGAAGTATAAGCCGCTTCAGGTGAAAACCAAAAGCCGTTATAAACGAAGTCAGCCATCTTGTCTTGGAGGTATTTCTTTAACCTGATAAACGAGAGAAGCACACATGTTACATAAATACACAGTTATAATAGCAACATGACTGCACGACGCTGAGCAACATTACCACCGATTAAACATTGCAAGTAACTCAAAATATATTAGCTCATTTTTAGATTCGTGTGTAGTGAGGTGTCATTTTGTCGGCTCTGTTCCGAATAGGGAGTCACTCAGGAATAGGGGGCCCTAGAGCACTCAAAAACAGGCCTTTAAAAAAAAACGGGGGCCGTGATGTTGGGGGCCCCGGGCACGTGCCCAGAGTGCCCAGTGGGAAAGAGGGGCCTGGTAACTCCTTCAGCAGTTTGTGACGGACCCACGATCACGTATATTATTTTATATATCAATGCAATGCAATGGTTTTGGACAAAGAGGCGGCGGTCTTTGGTGTCGGAGGCCAAGATCCACGCCGGGTCGCGCCACAACAGTAAGTTCGACGGAATTTATTTGAAAGGATGGATTCAAAGGCGATATTACTAGTACTAGATATTTTTACTTACCTTAGTACCTCTCTGTCAAGAGAGTAAGCTTCGAGATCTAGATGAGCGGCGTGTAAGATTGTGCCAGCCGGTGTTTCGTACAACCCTCGAGACTGCCAACAATATTTTATTTTTGGTACAGAATAGTTCAGATAGGTACTTGCTCCAAAACCGAATTAAAAGTCTGCAACAAGCTAGATTCTTCATACAAACGTAGTTATGCTCTCATTTTAAAAAGACTAGCTGGATTGCTCTGAAACTCTCTGAAACTTTGTCCTTACCATACTAGGATAAGGTATATCTAGTCCTGTAATTATGTAGCTTCAGATACCAAAGTTAAGAAAAATATGTATAGCGAATTTAAGTTTTTCATGCAAAACTTGCATTTGCTATTTCGTTTGTTTTATAAGCTGGGGCTATATAAACTAATTACAGGCGTAGATCATTGTATGTGCAGAGTTTCATTAAAATCCAACACGTAGTTTTAAAATGGGAACGAAACTCCATTTGTATGGGAAGGTAAAATTCGGCTGACCTTGCTGCGGACTCTCTTGTCTGTGCACGATACGTATCCTGAGAACTTTGTTTCATCTTGTTTCATTTTTGTCTGCTCTACATCAGGGGGCCTACCGCGAAAACCGAAATTCGCAAATTGCGGGGATCTTTCTCTTTTAATCTCACTAAGACGTAATTAGAGTGACAGAGAAAAATGCCCGCAATTGACGAATTACGATTTTCCCGGTAGCCGCCCAGAACCACCCACGATTTTTGACATATGAAAGGTCAACAAGCGACAACGAAAAAAAAAACTGTAAATAAAAGAAATACATTCATAAACGTGTACTATAAAGTTACGATGCCGCAAATAATCGTTTGTCCCTTTCCGACGTATTGGTATGATGGAGGTAAGTGTGTACAGAATGTAACAAAAATAGTTGGGATCCGTTTACGGGCTTATTCGGTATCGTGTTCTCATCAGGAAAAAGTAGAAGACAATTTTATTTATGCGTAAGAATATGTCGTCCGTGTCGGCCAATTCTTCATACAAAGATCAATTTGTTTTGCGTCCAATGAATGTATAAATGATAGATAATACTTTATATACAAAAGAGCCTTTTGTCGTGTTTCGCCAAATTGACAATAGCAATGCTAAGGAAATAATGAAGACGAACAGTATTTACACAAAGTCATTGTTATAAATTATTCAGTCTTCGTTGTTTCCTTCTATGATTAAATGGGTATAAATGATATAATTATTACCTTTAAGCCAAGGAACCTATTTTCGACGATGTCGATCCGGCCAATGCCATGTTGTCCACCCAGCTTGTTCAGGGTTTCGACGAAAGCCAAGGGATCAGTCACTACCAGTGGCTTCTCGTGACCGCTAGGTATAGTGGCGGAGATCGGCACACCTGACAAATACACAGGGAAGTGATAAATATGTATATCCTCATAAGGCTCAGACATACAAGAAAAAATTGTAATGAAAAAAAATTATGAATGCATAGAGAAATAAAAGTACCCAAGCTTACTTATTTCTCTATGATCAAAATAACATTTAAAAACCGCATATAAAAGAATAGGTTAATGTACTGCATATTATATTAAGTCTCTTTCTTATTATTATTGAAAGGTATGTGACCACTAAAAAAAAAACAAAAACAAGATTTCTCTTGATGAATTGCTTTACCTTTATCAAAACTGATGTCGATGTTGCATGGATAGTCTTCCGTCTGCTGGAGATCTCTAGTCATCTTGTATATGCCGTTTGGAGGGATCGCTGACGGGTCTTCTAGAACGCCAGATTCATAGCTGTATAAGATATGGAAGGTAGATATTACTTTGGTCCTGAGTCATACACTTAGGGCTTGGAAAGCTGATGTTCGTCTGACATGGCGAAATATAAGAGCGTCTCATTGATTACGGAAGTATAAAATAACAATGTCTACACTTAGGTGCAAAACTGTCCTAATAGTAGAATGTGGAGAAGTTGATGTATATATTTTGTAATTTAGAATCTGAAAGTAGAAAAACACATTTAAATTTTTTCAATATTTCTAGTTCCTCCATTTCCTCCTCCTCCAGTTCCACATTTTGTAAAGTATAGAACGTCCTTGCGCCGCACCGTGCATAGCTAAAGGACGTTCCATACTTTACAAAATCTGCACTGCCCTGTGTTGCGCGGAACTGCGTCGTCTGCGTCTCACCATTACGCTTAGCCTGACAGTTCCTTCAAGTCTCTTTTGGTAGGGATTAATTTAAAATACCACTGGCTGTTGGTGTGCTGAGGCCAAGACTTTTATTGGGGAAGTCGGCAGACGTTTGAGACAGTGGTCATGACCCTGGCTCCGGGTCGTTCCTTAAGCAAAGCTTGTCCATCGCGGACGTGGGCAACGCGGCTAGCGTGATGGGCTCCTTAGCATCTGGAGGGGCGCGGGGCGAATTTTGTGTTTTTAATTTAGGTTAAGATTTATGTAATTTATTAGTAGATTTTATAATTATCAAACTGTATTTTGATGACATTTTATGTGGCAGTTTCTCCATATAATAAGGGACTACGGAACCCTAAAAATGGACTGTCAAGGTCATAGGGAGTATAGGGTAGGGACCATCATTCGGCGAGAGATATACATAATACCAATTATCCAACCAAGTTAGTCAGTTACATACGGAGCCTTCTACCTTGTATTCCTAGATACCTGCCTATAAATGTAAAAATAATATTGCCCATTACCTTATGTGCATGATGTTTTCGTCGGTAGACCAAGGCTCTTTAGGCGTAGCAGAGACTGGGATGTTTTCCTTTTTAGCGAATTCTATAAGGTCACTACGCCCTTGGAACCTCTCGTAGAATTCTGGTAAACGCCACGGAGCGATAATCTACCCAAACCAAAGTGTAAATAAAAAGAAAATCATCGAGTGTCCGTACCATCGTTATGACGGGTTAGAATGTTGTAGGACAATGGAAAATAAATTCGAAGAAAGTCTTACCTTGCCCTCCGGCCAGAGAGAATACACACTCAACTCGAAACGAACTTGATCGTTCCCCTTGCCCGTGGCACCATGAGAGATGTACTTGGCGCCCAACTTCTTCGCGGCGTTGACAATGCCCACAGAAATGCAGGGGCGGGCCAGAGAGGTGCCCAGATAGTATCGGCTTTCGTACACTAGTCCCATTTGGATGGCCGGGAGCATGTAGTTAGTCACGAATTCGTTGCGAAGGTCTTCCACGATCACCTAGTTTAAATTATAATATTTTCAGGGTACAGCAATTAGAGTGTAGGGTAGGGACAATTACGGCTGGATAATTTAGTTATAGCAGTTAATACAATTACACCAGCTTACAAAGTTCCATTATGCAACAGCAATTAGGCATAGATATGAATACAGACATAGTATCTATATGACCTATACATATAATAAAACTTACTTGTTATTGAACATATTCTTCATGTTCTTATGAAGACAGAGAATGAATTAAAATACAGTGAAAGTATACTTACATCCTTAGCTCCAATGTCTTTCGCCTTTTTTTTTGCTTTTCCGAAATCCTCGTCTTGGCCGATGTCAGCCATATAACACACAACATCATAGTTTTTTTGGATCAACCTAAAAGTGAAATCCACGAGATAAATTACTATATACTAAGTCACTATACTTCTTCATAAAAATTATATTAACTGGATCGGTTAAAAAATACCCTGCGTCTGGTGCAGGGCGTAAAAATATCATACCATTTCAAGATACAGCTAGTATCCAGGCCGCCGGAATATGCGAGGATTACGAGATCTTTGGCCATCTCGCAAGTGTCTGGTCTTCGAGGAATGTAAGATAACACTGAGCCGAGCGTCCAGCGTTGGGGTGGCGTTACAACCAAATGCTGAGCACGTGCGAATCGAGCGCTTTAGCGAACCAGCGAGAGCGCTCCCGGATTACAAACTGGTATGTAAGTTTCACACGAAACGATTGGAGTCGGGGCTTGTTTCACTAAATCCTAAGAAATTAAACTTATTGTACAGTAGTTATATTCCATTTATCTCTAGTCGTTGGCCAAAATTAAAGCCGCGTCCCGACTTCAACTGATTATTTTTGTTTTGGTTGGTACCTCATAGTCTACGGAACGCAGTTTTGCATGAGAGTTATTGCGATATCACACGAAACCAACACGTAGATTAGGCTATACACGGCTCTCGAGTCCACAGTATCAGTGGATGCTGAGAATTAGACTCGCTTGAGCTCCGTAATAAATCTTGAAGCAGTCAAAAAGCACTCGCGATAACCTCGGAGTCAGCTCCAGAGACAAGGTGACCTCACTGAATAATAAAACACCTCATTAGACGATTATATAATTTAATAAACGTTTCAACACTTTAATACTGATAATGAAGTATGTTGCTATTATAAAGTTGTCTAGTTATATATTAAAATGTGAATGTCCCATCTATTTCGAAAAAATAGTATTTTATATTGATATACTATCTAGAAAATGCCATGATTGTAAGTGTACTACTCAATCTGTTTAACATATCATGTTAAATTAATTAAATTGTATACTTTTGAGTTTAACTGTTTTTTTGGTTAAACATCTCAACTACGATACGATCGGTTAAGCATAGTTATTTCAGTAGCATAATACTTATATTTTGTTGTACTTAATTTTACTACTCGTATAGCCAAGGGTAAAGTCATAGTATTCTAATGATGTATAGGCCATCTAGCCAGGCGTTCAAACCTTGTCTGGGGAAAAAATTTACATGTATTATGGTTTTACTCCTGATTATACAGCTCTATGTCTTAGATGGTTTCAGCAAGTAATTAACATCGGTAAATATTTAAGATAATGTAAACACGTCCAATTACATATAATACGACTAGTCGAATTTAATAACGGTATTCAAGTGACCCTAGGTTCCAACGATTAACATTTTGAGCGCCAACGATTCATTCACGTTGACTCCAGTGTAGTTCGACACAGAAAACTATGTTTCTCTCATTCAGCCTCGTGAACATAAATTCTGTAACGGGCAATTACACTAATTACGTGATATAATATTAAAACTAATAACTGTCTTATTTAAACATGTTTTTATACTATTATTATTGCTGTACTCTTCTTCTAAGCTTAACCCGAATATAATATAAAATCAGAGCTTAAAATGACAACATTATATCACGTTTGTTGTATTACCGGGGCATGAATGGCATCCGTGTTTCAAGTTTGACGCCCAAAGTGTTAGTCTCGCAGCGAGGAGTTTAGGCTGGGCCCGAATTCTACGCAAAAAGCAATCAAACGACACACGAACGGGACCCTAGCATAACCAAATCCTATACTCGAGCCTGGAATTTAGTATTTTAAAGTACTCTATACTTATTTGTTAAAATAACTAACTGTCGAAGTTATCAACTATATAATATACTGTGGAAGAATGAAAAAGCACAAGTGCGTGAAAGATTAACTCCTAGACAATCAGAAGTTGGAATGTAGACAATTTGAAGTCATTAATAAAGGCGACGTCAAGACAATAACAACTTTAATCGTTAGAGAGTAACCATTATAAAGAATTATCACTAGTGAAATCCTATATATAAAATACAACACGATGGCCGGCACCAGTTGGGGTTACAAAATACCAGCTCGTTTCGGAGAGCCAACTTGTTCATTTCAAAACAACAGAAAATACTATTCATGGTGGTCCCTCACAGGCTGTTACGTTAAATGTTACATTCTTCAGGGCTCCGGTTTTTTAAATAAAATGACCATCGCGGTCCGTTTCTACTTAAGTTTATTAAATAAGTGAAAAAAAATTAATAGTGCGGCCATTTGTTTACAGCCACTGTGGGAACACCATAACTATTGAAAATAGCAGAAAACTGGAAAGCGATCAAATAAGAATGACATTTCATTTGAGGAACCCGAAAAAAATACTCAAGTTTTGGGTCTTCTGAACTGAATGATCGATCAAATCGAGATGTTCTTTCCATAAATGCATTAAGGTACAGAGTCCAGAACCAAAGTCTAGCCCGTAAAGGCGCCTGCGGCTCTGGGCCTAAGCCCAAGGCGCAAGAGCCTCTAATGTGGCAATTGGCATTTTTAACCCTATTGGCTGCCAGCGCCTGCCGGAGCGCTGCAACAGTCTGCTTACAAATTCGAGCGGTGTGGCCAAGGCAGGTGCAAGGGCGTATTTATACGGGGTCGATTCCCGCATACGACACACGACCTAATGTAAACACGCTATAAGATCTTTTTTCTTAAATTTGGCATTAAATCATGAAGAAGCAATGTTTACAGCTATATCCCTACTTCTTCAAATCTAAATAACAATATATGAAACAGACAAATGGATGCTCGTAATATGCAACATACAAGTGTTTGTTTCTTGACATTTAATGCGTAATCAATACGCTTTTTCTTTCAATGAATAATTTTATTATAAATATGAAGATCATCGTCATCGGTTTGACAGCACACATTACACTGGCTATACTTAGCTTAATTAAATCTTTGTATAGTTTTTGTTCGCCGTTAAATCTACATGAAACATTAAAAATAAGCTGAAAACGATGTAGCCAAACAATGATAAACTCGTTTATCTATTGTAATATTAATATTCTAGTATCTTGTCGGAATTGAACGGGCGGTACGTGTATGTACCAATTTTCTTAACCATTTAGTAGATAAAACACTAACAAATCTTCTGTCATAAACAAAATTAAAAACACCGCTAAACCTACCGAGGCAACTACTTTTCGTAATCACATTTTTTCTCAATTCTCATTCATATAAAGGTTACGTTTTGTATTTTAAACTCGAATAATTAATACAAATATAATGTAACCAATATTAAATAATTCTGATTTTTGCAAATGTAACTCATCTTAAACATATTTTACATATGCGCGGGAACGCGATAGTTTTTTTAACAACTTAATTTAAATAACAAATAATTAAACAATATAAAATATGGAAATTTGTACAAACATTAAAAATATTCGCTGAAGTTTTACACGAGTGCTAAATAATCTATTAGCCCGCATCGGCGGGGGTCTACTCCTACGCGGCGCCGTTCAAGTTCGGTATCACATGGAGGTGCATCTAGCCTTGCACTACGGTACGGGCGCGGCACACCGCTGAACAATTAGCTAGCGGAATACTACGGCTACCGGACACGAGCGCCGTCTAGACAATTACTAACACATAATGAACTATGATGTCTATGACAGAAACGAAGCCGAAGACACAAGACACAAAGTGACAGCGTCAAATAATCTATATAAAACTGGTGCCCGGAATTATGATTAATATTTCGTTTCTGTCTTAGTTTTTCGACTTCTCGTACGCTTGATTGCAGTTTGTATAATTCATTTAGTTACTTTATTGCTGAATATTTCACTATATGTTAAGCGAACGCACAATACGGTAATAATAAATTTAGTAATGTCAAAAGACTTCGTCCCCGTGATCCAAAATGTCTGAAGAGCCCGTCCGCCAACGCTTCACTGCCGGCACACGGGTAGACGGGCAAGTTAGACTAGTGGCTGTGAGTTTGATGATTGGTTGACGTTGACGATGTGCGCCACGTTCAGTTAAAGTTAGGCGGTGAGGGAGTTGAGATCGGACAAGAAGTTGTCGGGAGTCAGGATGTGCGAGGAGCCGATGATGACCTCCCAGTTCTTGAGAGCGGCGGTCACCTCGTACGCGCAGCGAATCTCGGAGAAGCACACGCCTGGAACAAACGATGTGATTGATAACCTATGCGACCCGCCTACGGAGTCGTTGTGCTCGTATGATATGATATTTATCAGTGACTTAACATAACAATAACAACATAGATACCTACGATATTGGATGAGTGAGAAAAGTGGGATCTTGGAAGACTAGATTTTATTTGAGGTGTATTTGTATGAATTTTCGTCTCACATCTGAGAAGCAATTTGACGATATTGCTGCAGAGCGGATCATACCAAGCAGCTGTAATGGACTACATTATTCACAACACAATAAGTTTTAATTCGATTATTCGTCGGTTTTAAATCAAGACCCGTGACAGTCAAAGATTTAATATTTAAATGGACAAATTATTAACTATAAAAAATAAAATAACAATAAAATTACCGCACTGCGTTTCATCACACATAAAAGTTTAAGAAAAAAAATACTAAAATGTCACTCCTAGCTCTTATAAGAAACAAAAATAAAAAAAAGACAAACGATGAAGCAGAATAGCTATGGTATCAATTTTTTTTTATACGGTCCATTTTATTTAAATATATGCATACACAAAAAAAAACATAATAAACTTAATACTAGATTACAGGACGATATTATAATAATTACTAATTACACAATTAAAGAAAAATTCAATTAAGACATTAACAACTTAATATCATTTATTAACATTGCCCGTTTTTAGAGCTTATGCTACCTATGCCTAAACTAACAAGTTGCGTTGTAAAGTACAATCTCTTACCTCCAACGACGAAGACGATGAGACGCGGAACGTTCTTGACGGTTTGCTGCGCCTTGTCCTTATGCCAGTGACCGTAGCGAACGCTGGTTACAAACAAAATCGACTGTTACACTTCAAATGCCATTGCTGTCTTACAAATCGACTTAAGAGTGCAAGGATTTCCCGTGGTTTGTTCCCGAGATTTCCGTATTGAACATATTCCCGTTACAATAAATCCCTTCTCTTATCCCTTAACCTCCCAGTTCGATAGATTCCCAAATCCTTAGAAAGTAGAGATAGAGATATAAAAATCTACTGTGCAATTTTGAAAGTCGGCAGACGTAGAATACTTACTACCGCTACTAAAGATCGAATATTATCAATTCACATGCATAAGTTCCGAGTACAATCTTTATCCAAACCTTTGTAACATTTTTTTATTACTTATTGTACTCAATTTTTTCGATTTAAAAGTGTACTAGAATAGTTTTCAAACAATTATTAGCTTCGTTATAATAAAACAAAACGATGTATTTTTCTCAAACTTGCAATGAAATGTTGACATGACTTACTTCAAATTAGATTCGGAAATACTACACGGTGACGATGACATGTAAAGAAATTTCATACTGTAAAGCAACCTTCTTTTGTTTTTAAAACGTCTTGGCATTCAATTATCAATTAGTAGTAGATTCGTAATTTCTTTTTAGCTGTGTAAACCTTGACTACTTTTTTTATTTCATTGCAAGTTTGAGAAAGTACTATGCAAATCATGGCGGGAAACGGGGTTGCTGGCCGCGTTGCTATTCGTCTATATTTACTTGGCCTGCAACCCATCATTCCCGGTCTCTATAGTAATGTTCTATTAGGTGGCAGAAAATTAGATGACAACGGGCTTGTGATCGTAATAGGCACTGTACCAGGGAGCCAACAACGATCGGCTTACCTGGTGGGCGCCTGGTAGCCCGAGGTCTGAGCGCGGCCCGCCAAGTACGGGAAGTGGCGCTGGTCAAGTTTGTCTTCGATTGCGTCTTCGATGATGTCCTGCGGAGAGACAAGCATACGACGTGGCATCTTTGACATTTCTCTATGAAACAGCACCCGTATTCAATTTACAAGTTAGGTACCTGCGTCAAAGAAGGCCATTATTTTCATTTTTTAATTTTCTTATTTTTTATATGCTCTTGCATGTATTGTCTACGATAGTAGCAAACATGGACGCAAAATTTGAACGCATTCACACTAAACTTAAAAAGTATACCATTTTAAAAATAGGCAGGTTTAAGAATCGTTCTTTGGCGCAGGTATTGTCGTTCGTGTCAACTTTTATCCTTTGATGGCTTCAAATTCAATCATGTGGAAATAATGAAACAAGCTAAAGCGGATAGTACTTACTTTCATGACAGGCGTCCATCGCGACATTTGGTATGTTTGTTCCGTTATCCTCTCTTTCCTCGTCACCTGGTATTGCTTTTTCCTGTTGCCCTGCGAGAATATAATAAGTTTTTGTCAAAAATTCCATTTTTGGTACATGCTTTTGTCGCTGACTGTACTTTTCTATCCACAGGCAACTAATACTCATAGAAGAAATTCTAAAAACCCCATACACTATCAGGTTGCGTTGTTTAATCACAGAGTTCCTATGGCCACCTCCTGTCTCCATCATCAGATCAGCTTGATGGTGCCATAATATTGCATTGTCACCCGACTTACATATGTATGCAAAATTTTATCAACTGGGAAGTGGGTCAAAAATAGATTCCAAGATTTGACCCACACAAACATCATACCTACTAACTTGGCAAAATAAATAAAAAAGTTAAATAAAAGCTTGTAAAAACAAAAAGTTGTAGGTACACCAGTAGGTACATCAAACAAAGTATATATCTCTATTGTTCATTTATGTTGCTAGGCTACTCGCCTTTCTATCATATGCAACACATTAGTAAACCATATGGTATTTGTCATTAAAAATTCATGGTTTTTCTGTGCGATTCATATTAATTAGCCGTATATTCCATCTAAGCGTCTTATATTCCACATTTAAGTGGCTGACTGTGTCTGGCTGCGACCAACAGCGTTACCGCTTGGCCCATATTGTAATACCCTCCCACAATTTAAGAGGGATTTAAATCTTCTCAGGTCAGAGGTATAGGGTTAGTGCCGGCGTAGCTTTATTTGACGTACAATAACTTGAAAAATAAAGTAACTTTGTCTAGTACTCACATCGACGACCACGTTGAGCCCGAGGTAGGCGAGGTTGAGCAGCGTCTGCTTGTCGGACTGCTCGAGCTGCGCGTGCGACACGAGCTTGTTCAGGTTCTCCTCGGATATGCCGTTCTTGGACATGATGTACAGGGCGATGATGCGCATTTTGTTGTTGTTGTCCACGGACTGCAAGCGAATATTACTCTTGTATATTACACCTCAGTACTTTGATGGATTGTAATAATTCTAAAACCAAGCACTGGCTTTTTACCCATTATAAAAAAGAAACTAGTTCAAACTGTTGTCTCAGCAAATTACACAGTATGTGTAGGACTGTCATATGTTAGCTCGTGACAGCCTGGTCACAGTATAGCATCCATCCAGCCATATTTGAGGCCAGGTTGCTTTGAACAGTGATTCCAAAAAAAAAACTCTAACCTATGCCTGTGCCTCTGTTACTTTTAGGACAACAATTCACTTCAGGATAGAAGATTGAATGTCTACTTGTGTGTCATCGCGTGTTGAGTGAAATTGGTACATGTTTAAGGGATGAAATTGAACGAAGTATTAGAAACATTAATTTTGTATCACGCAGAAACGTCTGCGAACGATGCTATTAAGCTTAAAAACAAATTGAATGTGGAAAAATTCACTGTCTTCGGTGGGACCGGATCGCTAGCCCATTGCTCTTTCATCTGAGCTACTAAGGCCTTACCCAATACAGCGATTCTTTCCACCATATATGAGCCATAGAAGATTAGAGATATGCTGCAGCAAAATGACTTTCAAAACACTTGCCCGTAGCATATTAAATTTCGCAATGTCAACTTAATGGAATCATAAGTAATATGTACACAGAGAAAAAATTAGATTAATTTATACCCTCGCAAACAGCACTTTACTGGACTTGGATAACTTGCAGTAACACTATAATACCAACTAACAGTTGGTTTTTGATAACGGTTCAGACAGGTTGTTGTGCGGTGGGCGGACGTTACGTGGCATTACCTTTGCATTGGCCAAACTGATTTTACTTCAGTATTGCAGAGTTCATAGTGTTGATTATAAAAGAAACCGCATATAGCATATAGAATGAGGCATAAATAGGGGGTATTACTACAATATTCTGCCGCTAGAGAGCAGGACTAGCACATATTGTAAATCATAGAGTAACTTATACATTCTATACCTTAGGGTGGTATTCCATCTGTCCAATATCTTGGTATTTGCGTCTCACATTTTGCTTAATGATTTATAACAAAGTGTAATTTCTTAATGCAGAAATAGAATTTTTATATAAAAACTTGGCATGTCGTTAACATTAAGATTGCAATGCATTTAATTGCTATATTAAAACACGAGTATACATAGAATAGGAAGTTCTTTTCCTGCTGAAGCTGTTTAAAATGGCAAGATTGAACTCTAAGCAATCTCCCAAGTATTTGATCTAACCTGGTTTAGGTTAAGGTTTGTCAAGTCAGCACTGCTAAAGACATGGATTATATATAAGAGTGGATGGATTATATGAACGATCAATAGCAGCATGTATGGATGGAGCGTGCGTGACGTGTTGGAAGCAGCACGACAGGTTCCCCTCGTTCAAGTCTAAGCTGCAGGCCACTCTTTGGCTGAACCTATGTAGTAAGACTTCTCATTTTAAATGCTTTTTATTGAAAATATATACTGATTACAATTATAAAAAGTAGAACAAAATCTGGAAAGCCTTTGCATAATAATATTATTTATGTATTAATAAATAAATAAATAATAATAATAACATAACTAAAAACAAGTAAACAAAAAATATACAATAACACAAGTCGTTTGGCAAGTAAAACTATTAAAAAATGAACAAATTGGACGATAAAATTGATAAATAAAAATTAAAAAGTTATCTCAAGACAAGACATACAGTACACAGTACAGTCACCTGCACTCTTATTAATACACAATGATGGCCGCAAAAATATCTGACACGACCTTATTTGTAGAGCCATAAGAGCGTGTCACATATTGTTGCGGTCTTCGAAGAGTAACATATTATTGCAGGACTGTACACGAATTGCGATTGCGTTTGTGTGTGTTTGAGTGAGCATTTTAACACAAAGACTTATGTTGACGTTTATCCGTTTTATCTGCTTTGCACTTTGATAACTTTGGTATACATTTACGCATTTAAATTCGTAACTGTGGCATTCTTGGCAGCTAGGTGACATAATATATCAGACGGGTAGATAAATTCAAATTGTATTAATGTACACAAAATCCTAACTAGGTTAATCTCTCCTGTGTCAAATGAATTGACATTCCAAAGCATACAAAATGTTTTCCTTAAAAAATCAAATCATGTACTGCTATAATACTTTTCAAACTAGATAGGTAGGGTGACAGGTGCAATCTCCATATAATTTATAACCTAAAAACGCCAAATCTCCCAAAATTGTATTAAAATTATCATCAGCTTACCCATCGATAGTTTGAAAAATACTATTTGTGCACTATTTACCTGATCAAGGAGCACTGGCACGATGCTCCTCATGTGGTCCTTGATCTTCTCACCCTCCGCGTCAGTGCCCATGGCCAGATCCTGGAACGGGAGATCAGGATTCAAATACACGTGAACAGTGCTCGAACTTTCAGTGCGGATGGCGTAAAAAATTATGTCTTTTCGCACATGGACATGTGGCTTGGCCGTTTCGCTACCTTCACATGGGCGTAAGGTGAAAAATGTATTCGCTATTTTTTATTATTTTTATACAATAGTTATTGTAGTAACGAAACGTCTAAGCCACATATTTTGACTAAGGGGTAGAGTTACGATTTGTTGTTCAGGGAACCAGACTTGAAATCCTTATTTTCTTGTATTAAAATGTATCACACATGCATCTTTGTGGTAGTTATAACCAATTTCCATAATGGGTCATCTAATACTAAGCATGTTAATACAACAGCACACAAAATCTCTCATACAAAGTGTGCCACTATTGTCCCTTGGACAACGGGACAGGATAGCAACATAAAAAAAAATGATTCACCCATTTCCATTAAAACAATCCCATCAGATAATTAACTCAAATAGGTTTATGTTCATGTTGGTTAGTTATGAGCAGAAGAGTAATATGAATTGTTGTCGTCAGGTGACAAGCTAAACTCACTTAACTCACTAATTATTAAAAAAAATATTAAACAAAAATCAACCTTTTGTAGTAGTAATATGGTTAATTGTATTGGACGTTGTATTGATAGAAATCAAAGTAGTTCCAATTAGTGCTATTTTTAGAAAATGCTTATATCATGATGATCACCTGCTCAACTTTGCAGAGCTTGTCGACGTAGCCCTGGTAGGCCTTCATGCAGTCTTCGGCGAGGCGGAGATGGGTCGCGTATTTTGACAATTCCTTCTGGTACTGCGGCATCTTCTTTATCATCTGGGACAGGTCTCGCATGGACTGCTTGTCTCCTGATTTAAAAAATCATGGATAAATTACTAAAGTTTAATTTTAAAGGGTAATAATATCTTAATGAAGTTTATATCGGGTTATATTATAGACAAAGGTACACGTAAAGTATTTCAAAATATCACAGCCGCTAAATTGACAGCTGTAGATGGCGCTGAATGGCGCCACATGTTAAGCGGTAAAGCTCTGGCTTCTTATGATACGGACGGATTTCATCGCACCTGCAATAACATATACATAATGTATAGGCACATTGAAAACACGCTCCGACGCGGCCCGACTCCAGCCCGTCTATGGAAGCTAGAGGCAAGGAATAATCTCCATAGGCAGAATTGTTGCAAAAGTGTCCAGCTGTCAGCTATAATTAATAGTTCCAAATCTCTCCAGAGTAGCGCTAGAGTAGCTAAAAACCTAGGCGTTATTGACGGAGAGAAGTGCGCTGTCTATGATTAGATTTTCTTTTTAAGTATTCTAGGTATTGTAGCGCCACCTATTAATGGTTTTTTGACGGACACTTTTTGCTATATGGAGATTCTATTCCTTAATTCTACGTTCCATAAGCCCATCGGTGGGAATCGTACATAAGAAGTCAACCTGTTACTTGCCATTAAAATACTTTCGTTTCCCTTTCGTAAAATTTGTAATTTCTACTGGGCGACATGTTTATGACTTGAAACAAGATATCCGCGAGTGTACTATTTCTATGTACAACATTTACTAGAGCAGAAACTGAATTTACAAAAAAATCGTGGTCTCCATACAACTGTGCCGGACGGAACTTTAACTAAAGTTGCTCAAAGTAATGACATGACATGAGTACAGTCGCGCATAAATATCTTGTATCACCTATCAGCCTAGCTTAGTTACTTTAGCGTGAAAGATTTATTTTTAATATTAAGTAGATGTATTGTAATAGTATCAATTCTGATTAATACTAAGCCCTTGTGACAATAGTGATAAGGTAATATTTAAATTGTTATTGCATGCTTTGATTACCTTTAAGTGTGGGATCAATTATAAATGAGTCCTTACAGTTTGTAACTTATAGTATGTAAATTGAATCTTCTGTTGGTGATTCGAGTAAACAAATAAATGGTATCATTTAATCGATCTGCAAAATATTCCTATTTTGATGAACAAAAATATTTATTTGGTCAGCAACTTATGGTGAGCAAGTATTTCTAAACCAGTTCGCAACTAATGTCATATTGAGCTGCTCTAAATTGATTTGGTTGACAAATTAATCATTTGATGGGCAGGAAGCGACCCACCATTAATCAAATTTTGATAAGCAATCAGTGGATGAGCGGATTATTTCATTTTGGATTATAATTTACCTGATCCGCAAAAATTGGTTACCTGAAAAATCAGTTGATCAGCAAATGTCTAACCAACCTAACCTACCCCGTTTGCTCATCAGCTGATTTTTTAAACAAAAATAATATTGGCCATCTTTTGATTACTTCCCTTTCATTTTGTCCTGCTAAAAACTTATTGCCCATTCACAAAATGTGCGGAACTAGTATTCAGGGGTAAAAATGTCCAATATGGATGGTATGGTGAGGGGGCCGGGACGCAGCTGCGGTGGGGTGAAGCTGTTGGATGTGGGGGCTCCGGCGCTGCGGAGGAGCGGCCCTGCCGCCCTCGCGTGACGAGGCGCGGGCTCTACACTCGGCTCCGCGGCTCCGGCTGCCGGTCGCCTTGTGCTCGGAGCCGCGGCCGCTCGGCTCACTCATCCCGGCGCGGGGGGAGGGCGGCCATCGCTCGCCGTGACGGGACGCTCGTCCCCGCGCCCCGTCACGGCGGGCGGGGGCTCCCCTCCCCCCGCGCCCCGTCATCACAATCGCTCTCTAAGGGTAGGAAAGACAAGACCACGTGGATAGTGGGTGCTCTGAATCGGTTTTATGACCTTGACATTATGGTGACGTGGTATCGTGTCACGTGGGCTGGTTTCGCTCCGCCTCCAACTCTGCCCATTTTTCAAATAAAACGCTAGCCACCTTATTATATTAGATTACCATTCCTTTAATATGCATGTTTTTTCTACCAACCAATTTTTAATTCTTGCTGACCGAACAATCATTTTGCAGCTCAACTCTTTATTTAGCAGATAAGTTATAACAGAAGCAGATCGATGTTGTTTATAATGTTGACCGTTTGTGAGTTATTTGCTGAACAAGAGTAGTAGCTCGATTTTTATTTATTGCCAGCAAAATGTTTGTATGCTGTCCAAATGATTTAAAGGCAATTTTTTTTTTGCAAATCAGTTTTATAAACGGCTGATCATTTAATTACTTCCCACAAATAAACTTGAAAATAACTTGTATAGAACAGTCACCTCCACCCATGCGCTTGGACTCGGTGAACTTCTTGAGGTTCTTGGTGACGGAGGTGGACACGACGGCGATGTGCTGGTGGCGCAGCTCCACCCACAGCTCGTCGTTCTCGTCCAGGAGCACCTCCTTCATCTGTCCTTGCGATGCCTCGTACCTGGTGACAGTGACACTGTTTTATGGGATGTACATTTTATTCAGTGAGAGTTTTGCTGCAATAATCTCGTGTTTTATTTTGATGGATAAGCAGGATGTCACAAAACATATGATAGGGTATATATGCCAAATTACAATATACTTATTTTTACCCTTCAAACATTATTGAATAAAAAAGCAAACTAAACATTAGAAGAATTTAGTCTACTATTGTAGGTATTGCTTTTTAGAAAGTGCTCATGAACACATCAATATGACATGAGACTGGATGGATTTCAAATTCCGGCGAAAAGTTACGTTTCGGTGTTTATAAAAAAAACTATTAGGTTTTACGTATTGCAACTTTTTTATTTGTTTTTAAGTGGTGTCATCTTAAAGTTCCTTCAATTAAAAACTCCGATAAATGAACAGTTTTTTTTAAATAAAATGATTCATGTGTCTAAAATCATCACCGTCTACCAAAAAAATCTGAACCTCTTTGTTTGTGGTAAAAATTGTCGAATACCTAACGTACGATTGCGATTTATTTTTCATTTTTAGATCATTGAAGGTGTTGTTTTACATATAAAAAAATATAAAATTATTCCGTCACCGAGTACGTACTTTAAAAATTTAATAAAGTTTTGTCACGAGTATTCGTCAACACCGTCAGCGTATTGTCAAAGTCGAGGTAGTTATGTATTTATACAGCAAAATATAGCGGGGCGTACCGCCGCCCGCTTCCTCAGCTCGGCTTTAGCAACGAAAGCGAGTACACGTTTCCTTATGCGCGCGCTAAGCAGAAAAATATAGAAATCTGTTCCTCAAAAAGGGATTTGTCACGCTGTTGCTTCATAACCATCCAGGAGAAGTTTACAGTATGTACTTGTCTGATATTAAAATCAATTACCTACGATAATGTGACTCTAAGGGAACATACTGGTGTCATGACCCTGTCGTTATGAATGTTAGTGTTCAAAAACAATCTACAATAAATGCGTAAAATTGTCAACACCATAACCGTCATTACCGGCTCTCAAGCAATGGACGGTTGTGATTCCATATGTACGGTGATGACGTTTTTTCTAAATTTGTTCAATAAAAGCCTCCAATGAAGTTCAATCCCTTCATTTCGTTGGTAGCCGTAAAGAACTATGTCTTCACACTGCTGTCATTCATGCATTTGATTTCCAAATAAGTGATATAAAAGCAACTTCAGTCTACACAGTCAGCGAATGTTTAAAGCCAACGCTCCAGCCGTATGGGCACACCTCATACCACTTATCAATAAAGCAATGGAAAATAATCCATTTATAAACATATTACATTTTCAGTCTGACTCACCGATATCTCAATACCGAAATAAATATATGTTTCATATAATGGTCCAATGATTTTCCACAAATTACCGAAATAACATGGAACTACACCTAATCTGGGCACGGTAAAGGCACTGCTGATGGGGTTCGTTCAATAGGTAAAAGAACGGCTGATTTTGCAGTTAACCATAGCACGGATAGGTATAACATCTATTGAAAAAATTATAACTATCGTACAACCACGCACCAATATCACAATGATTCTTGTTGATAAAACTGAAGTAGAGAACAGAGTAAAGATGATTGCTGGTAAACTTCAAACATTCAATGGCAGTCTGAAAGTTCATCAGGTTTTATGGCAGCGCAACTGTAACAGATTGACTCTAAGAACTTCAAGTTGTTTCAAATGCACTTATGGACAGGTGTGCAGTCATGGAAAACATTTACGCTTTATAGCAATTACAAGTTCCTGTGGCAAACCCAAGAGTTAAGCTAAAAATAAAAGTCAGGTCACAACATTAAAAAATGACCAAGCAATTAACTCTTTCGGATGTCACGAATTTACCATCTTACTTCTCATGTTCGGAACAAAATTGTAGCTAAACCATCAAATATAAAAATATTGTCAAACAAGTTAGTCACTCTCTATACGAAATCCATAAATAAGTAGTTCTATTAAATACGGAGAGAATATTATTCTGTGAATCAATGATACGAAATAGATAATATAAAGTAAAAAAAAACATTTAATCAAGTAGTATTCTATGATGATTAAATACACTATTTAAAATGTAAAACTTGACTGATACTGATAAGTAAAAATGGAAAGCTACAAAATCAAGCTATAGACAAAGAATAAAAAAACAAATATATAAAAGATATCTATATAATAGTAATATTAGTTTAAGTTTGACAGATAACAGGATAAATAAGTGATAAAGAGTACAATGCTAAAAATAAATAAAAAACTAGAACTAAGTACTTAGAAGATTACTTTATCATGACAAGGGTGTCTAAGGCATCACAAGAGTAATCATTAAATAGAAAAAAAAAGATTCTAAAAGTGTGAAAAGTTTTCAAAACAGATATTATATACTAATCAGTACGAAAAAAGTATACTGTGATTATAACTAAGTAGATAATTATTATTTCGTATTATGGGTGCCTAAAGAATCACAATACTAATCATTAAACGGAAAAAGGCAGAGATTAAAGGTGAGAAAAGTTATCGAAACAGAAATTATAATAATCGTTACGAAAAAATACTATGTTTAAGAATAGAAGACTGATTATAACTAAGTAGATGATTATTTATTTTTATAATGTTATGGATGCCTAAGGCATCACAACTCTAATCATTAAACGGAAAAGGAAGAGATTAATGGTGAGAAAAGTTATCGAAACAGAAATTATAATAATCGGTACGAAAAAATACTATTTTAAGAATAGAAGACTGATTACAACTAAGTAGATGATTATTAGTTTATATTATGGGTGCCGAAAGCATCACAACACTAATCATAAAACGGAGAAAGAAGAGATTAAAAAGTGAGAAAAGCTATCTAAACAGAAATTATAATAAGCGGTACGAAAAAAATACTGTCAAGAATAGAAAACTGATTATAACTAAGTAGATGATTATTAGTTTATATAATGGGTGCCCAAAGCATCACAACACTAATCCTCAAACGGAAAAGGAAGAGATTAAAAGTGAAAAAAGTTATCAAAACAGGAATTATAATCATCGGTACAAAGAAATACAATGTTAAGAATAGAAAACTGATTATAACTAAGTAGATGATTATTTTATCATATTATGGATGCCTTAGGCATTACAATTCGAATTATTAAACGGAAAAAGGAAGTGATTAAGGATGAGAAAAGTTTACGAAACCGAAATTATAATAATTGTCACTAAAAACTACAATGTTAAGAATAGAAGATTGGTTAAAACCATATAGTTGATTATTTAATCATGTTGCTGATGTTGTTGTTCTTAAGTGCCTATAAAGGTAATATAGAACAATGAAAATGGTAAATTTATTATTTGACAATTCAAATAAATACCCATGTTTGTTGATATGCTTAAAAAAGTTGTTTTATTTACACCTTTTTTTAATAAAACATCATTACCATACACATGATGTCATCCCCGTATTTAATAAAATCATTACCATACCACCGTGGCCATCACCATCTCGTGTTATTATTTTTCAAAGGTCATAATATCGAAAATATGCCATCATTTCGCATACAAATCTAACATAATTACTCAGTAAATATCACATAACAAATTAGAGTAGATATTCTCGCATTTATTGATTTAAAAAAATTAAATAAATTTTTGTATGGTGAAAATTTTCTTGATGAAATCCACCCGACTATTAGTGGCACTTAAATTTAGAATTCTCATCACCATACTTTTGAACTTGTCGGCAAAAGTTTAAAAGTATGGTGATGAGAATTCTGAATTATCTACACCTATACTTATCACTAACGGATTGTTTGGCTCCAGTTTGTTCAGTCTTTTAGTTCCCCTATTAACATTGAGAGAGTTTTCACATTGTCTGATCCATATCGATATCGGATACGAATAAAAGTATCGTTTTATGTATTTATACATCGATTAAATGTATATTGTTCAAAATAACATTTTAAATCCATAAAAAAAACTCTCTCTAGCAGCTGCTTTTCTCCAAAGATCATCCGATATCCGAGATCGGACAATGTGAAAATGCTCTGACATGACGTCCACAGAAATCCCGTCCAGGGCTGTAACAGAGCACACTCACTTGTAGACATCGTTCTCGATCGGCAGCAGGTCGTAGGCCATGGCCTGCAGCGTGAGCTCGTGCAGCAGCGGCGACACGCAGTCGAAGCCGCGGTCGAGCACCAGCAGCTGCGAGCGCGCCTTCTCCGGTCCCTCGCCCATGGTGGGCTCGTCAGCCTGCAAGTTCAATAACAGTGAGTAAAAGTACACGATACATTTAAATGAAAGGTCTTAGTCCTTATAGTATTCACTAAACTTTAGAAAAAGAGACAAACTAAACCTTAACCTATCGAATGCTACAGACTCAATATCCAGCCAGCAAAGACTGTATTTAATACTAAATTAATTAATACTTCAATTCCTACAAATTTCGTGTGTTATGTTATTATTTTAGTAGATGCCTTTTTTATGAATACAATTGTACCTATACACATTTACTTAACTTAAAGTTTATCGTGTTGTATGAAAAGATCGTCAGCGAGAAGACGGCGAATTGCCATCCGAATCGTTTGGCATTGTTTATGCTGTCCTTTTTAATTATAAATCTTAGTCATTTTATCATCTGGCCAAATAAAAAAAAGTTAAAGATTGTAAAGCAGTAGTAAAAACCTAATAATGTTTTGAGTAGCCTTAATGGAAAGTGAGTCGGTATGTTAACTGGCTTCTATGTATACTTTAATTCAATAAGGTAAGGTCTAAAACGTTACTTTATTTGTACAAAACGTTTATCCGTCGATCAGTACAAAGCGGTCGCGGCCGAGTGCAAGTTGACAAAGAGCCGTGAACACAACGGCGGAACAGTAATGGGCGCAGATAACAGAACTAGCAGAACGTAAGTTGTTCGCCGACCTACTTCCATACACTATGTTTTTAGAGAGCTATTAGCATTTGTCACCTTTTGGGGCAACTTTTATTAAGGAATTTGAATAGACTTGAAATAACACAAGCAGTCCACGATTATCTTAGCTTCGATTGTAAAAACATTTTTTACGTTAATTTAAAAAGTATTTCAATAGCATCGGTCATTGTAACAAGTTAACGTATCTCGATAAATTTTATAGTACCAAGACAATACTTGTAGATTAGATTATTGTTCATTCTCTTTTTTCTCGAGAAATTCATGAGATCGGATTTTCGACTATCATAATTGTTTGATTTTAGGATTATGCAAAGAATGGCGCAATGTTCATTTACTTACTTTGTACGCATCAAGTTTCTGCTGGATGAGCTGAGCAAGCTCAACGTTCCGCTCGCCGTCGCTGTTCAATAAAAACGAACATATGAGTATGTTTTCATTTCTATAGCTTGCTTAAAGGATGAGATCTGACTATTAGATACAATATACATTTAAGCATCTGGTCAGAAAATGATTGTGGTTCCCATTTGTATAGTCTTTAATAATTCACGGCGTCAGTTGAGACGCGCATGAATTTATATACTGCGCGATAAAAGCTGAAGATATATTTTGCAGAGACTTGCGCTGATACAGTTTTAACCTCTTGGCTCCAGGATTGTGCAAACGGGCATGTTTGCCATCACGATCTACAGCCGTAATTAACCGAGGAAGAATCACCAAACAACCCACCTGCGGTACCTGACGGAGGGATATTCTCCGAGCGTGGCGCAGAGCGTCGCAATCTGCTCCGCGATGCGCTCCATGCTCGCGTTGCGGGACGCCGCGTGGTTCGGGTTGTACATGTGCTGGAACGTGTTCGGCGAGTCCAACGAGAATACCTAAAACAGCCCTGAAATATTAGGCCCTGATCTACGCATCATTATATCAGCTATATATTGTGTGTGACGCAGAACGGAATGTACGGCGTCAATCGGAGACCAAGGCTTTAGTTAACACCCTATAATTTGGAAGACTTAAAGTTACAAAAGGAGCCTGGGATAAGTGCAAACGATTGTTTTCTAAACAATATTGGTACAAAAAATTCTAGTTTTTTTTTTTGCTATGCCAGGCTTAACGCGCGAGTTAAAAGAGTTTGAATAAGATAAGGTAAGGTAATACTTTTTTTCCCGCTTTAGAACTTGTGAAGTCTGGCAGAGCCTTAAACCTACCATGGGTGAGGTGTTTTAAAATGCATTATGAAATATGATTAAGTAGTAATTTCGTAAAATCTAAACATAGGTACTGAAAGCATACAGCTACGTATTCACCTGACTCTCGTAAGGTAAGAACGCAATGTTGATTTCCTTAAGCGTTTTGATTTTCCTTGCTGCCGATGACTTGCAGAGTTCATTAAACAGTTCCTCGGGACACACTAATTTAGCAGCGTGTAAAATAATCAAATATTTCAATACTAGGGTAAAAAGTAAGGTAAGTTAATTGATTATTAGCACACTAGAGAGTATGAAATTAGGTCACTGAAAGTGTGCTAACAATAGGATTTACCCTAAATACAAATGAAAATAGCAAAGCTGTAAAATTGTTTATAAAATCTTAGTAAAGTGACGTTAAACATACAGTCATAGTTTACAAACACAACTTTACAGGCTTGCTAAAACCAAAGAGAACTTGATACATATTGAGGCGGATTGTCAAAGAAAACTTTGTGGACAGTGGACACAGCAAATTTACTATCACCTTTCGGCACATGATTAAAACTTTTAGAACGCAATTTGACTTTGATCCTTATTTTTTTACCGATATGTTTTAAATTTGTTAAATATCAAAAAGCGGCGCCATCTAATATCAAGGCCAAAGGTATGGCGGCATAGTTTCGAACGATGGAGCCACAACCTTTAGCTGGTGCCTGGTAATGGCGTTCTAAAAGTTTAATCATGTGTCGAAAGATGGAAGTAAAATTTTCTTTGACAATCCACCTATATATCAAATTGTCTTTGATAGAACTTCAATAAAATATAAATACTAACCTGTTGTTCATATGGAACAAAGGCGATGTTGATTTCCTTTAGTGTTTTTATGTATTTAGCTACGCGACTACGTGATAATTCATCAAAAAGAACATCAGGGCAAGCTGGAAAAATAAAAATATTGATGGTGCAAACAAAAAGTCTTGGTTTGTTCCCACTAGTTCCTACTTGAGGCAAGTGAATGCGTATGAACATTTGTACATTGTCCAAAAACTTGCTCTCATGCGAGGGACTGTCACTTACTCACTCGCAAATGTAGAGCACAAATTCATTAATTTTGACAGTTTTTGTGTAGAAATTTGATCTGAAAAAAGAACTAGAGGGAAGAAATCCACATCTTGAAGCATGACTAGTGATATTACAAGCTCATTTACACTATATTTGGTGGATAAACAAATATATCTACATAACAATAATTTAATGTATACCTTCAGTGAAGAAAACATGAGCCGCTTTGTACATAATGCGGTTCCCTACTGAGAAATCATTGATCAAGGCACGGACTGAGTTCTCCAGTGGAGTAATGAGGTAGATGCCATCCATGGTACAGAGCGGCTCTCTCTTCTTGTGAATGTCTTCAACCACTGCAACATGTCCAAGATTATGGGTTAAATGGGTTATTAAATATTAATAGGAAACATACAGGAAGTCATATACATTAAAAAAATGTATTTGTCATATCAAAAATACTTGACATGTCTGGGATGGAAGCCCCAGACCCACTATGCACTAGGAGGCAGAGTCGGGCATATGGACATGGTTCAAAAAGCTCTTGAGTAGCTGACGGTCTTTCCTAAGAGGGCAACTGCACAAAACATTCCTATGGGTTGAAGTGTATGCGCAAGGGCCCCAAAAATCCTAAGATAAGGAGGCAGAGTCACTACCAATGAAACATTTATATTTTTCATGAGAATATATTACCATTCCCTTATGTTTTGCTACTAGCAACTGATCTCTTATAGGATTGACATGAAAAAGAAATAAGCAGTGCCTAATTGATCTATTGCTAACTGAGAATTTTAATTCAATGAAATTCTTTTATATACTTACATGTAATGCCCTCTGCAGAGATGTCATGCATCTTGCAGCAGGCGGAGACCATGCGCATTGAGAGTTGATCCACAATGAGGATTCTCCAGTCAATGCGCTGGGACTCCTTCCCCTTTGGTCCGCGGTAGCGGATCACTTCATTCATAATTTCTGCAATCATAGATTATTCTGTTAATATCAGAATATAAATTTCACTTTTTGGATGTTTAATAAATAAAAAAGTAATGGATATGTTCCCTCAAACATGATGTAGCTGATTTTTAGAATCAATATACATATTTCTAGCTTTTGTGCATTATTTGTAAAAAATAAACTTGTATAAAGTGCTTTTAGACCATTGTTCGTAATTTTGTCTATCATGCGATAGTCAAAATCTCAGGATTCGAATTGACACAGTCTCTCCATAAAGGCCTCAAGATTGCTAATTGAATTTATGGCAGCTGTATTGTGATCCAAAAAAGTGCTAGCTTTCTTAAAATTTGCGTTTTCTGAGCCTCCTGCACCTTAAGTAATGTGAACAAGAGCCATTGGAAATGTAAATTTGAATTTTACTTTGTTGTTTTAAATGTAAATATATGTAGATAGTGTTATCAACAGTACACACTGTTTGGTATGCTATGTCAGGCTTAATATTGGCGACAAAATATCTGCTGTAAAACATTAGTAGAGCTTATGAACTCTACTTATTACTAGCCATATGAAAACAAGGCAAGCTCGACCGCTGCTTAGACCGCCAAGTGACGTGTGCCACCCTCCTCATCCCACAGACTTAGTGACGTAAGAAAATCAATACTATTCAACACAGGTGCGAAAGCAATTTATTCAATTACGGAATTATAATAACCATCAACTAGTTGGGACAACAATAATTGAACTAACTAGAATAATTACTAGTGCAAGGACAAAATGCAACTCCTATTTTAAGCCTTAATTTTAGATAAATTATGTATTATGTACTAGTACTGCGTACATGATATTAACCTCTAGCTTCAGCACTAGCATTCGATGAATTTGGTTTTCTGCTTTTACAATTTAAAAAAACATAATAACAAATAAGAATTTATGTTGCAAGCGATTAGTCATCGATAAGAGATTGGACAATGAATGTGTCACAACAAGTCGATATCATATTTTTGGGTATGAGAACAATTCACCTACATTTATATAACATTTAACAGACAATTCAAACGTAAATAACTCGTGTATCTATAAAAATAAAATAATTTTTAACTCACTTTGCCCGACAAGTGCTTTCAGCGCCATTTTGGATCACAGACTAAAGAATATAGCACAGTACGGACGTGAAAGGAAAGTTGATGACAGCCGCAACTTTAGGGCTTTGTAGATATGACAATTTGTTTTAGATTTCGTTCATGATTTTACTTTTTGTCAAACATTTTCTACCATCTTTCTCAACGTACAGTACAGTATAAATAATAAAAAGTATACTTTTATCGCATATACAATGCTATTTTTTGTTAGCTTGCTTATTTCTTGCTGTTTATATGTAGTCTGTGTTGCTATACTAAGTTATAGCTTTTCGGCTCCATAGATGACATTTTGTCTTCCATTGGATCATGATTTGGCATCGATTTCATCTTCATTTCATCGGCAACAAATAGTTTGACAACTTTTGTCTCATTTAACTGTACTTCCACCTCACTTTGTTGTGATGAAAAATGCAACCGTCTGTAGAGCCCATTAAAATGTTGTTGCCTACATTTTATTCATTGTCTACTGCCCAACTACGGCCTCTTCATTTTAATTAATGTCAGAATTATTCTAAAACATCAGGCTATGACCACAATTTTGTAATTTAGGCCGTAAAAATGTAATTGTTCATAAAATATGTTAAGCTTAATTTGTCATTCAATGCAATCAGACAATATAGCAAAGATAAAAGGGGCGGATCAATACGAGACGAAAGGGATGGAACATATTGGGCTTTCATTCGTTGAAGAGTGAGCAAAGCAGAGCGTGCTTTTGCTTTGCACGATCATTCTATCCTATTCTTTTCTTACCAATCGGTGAATCGGTCACCTCACCTACACTTACCAAACGGACCAAACCATCACCAGTTTGTACGAGTTAGTATTCTTAGATGGATGTGTTGATGCGTGGCGGAGTGTGTTAATCACGTGCGCGTAATATTTATTTGTTTTTAAAGTTTGGTGACTGTAGTTCCCTTCACGTACGTTACGGATTTAATCGGTGAGTTAATATATTTGGTTATTATATTTTTAGTACGAGGTGTACATTTTCTCTATTTTAACAACGAAAATACCTATATATTTAATGCGGTAGTTTTTTTGTGAAATATATGAGCATGTAAGGAAAATGTAGCCATTCATAAAAGATGACAACAACTTGTACTTACATGCGTATTAAATAATTAAAGTAAGCCATTTTATGTAGCTTAAACTGGCTTTCCCGGGTAATAAAAATAAAATACCTTATTAGAGTAACATAAGTAGGCACCTAAAATATGTGTTGTTCTGTCTTGTGATAACTAGTATTTTTTAATATTGGCATTAGATTGCCATAGCGGATTCTGGTCTCATATACCTATTTAGGGTGCAAATGGGAAAGCGCTAAGATTAGGAGGAGGCAGAATGTAGATTTGTACGTTGTATCGAGTCACTGGCACAGAATAAATCAACTAAATCTTCTTTTATAATTTTATTGGTAATGTCAATTGGCACCCATGTCAATGACTGACATATAGGTTGGCTATATCTACGGCTAAAATATGCAAAATACTGGTAGGTAGGTACGTAAACAACAATCAAAGGATTCATAGAAATCTCTGCTCGCCCGAATTCTTGTCAGTCTCCGCTTCTCGTTCTTATTTGTTGAGTGAGAGGATGTCATAGATAGGCAACAGTGTACTTAGCTACTTACCTATAGTGAGTGTTATATTAGCTTTATAATGGACCAAATGTACTTTTAAAATTACCTATGTGGATTAGGTAGTTGTTTATTACGAGGAAATAAATATCTAGCTGCCCTTACATTTAATTCAGTCCTCCTAGCTGCTTAAAGACCCTAACTCACGGCTCGAGTCCAATGCCTTTTGCTTTTATTGGACTAATCTTATGCTGGAAATTCACTATGATATTTTGCAATATTTAATTTAGGTACATACCCAGTATATGCATGTCCTGTTTTTCAGGGTTCCGTAAACAAAATGGCAGAAACAGAACCCTTATAGTTTCGTCTGAGCGTTCATCCGGTCTTCCTCTGAATAGGCCTACTAAACTAAGCTTTAATCTATAAGATCTTATTTTCACCCTTCCTGATTGCATACTAAAGGTAATCAAAAGTAGAAAGCCTTTCGAGCGAATGAGGCAGATAAAAAAATCAAATTGCGTTTTTCGCGGTAGTGCCTCTGTTGCCATAGCTTGTAGCGCAGAAAGTCCTACTGCTCGGAAGGACACAAACTATGCTGCGTGCTACCGCAGACAACATTAAGCCCATCACAGACGGAGCGATAATATATGTATATAAAATAAATATACCGTAAGATATCGAAATATATTTTATAGTATAGCTAAGCACCTCACATGACAACGATACCAAAATATATTTTTTTACCGTCAATTTCGGTATCTTACGGTGACGGGCTGAATATATCGAGTTATATATAGCAAGGTATCCTAAGATGCCTAATATAAGTACTTATATATCAAAATAATATATGTTGGTATATATGTATTATAGCTTCGTGTGTGGACTCTGTCAAATTGTACGTAAAATATATCGTAAGATGCCTTGCCAAGATATCTTTTGGTATATTATCGTTCCGTCTGATGCGCTTTGTAGATGCCTACATATATTAGGATATAGACATTATATTTTGTGAAAAATATTGTCTAGTTCTCATGAAAGCACTTACCTATATGACTGCCTCCAATTTCTGCATCACTAGTTAAACTTCAATCGTTGCTATTTATCTGTGATTATCATAGTCGTTTTTTATCGGCAGGTGAAAGTTAGGTGTGGCGATCGACAACCGAGAACCCAGTGCGACGCGCGCGCCGGGCGACAAGCGACAAACAGCAAACAGTGCAATTTTTTTGTAAACAATTTGGGCCTGGATGAGAATTGTTTAAGCCACAAACGGTGTAATGTGAAGTGACATATTGTTAACACAAAGTGACGGTGGCAAGATGAGGGCCGATGATCAGCGAGTGCTGATCCCGTTCCCCTGCAGAGCCGAGGGCTGGTTAGACAGATGCGGTAAGTCGTTCATCATTACTTTTAATCACAGCACCACCGAATAAGAGAAGAGAGAGTGGGTATGTAAACTAATAGGCCTACCATAAACTGAGACGGTGGGGATGAAGTTATTTTGGTTGATTAAGGTGTGTTACTATAGGTTCAACTTCTTGCAACTGGGCTAAAAACAATGCCTTGAAAACTTACCGCCAGAGTCAAATGGCAGGCGGAAGCTATCTACTACCGATTTTTTTTGAAATTCACGTTTACATTCAAAATTCCAACAAAACGACTGCTTGTTGCTCCGAGTTGTAAATTCCAGGTTTAAGTCCTCTGATAAGAGTGAAATTGAAAACACCTGGGTTATATTGTATTTACAGTCAAAGGAATTTGATTTATATATCATTTTGTACTTTATCACATAGACAATATAGGTAGTGTGAGATCTCTAGCTGCTTTCAGTGACAAGGTAAGAAATACGTAGCACGAGTACATACGCTAAATTCCTCGACTGTACCTAGTAGACGAAGACTAACTTCGGGTCAGTGCCAGTCGAAATCCTATTTCAACAGTTACTCGTACATTTGTAGAGTAGTCGTATAATATATATTTATAGTGGTATTATTCTACGGTATTATGGGAATTGAAAGGTCCTGATGGAAGAACGAAAGAAGCATTAAAAGCACATTAAGTTAATCTGATAGAACAAGAACAAATTCATTGAAAACTCTTTGATTTGATTGGGTTAATATAATTGGGTCGAACTCGATCCTTTGGAATTACGTATTTAGAATTTCATTAATTTATTTTTCAATCATCCCTAAATTTGTAGCTGCTGTATGTCACAATACTCACAATTACAACTTACAGTGAGTTACACCAAACCGTCTGTCAACGGTAAAGCGTTCGCTAAGTTTTATTGTGAGTATGTAAAGTTTCATAGTAAACTGATGATCCCATCAAAAACAATACTTGTCAAAAAAACCAAGTCTCGCAACTCAGTTATTCTGCGGTAAAAAGTTGTGAGATCCATGTAATACCAAGTCGGTTATTAATTTATTCAGTCTCTACTTAAGCGACTTTCTGTCTTAATACGTCCAGTCTCTAAGACCACGATCGTGGTCCATAACAATTGAAAATCAATTGTGTCTGGAATCTCCGTACTCGAAGCATTAAGTTGTTACGTAATAATTAACAGCATCTTATAGTGACGCATATCAATATTAAAATTCTTTAATGTTTTATATAAATATATTGAGACTTGGCCATCGCACTAAATAATTGAATTTACATGTGTTTTCAGGCGATTGAATTTACACGTGTTTTCAGGCGATGGCCAAGATATATTTATATAAAACATAACATACTGGTTCAAATTGAATGAAATTTGAAATATACCGTGTCTTTACAATGCCTGCATGGTTACTGAAAATTTCAGTCTTCTAGTTTTATCCACAACGAAGTTACAGGGGGTCGAAAATGGTCTGAATTGCTTCGAGAAAAGGATGGTACGGCCGTCATGCTTTTTTGCTCGACTTGGTGGGGGCACTGCCGTGCCCCCAGACTGACGTAGATCAGTCTGTCAAGTGTGGTTGGTGTAACTGGACCGTATTAGAAGGAGTCATTCACGACGACGCGACGTGTGTCTTAACTCGTATTGTCATTTTGACAAATCGGCGTATCATCGTGGATGACACGCACCACGCACTATAACCACCACGTTGGAGATGTCACTATCTCACTACATAATAACAAAAGCAGCTCTTGCTTGTCTTGTCGCGGGTTTGACGTATTACCGTAGCTTCTTGCTTGAGCCATCGATGAGAATAATAATTTACATTTTATGACCTTATTGTGGCATGCCTGACTTCGTCTACAGGGTTGCAGGACATCTCACGCGCGACTCGCATTGGTGCAGTTTCTATTTCGAACGTTACATTGGCCGGCGTGCTATTTGGAGCTGTTTACGTAAGTGCTCAATGAGTGAGATGTAGGTGAGGCGAGCAAGCGAGAGCTAAAGGTCACATTCTTTAGTACGTTTTCAAAACAAGGTGTTACGTTCTAAATCATTAACAAAAGGATAAACATTGGGTACTACTAGAAGTAAGTATGTCATGCTAATGGGTTATGGTTATTAGTATCAGTTTCTATGAACATCTATCTAACTCGTGTAACTAAAAATACGATCACTTATTCTCAACATTAGTAATTTTACATTACGGGTTACAAATAGCTTAGGATAGAGTTAACGATTTCTTTCTGTACGGAGTGTTGATTTTCTTAATTACTTCTAGTTTACTAATTTTACAAAACGTAACCGCTCGTTATCAGACTAGTAGTGCTGACTGAGCACTTAACTGACTGTTCGCATTGAGTGGACTCAATCCGTGTTGTCGCATTGTCACCAAAATAACTTTACTCTAAACTAAATAAGTAATACATTACATACCAGTACCTACTTGGATAATAATTTGTGTACATATGTTAACAAGCCTACATAAAATTGGCCGTTAAGAGGAATTCCTAGTGGTGATTTTTCCATACAAACGCTCTCGACTATTTCCTCCCTGGATTTTGAACCTAGAGCAATGATTTTTTCAAATAAGATCAATATCATCAATATCTGTGCCGCTATGTTTTGCTTTTTTGGATTATTTTATTTTGAAGAAACTTACAGCGCCTCAAAAATCGCAAAAACGGCTCAATTGAATTGGCTGTAAAAAAGGCACAGTATACAAATATGACAATAAATATCCAAAAAATCAAAACATAGCGGCATAGATTATTTATTCCTCTTGCAATTTCCAAAATTTCATAATGATTGGTTGCGTTTTGGAGGAGGAAACAGTCGAGAGCGAAACCTCGATTTTTGAGTTTTTTGCGAGTGAATTTTAGTCCGAGCTGCAGTTGTCCTTATCGCACGAATTGGAGGCGGAGACAGTTTATAAATATACGTACACAGAAGGATTAGTGATGGGCATAACATCCTTATTAGGGATTGCAGAACCGGTACTGTTTTAAAGAACCGGGATTTTCGGTACTGGTGGAAATAGGAACAGGGATTTCCCGGTACTTTCGGAACTGGTCTAATTATTTCATTATTTTAAATAAAAAAACAGCATTTTGCGAATTTAATAATCAATTAATCACAATTTCTTTTACTACGTATGATCACAAAAACAAGGCAATTTTTTTTAGAAATACTTATAGTATTTTACATTGCTCACACTTGTGCGTCACAAGTAAAAGATAACTACTTTGATGTTTGCCACTAGATAGCAAAAATGAAATTACATTAACGAGGGGATTTATATATAAGTATCGCAGTCGTATTGTATAATCCACCGTATTACAATACGGCTAGCCGATATCAAAATAAGGGCCATTTTGAAATGCGGCGGTTCAACGATTAAGGTAGGTATGTTGGGTAAATACCGGATGCGGGTGAAGAACGTAGGACATTCATGTCTCCCTAATTTGGCTTTATTTTTTTAATGTTGGCAACATTGTGTAAGATGCCATTTCATTACGCCTCGACTGCCAGTGTCCCCGCGTCGCTCAGGGCGTCGGGCTTGTGCTATGCGCAATCACAGGGAGCAAGATATTTTCGCAATTTTTTTCTTCTATCCGATCTTCGCCCTGTAATTTATTTTGCGTATTGTGACGAAACTGTTTTTGTTTTAATGTATAATTTCTTTTTCGATATTTTTTATATAACTATCCAATCAAAACAGACCTAGGACTGATGCAGACCGATATCCGATCTTGACCCTTCCAGGTAAAGATCCGAGAGAAACAACCCGATCTTTACCTATTTAAAAAACAGCAGTGATTGTCAAACTTTAAATTTTCTTCAATTTACCTACTGACCTACTTAATTATCACATTTATTGTTTTCTTGATCACACTTTCGTACCATTATTTTTATCCAGTACCACTACCAACGCGACGGTAAATCAAAAGGAAGAGATTTTGGGAGTCTATTTTGTATGTATGTATATTGTATGTGTATGTACACCTACTTACGGACAATGTCATTTTTTTAATTTCCGCAACTCAAAGGTAGCCTGGAAGAGATCGCTTTTTAGCGATAAGACCGCATGTTGTTTACCTGTGCTTATGTTTCTGTTTTCTTTTGTATTGTTTTCTTTTATTGAGGTGTGCAATAAAGAGTATTTATATTGTATAGAGATGATGATACATGTTGAATTTTATAACAAAATCGAGTAAAATAGATAGCAAATGAGCAATTTTTTGCAATAAAGTACCTACACATACAGATGCATATGTAGATGTGCACGCATACATACATAGCTAGTTTCGGATACAAAATAGAGATAGGGCTTCGAAATTAGTTGCCTTAAAATGCTTCAAGAGGGCTCCCTTTTCCTATATATTTACTTTACTCTTTACATACGATCCTTACATTTTATTAAAAAAAAGATTGTATATCAACTATATATATAATTTCAAAATTATACCAATAAAATCGCAATTTTACTTATTTTCCATACTTCAAGATGGGCTCTCAGTGACTTTGACCTTTTTAAAGAACTACTTAGTCTTTTTGATTTCTAAGTTTGATTCTTATTTTTTTGGCGACCTTCATTAAAAATGACTGAGCACGATTATTTTTTTATTTCGATTTTTGTCCCTCCTACTTAAGCACGTAATATCTTCCAGTACATTCCTTTCAATAAACAATACATTTACACTTTCACTAAACCTGTACAGTTCACGAGATCTTAAATTGTCAAAACTTCGAAACCTATCTATTATTTTAGTCGTTTTTCTTATTTTATTACTTCGGGTAAACCTTACAATAAGAGGTTTCTTAGCACATTGCTTACATATCAAATTGCCTTATATTAGGTATCAAAGTTTGAGAGCCACAATTTCCTTCTGACATAGGTATCAAAGTTTGAGAGCCACAATTTTACCAATTTTTGTATCAGGGTTAAGATCGGATTCAAAAATACGAATTAAAAACTTTCGATGATAACTTTTAAGTTGTATACATTCGAGAAGGGTAGAAACCGGACCTATTTTTTTGTGATATCTTATTCTCTTTCCATTAGAAGCAACTTTTTTTCACCATCCTATGTTCTCCCTTGATGGCAAAACACTCGTTACCCTAAAAAAAAGTATGTCTCATCTTTACACAGGTACAAAACTGAAACCGTTCTATATTGAAGATTACCAAAATTCAGGCCGAATCTACGGTTATTATTTAACGATTTGCTCCGTACTTCAAGAATCTATCATGTGCTGAGATCTTGAAAAAACGTTTTTTCACGAGTTCTCTCAATTGGTCCCAAAATTGTCCGGCATTACCCCAACATACTTTACTCAGATTGTCATTGCGATACGTTCTTCAATAAGGCGACCCAAGTTTAGCCCCATCGTACTACAAGTAAAATAGATTGTAGTTTAACCATATATTTATACCTACTTACAAAATTTCACAACACACCATGATCACACCCAACTTACTGTCACGGATAGGTACAGTCAAGTGTAAAAATATGGGTGTACACATCTTACTCAAAAATATGTCTCATAGCATCTTATACCAGTGTAATAAGAGCGTAGTACCATATTTATGAGAAGATTCTTTCGATACATATTTTTGCACTTGACTGTACGACGACAACCGAAGCAGGGACATCATTCTTTTTTGCAGTTTTTACCTATATGGTAATTAATAGATACAGTATAATATAAAAATGAAAAACAATATTATGTGATCAAAATATGAGATCTGTGATATGAGACCAAAAACAACTTGCTTCGGGCAGCGCAGGATGAATTCCGTCCGGCTCGCGGGCGACGTCGACATGTCGACGCAACGGCGCGCAATGAGTGAGCGCTCACGTCTCGCGTCTGTGTGTGCGCACTCACACTTAGATAGCTCCCGCTCCCGCCCACCGCAGCGCGACAGAAACATAGCTTCAAAAATTCGAGATTTGAAAAGTTGCTCAGCTAGGAATTGCTCTTAATAAGAAAATTAGATGTAGTTAGGTATCGAACAATAAAACTTCACTTCAGTTGACCAATTATAATTTAAGTATTAGGTCAAATTTGGGCAACGATGACAGGCACACTCGTTCATGGTAGTTTATGACTTGAATTGGTTTTGATTTGTAGGCGCGAGGGCGTTATTGGTCTAATTGTCAAATGGCACAACAGTGCGGTTTGATGTTGCACGATGACGCCCCAGACATTGGTAGTGTTTTGATCGATAACCGTAAACCTTTCCGTTAAATATTACCAGTATCATCCATTTAATGAGCTAAATATTTTATCTACCGCTAGATCCATAGTCTAGCCTTAATTTTTTTTCTGCCAGACGTCAGAACACTTTATCTTAAAGCCGTGTTCCAAAATCCATGCAGATTTGAAATGATATATTGGTGCAGATCTTTCATAAAAAGTGTAAATCAAAGACATTGTGGTTTTACTACTTTCGTTACTTCTATAACTTAATTGCTTTAGTCATTACGTCTTACTTGTACCAGTGTCTCGGATCCATATTAAGCATTTATATATTAAGTACTTATGCCAATTTTATCTAATAAGCGAATACAAAAGTTGTAAGCCACTTTACCGTCGGTACCTACAGTGGCGTAAGTCCATTATAAGTGTGGCTAATTGTGTCCCTTTAATTGGACGCGGGTTTGCATGGCGCTTATTCACTCAGTGTAGCTTAATCAATTCTTCAAATGTAAGTGACCTCTTGATGGTTTCAAGTTCCATAACCCCTGAAATACTCGCTTAGGTACCGCGACGTAAAATGCAGACGTATTACGTAGCGATCTACGTTGATGGAACAACGTTATCCCTTTGACTTTGTGCTAAACTACAAAGAAAAAAAACGGCTAAGGGCATGTCGGGCCATGCTCAGTGTAGGATTCCGTAGTTATCATTTTGAAAGAATATGCTAAACGGAGGCTATTAGTAAGTATGATGTATATTAAAAGCGTAAGGGAGAACAGTCACGTCACGTCTAAAAATACGATGAGGACAAAGTGCCAAAAACATGTATTCTCTACCTTAATATATGAGCAATAAGGTCGTGTATACATATTTTGGGCACTTTGTCCGTATCGATATTTTTAGACGTGAGTGTACTTCGTACGTATTTTACTAAGAAAAGAAGACTTTTTGCAATAACTCAAAAAACGGAGGGATGAAGGGATGGGTGGAGGGACATATTTGTTTTCTTTCGGAGAATTTCCGAAAATATTCATATAGTCAAAAAGTCAAGGTTGTTGGAGACCCTTTTTCGTTCTGTTCAGGCAGACGGACATGGCGAAACTATAAGGGTTCGTAGTTGACTACCGAACTCTAATGAAGGACCCATCCTGAACCTACAAAGTGAATAAGTCACTTTGCAGATTCATGAGATGCCTCTCTTAGGTAGGATATCAATTCAGATAACAGGATAAGAGTAATATCCGTCTGTAGGGTAGTTATCTTCACTCTCTAGTCTCTCTCAAAGATTAATTACGAGTACCAGTTTACCTATTACGACTTTTTTGTAACTAACACAATATGTTCACAAGGTGTGAAATAAAAATACATACATATATTGCAAGTTGCATCAAAAGGAGGAGTAATTTACTTAGGAACAGAGGCGTCTTAGTCGGCATCACAGATCGGTAAGGCTTGGTATACCATTGGCGCTTTATGTATCGAAGATTATAGTATTATTATTACACCGACATTATATAGATTCTATAGTATAGAATTTGACGCTGTAGATACGCAGCGTAAGGCCTTATGGGTTTGGAGGTGCGGCGAGTGAGTGTTCTGTAAATGTCGTGCTGATTAAATGGTTGGTCATCTTTACACACGGAATTTGTTGCATCTTTCCGAGTTACTCACAAAGATATATGTCGATCATATCATACATTTCTAAATCTACGTGAAATGTTGTATTTGGTGTATCCATTTAGACGACTAATTTAGAGACGGATAATACTTTCAATGAACACGTAAAAAATATTTTCATTTAGAGAAAATATACAGTATACGCAACCACCCTCTTTAAAATGGCTTCAATAAATCTTAATAGTCTAGTGTCTAGTGTTAATCAAAACGACACGTTAATATACTTAAAGACCTCAGGGTTCACACGACTTCTAATTTCTTCCTAGATAAGCTTCAGGCTGCATTGCTTATTCGGCTCAACTTAACTAATCACCTTCGGCTTCGGTCCGACGCACGCTACTTACAAGTCTTACAACATGTAATCACATAATTATATACACAAATTATTGCAATCACTCCATCAGTTGCGAATCGCGACATAATTCCATTGGTAGTTACGAATCCAAATGACAGTAAATAATACGTATTTCTAACAAGATACCGATAATTGGACGTCCAACTAAAGTGCCGTATCGAAAACTTTTTTACTTACTACGAACGAACTACGAGCATCTCCCGTTGAATCTTTTGCTGTATTAGGCTTCTTGCAATTCTCATGTTCTCGACAAATGTCGAACTGCCGCTGGATTGCATGATCTAAATTACAATACCGAAACCAGCCCGGAATCGTATTAAGTTACAAATCTGAAGGTGAATAAAAATGGACCTGGAACGGAATGTTATTGCGGGCTAATTGAAATTATGATTATGAATATTGATTCACAATGGGTAGGTTATCGTCAAGAGAGCTGGCCATTCGCGCTGTGTGCCCTACTTGCAGTGAAAACTATACGGGCAGCAGCGTTGTGGTTTTCTATCGGGTTTCGGTCCACCACGCTAGGGTCCAGCAAGTGGCTTTCTAATTACTCTTGACTACCCGAATCTCTACTCTTTTATAATTATGTACATTTTATCTGTATATTTACTACACTTAAGCCTCTAAAGTGTAAATAAAGTGCACGTGCATGACTTAAAACGTCGTAAAATAAAAATTGGATAACTTTTTGCCTACAGTAATACCTCGCTTTACGTGATAGGTAGGTACGTTCCGCAAAAAATCGCGTTAAGTGAAATTCGCGTATATCGGGTTTCGATAAAAAATACTACTTTTCAATTTTTCAATCAGAATGGCCAGAAAAAGCAGGGATTTCAGTAACCACCCGATTGACCAATTGTTGTAGATAAGCTTTTTTTAACGAAAAACAAAGCAGAAATCTTCGTAGATTACACAAATGATCAATAATTATATCTTGATCTACTAATGACAGACGTGACATCTAGTATTCATAAAATGAGTTCGACGACTGGATACGAGTATATTTATACGTAACAGTAATGGACTAAAAATGGCATCGCAAGCGGATATGGTATCTAAAAGTTCATCTCAATATGAATGATAATCAGATATAGCTTTATATGGCTTGAAACTGGCTAATGTAACGGTTTTTGGGTTTGTTGCCAAATGTGTTGCGTGACTGAGGCATTAGGGCATCGATGATACAAAAAATGGTTCGAATATAAATTAGACAGGAATATTATTAAATCGCAATCAATTAACAAATTATTGTCAGATCTGCAAAACCATATGACTAGAACGCGTCTAAGTTTGTTTTTTAACCGCCTTCAACATTCTAAAAGGACGATGTTTTCAAATCGGTTGTTTTTTTACATATTTTTTACGTCTTACATAAGTACTCCGCAATTCTCTATCGCTAATCATTTTTAGGTCGAAAATATATAATTACTTACTAATTGTCCCCATTTTTGTCAAGATCTAGTTCTGATGATGAGATGAACTCCTCAAGTCTTATAGGCGTATGAAGTATAACGTAGTGGCACCTGGGACTGGCAGGAACCAGCATTTAGATACATAAAAAAGTGACATTCGATAAAATGGAACTGCTGATGAAAATGAAAATGAAAAATATTTAGTTCGTAACTTATAAGTAAACTTTTTTACATCTGTGCCGATGCCTCTTTTTAAGTAATGAAGATACTTGTATTAAGAAGCACCGCTCTCTTGTAATGGTAGCTTAAAATTTTGGTGTGTACATTACATATACAGGCCATAAAAATAAAAATATTGCAGAATGGAACACCTCAGCAACACGTATTACGTCGCTACTTATTTTGCTAATAGCCCCCGTTCGGACAGGTGCCTTACCCATAGCAGAAAAATGCCTGGTTTATTAAATCAAGGAAATCTAAAGTAGTATTCCGAAAATAGTATATAGAAATTACATTAAACGGACGTTTCCTACAACTGACGGTTTGTCTAGATACTGTAGGGGTTTTATAAGTAAACCTTACCAGGTCTCTTTGCCGTCTCACTAGGTCTTATGGAGCTTGTCCCACTGGTACTAGTACAGAATTTCTAACCTGACAGGTATTCCAATGGAGTAGTGAAATTAATTGAGTAGTGGTCAACGTTATCACTTCTTCTTGTCAACAATTATTTATGTACCTAGTTATGATTATGACATCAGCGACTTCAACCTAATGATTACGTTGTAGTGCCAGTATGCACCTAAATAATAAAATTAGCTGATTGTGAAAAGCAATCATATTGCAATTTTGCATACAAATTATACCCAGGTACCTACTGGAACTAATAATTCATTGCCACGGACCAATGGCCATCTAGTTGTAAACCAAGCCATGTGGGTCGACGCTGCATATTTTAGTTTCTTTCCTAGTAGTTAGTGGGTACCTGTCAATGTACTGTTTCGCATACACTTGTTGTAGAAAAAAATGTTTAGAAATAATAATTGTTCATGAGGAGCCTCAAAGATATTTCGCTGTGCTGCAGTTTAAGTATCTTAAGAGCCCTTATTCCTTGGAGCGTTCTCCGATTTCACGAAATAACGCTCGATAGATGGCGTTGGCGCTCGGTACGCGAGCGCCGGCAACGCGACGCGCGTTTCAATGCAGACTAGAATAATCTTGATAGTTTTCAATATAATTTCAAGCAACATTAATTTTAGTGTTATATGATATCATATGGGCACTCTTTATTTTATTTTATATGCACAGTAGTTTTTTTTTTATGTACACTACTACTAAGTGTACAGACTACAGAGTGTACTATAACCCTTGCTCTTTATTCTGTCTCTTTCACACCAATGGAAAATGAAAAAGTTAGTAAATTACTGCAGGTATAAATAAAGTATATTAGTGCGATAGAGAGACAGATAGTGTTTCGTTGTCGTGACGTAAAAGATTGTCATGTTGGCCACACACTTGCTTGGTGCCTAGCCAAAATACCCATCTTTTGCGTATATTAGTGCGAATAGTGCGATAGAGAGACAGTAGTGTTTCGTTGTCGTATCGTAAACGTTTGGCATGTTGGCTACGCACCCATGATACCTAGCCAAGAAGCCAATCGATTGCACATATTAGTGCGATAGAGAGACAGATAGTGTTTCCTTGTCGTATCGTAAACGTTTGGCATGGTGGCTACGCACCCATGCTGCCTAGTCAAGATGCCAATCGTTTGCGCACATTAGTGCTATAGAGTTTCAGTTTTATTTGAAATCACGGTAGGGTTTGTATTATTATTTTTGATCCGAATGAAGTCCATCCAGGTTCTCATGATGGAGTCAGGAGTTGGTCACCATAATTCCTAATCTACTCATCATAACTCCATCGTGTTTGGGCTCAATATAGTTGCCCTGACGAGCACCATCAATCTAGATGAGGTCCAGGGTCTCATGATGGAGTCAGGAGTTGGTGCTAGAACTCCTAATCTACTCATTATAATTCCATCGTGTTTGGGCTCAATAGATTTACCCTGACGAGTACCATCGATCTAAATGAAGTCCAGGGTCTCATGATGGAGTCAGGAGTTGGTCACCAGAACTCCTAATGTACTCATTATAATTCCATCGTGTTTGGGCTCAATAGATTTTCCCTGACGAGTACCATCGATCTAAATGAGGTTCAGGGTCTTATGATGGAGTCAGGAGTTGGTCACCATAATTCCTAATCTACTCATCATAACTCCATCGTGTTTGGGCTGAATAGAGTTGCCCTGACGAGCACCATCAATCTAGATGAGGTCCAGGGTCTCATGATGGAGTCAGGAGTTGGTGCTAGAACTCCTAATCTACTCATTATAGATCCATCGCGTTTGGGCTCAATAGATTTACCCCGACAAGCACCATCAATCTAGTTGAAGTCCGCAGTCTCATGATGGAGTCAGGAGTCGGTCACTAGAACTCCTAATCTACTCATTATAATTCCATCGTGTTTGGGCTCCATAGATTTGCCCTGACGAGCACCATCGACCTATCTTCGATCTATCGAAATGTTTTGAGCCCAAACACGATGTAATTATAATGAGTAGATTAGGAGTTCTGGTGACCAACTCCTGACTCCATCATGAGACCCTAGACCTCATTTAGGTCGATGGTGTTCGTCAGGGCAAATCTTTTGAGCCCAAACACGATGGAGTTATGATGAGTAGATTAGGAGTTCTGGTGACCAACTCCTGACTCCAGCATGAGACCCCGGACCTCATCTAGATCGATGGTGCTCGTCAGGGCAAATCTTTTGAGCCCAAACACGATTGAATTATAATGAGTAGATTAGGAGTTCTAGTGACCAACTCCTGACTCCATCATGAGACCCTGGACTTTATCTAGATTGATGGTGCTCGTCAGGGCAAATCTATTGAGCCCAAACACGATGAGATTATGATGAGTAGTTTAGGAGTTCTGGTGACCAACTCCTGACTCCATCATGAGACCCTGGACCTCATCTAGGTCGATGGTGTTCGTCAGGGCAAATCTTTTGAGCCCAAACACGATGGAGTTATGATGAGTAGATTAGGAGTTCTGGTGACCAACTCCTGACTCCATCATGAGACCCTAGACCTCATCTAGGTCGGTGGTGTTTGTCAGGGCAAATCTTTTGAGCCCAAACACGATGGAGTTATGATGAGTAGATTAGGAGTTCTGGTGACCAACTCCTGACTCCAGCATGAGACCCCGGACCTCATCTAGATCGATGGTGCTCGTCAGGGCAAATCTTTTGAGCCCAAACACGATTGAATTATAATGAGTAGATTAGGAGTTCTAGTGACCAACTCCTGACTCCATCATGAGACCCTGGACTTTATCTAGATTGATGGTGCTCGTCAGGGCAAATCTATTGAGCCCAAACACGATGAGGTTATGATGAGTAGATTAGGAGTTCTGGTAACCAACTCCTGACTCCATCATGAGACTCTGGACCTCATCTAGATCTATGGTGCTCGTCAGGGCAAATCTTTTGAGCCCAAGCACGATGGAATTATAATGAGTAGATTAGGAGTTCTAGTGACCAACTCCTTACTCCATCATGAGACCCTGGACTTTATCTAGATTGATGGTGCTCGTCAGGGCAAATCTATTGAGCCCAAACACGATGGAGTTATGATAAGTAGATTAAGAGTCCTGGTGACCAACTCCTGACTCCATCATGAGATCTTGGACTTCATCCGGGTCAAAAATAATAATGCAAACCCTAACGTAATTTCAAGTAAAAATGCGTTTTTCAGAAAATCGCCGCCAAACAACACTAGACCCTACTCATAGTGTTGTGTTCCTGCCGGTGAGTAAGGTTGCCAGAGCTCAACGAGGGGTGGGAGGGGGTTAGGGTCGGCAACGCGCATGTCACTCCTCTGGAGTTGCAGGCGTACATAGGCTACGGATACTGCTTACCATCAGGCGGGCCGTAAGCTTGTTTGCCACCGACGTAGTATAAACAAAAAGGACCACTGAAAATCCATCAATAAGCGAGAGTCTGTTGTTAAGCATAGTGTAAAAAATGAACTTTTATTAAGATTTTCTAATCGCAGTATATAGCACTTCTCGGAACTCCGTAGCTGATTACGAACGCAACGAATGCCTTACAATCGAGCACAGGTCCATCCTCTAAGCGCGCTCCGCGCGGACTGAGAGCGGGGCGTCGCTGCTGCGTGATTTATACGTGTTTTAAAAAAATATAAATTTACGGCAATGTAGGTCCCATAGTTATGATTTTTTTTTTATAGGTTAACATAAAGTTACAGTTTGCTATAATATTATTTTTAAAGCAAAATATGCGTACAATTTGCGGACTTTTTTTTTTAATAAAACCCCGTTTTCGCCAAAAAAATTAAGAAAACTCGGAAGGTATTTTATCAGTTTTTTTAAATTAATCTTCGATTGTTAATCATTCCAGCCCCTCGTACGAGATATGTTGAATCAAATTGTAGTCATTCATGTACCAAATGATTCTTGTTTACAGCAAAATTGAGAACCGAAACGCCACATCTCACTGCAAAATTTGGAAAAGACTCCCAAAAAAACTCATTAAAAAAGAGGTTTAAAAGAGAAAATGAAAATTTGAACTGTTGGAGCCGCTAGTTTAGGAAACGATTATTTAAGTACGTTACCAGTTTTTGAATAAATACTAATAGTTACGTCGTAATCTTGAATGAAAAAGGAAGCATTTTACAAAATACGCTCGTCTGTAGGAATAAGGACTCTTAAGCACATCTTGTTACCGGCACTAATTAATTACGTTTATGTTTACCTAGAATTCACATACACGACGCAGCTTTCCTTCCTCCCTGGAAAGAAATTATGTAAATAAATAATATGTCACCCTCCCTATTTGAGTATGACAGGGATTCTCTGGATGTTGGACGATTCTGCTACTGTCGTAATTTACATACAAAACTCTCTTTTTAGTTGACATACCTACAGAAAAAGAGTGCAGTAAAAGGTGTATGTTCTAAAACCACCGCTTCAAAAAAAAAACAATACATTATATATTTTTGCACATATGCACTAAGATTATTTCCAAAAATTGCTCTGTATCTTAATGGTTCTGCCTTAATGCTGTGTGCTTAAGAGTTTTTCCACTTCTAAATATTTTCCATTGTCCATGTTTTTTTTTTGTATGTTATTGACACAATGAAAAACTAGGTTTATACATTATCCTTTTTTTCAAAATAAGCAAAACAAAAACAAAAAAGCTAAACCTATAAACCTAGAATATATTATGATGAAGCGATCGACATCAAAATTAAAGTGATTTGTTAAGATTTAGTTAGTGGAAAACGTTTTCTCCTGAAATGGAATTTCAAAATACCGTTATTTCGCTAGGATAGCAAAGCTTATTCTTCCCTCTTAAGCGAAACTCATATTACAAATCAGATAAGTAAGCCATTTTTGCGTGATGCGTGATTGGAACAAACAAACATATTCAAACACTTTAGTACACATTAATACGTACTTGCACACTTACGCAACTGTTACCTTTTATATTTCCCAAGTAAAAGTTGTCAAAAACCAGTTTTCGTAGGATGTTGAGTTAGATTAGCTCATTTACTGCACAAATGTGCTGAAGGGCCTGCCGCCAATATCGAAAATCGCAGATACTCTATCGCTCTTGCGTATTCGAGTGACACGGAGGCAGATAACATTTTTCAGTGATGGCCGTAGGCCATACGGTGGATGCGTGAAGAAAAAAATAAGACAACGTTTACAAGTATCGTATACACTACACGTCATGGAACTGGAAAAGATTAATTTTGTTGTTTTTGAATAGGTGACTATATTTGTGAAGTCGCAATGTCATGTCATGTTCCCAGTATTGTGTAGCAGAAAGTTAGGTCTGCTTTGGTCACGTCCGTCTCTCGCACGATCGGGGCTGGTCGCGAGAAGAAATTGAATGTAGTCATCGCTGACATTAGTATGCGAAAAGCATCGCGCCACGACACGACACGATTGTTGTGTCAGCGATTTGACTGAACATTTTTTGTGTTTACATTGTTTCTATGTATATTTACTACCGGTAACTCCGTTATTTAAAAAAAGAGTTGTCGAGGTAAGCGTATCCACTAAGGAAACAGGACCAACAGGCGCTATTTTGTCTTGTTTTTTTTGTCAAAACCTGTAGGGTAATGTGCTCAATAGTCTCCAGACAAAATGCAATTTGGTGAGACTTTACTTCTATGAACGTCTCTCTACACCAGTAGACACAGTGGACACCAGTGGACACCAGTCCAAATGTACATAAATAAAAACTCAGTTGTCATAGGATGAAGTGTGACTCGTTCTTAGGGTTTGCACTGGGACAAAAAAGCGTTCTCTTCGTATTTCCGATTTAGATACGCTCTTATATAAAAATGCCCTCAACTTTTGAGTCATATCTACTAATAGGGACCTGCTAAATACAGTGAGACAGTGCAGTGATAGTTTTGCTGTGTTGTTTTCTTCTCTCATGTTGTTTAAGTACCTACCTACCAGTGGCGGAGCGTCACAAATATTCGTAGGGAACCCGGAGCTAGTTCTTGCTTTCCTTTTCTCCATGAACCGACCGTGAAAGTATTCAAAGGGGTGAAATTAGACAAGCCGGTGGGAATCGAGTTCTTTGAACGATCCGCCACTGCTACCTACAAAATTTATTTTTACTTTCTGACCAAAACTTAATCCGTCGCGCACTACGAAATTTCCACCACACCATGGTTTGACCAATTAATTCTCACGAACTGTCTAAGTTAAGCGATTAATCGAGTTATAAAAAAAATGTACTATTATAAAGTAACAACAGTTGTATTCCTGGACAGAGGACTGGCCCGGCGCTCGAGGCTCCGTTAGTCAGGTGGAGACGTCAACACGTGCCGCGCCTGTGAATGACATTATGTAGGTATTGTAGAAAGTAAACTCTCCAATCACAAAGCGCCTCCGCGACACCGACTAGCCACAGGCCATTGTTACTGGTACCGCAAACAAGATTACCACTATCTCCCAAACCGCCTTATCTCCATCTAAATACGAATACTTTGCTAGAGAGTAAAATATTATTAAATTTAAACACATAATTATACTTAAGATTAATTAGTAATATATTACTGGCGTTCACACAACAATTCTTATGGTTTTGCAGTTTTGTTAATTATTCAAAGTGTCTTTGTTTAAAAAGTAGAAAGTATGAATTTGTTTTTGCCGCTTGGCTTTTGTTCTTGCATTCTCATTCCAAGTTCTTGTCTGTCGAAGTTTACGAAATGTTGGACGAACAGGTTTAATTGTAGAGATAATATTAAATAAGTTAATTGAGTTGTAAGTGCTTAGTGTGGATTTTTTGGAGTCGGGCAGCTATATGAATTGGGGTGATTCGAAGGGAGAGTGCCAACAATCTAATGAACGCGCTCGAACATGGGGGACTTGGGATTCGCATTCGGAAAGTGGGTAATTATGCACCCGAGGCGTCGTGCCTAGGGGCCGTGGGGGCCGTCAAGCCCATAAATCTGGATAACTATCCGATATCCGGATAACTGCAGGCCATTGCAATTTCTTATATAGATTGAATCCGGCGGAATGTCCATTCAATCGAATGATTCGGATAGATTATTGCTCTCCGACTAGGGTTCTTTATAGATATAAGTATTCAATATTTCGTGAAGTTTCTCCTGTAAGTTGACTAGGGATTGGTGTCAGCTGCAATGGGAATGTGCATCTGAGTACACACATTGCATCACTGATATACGAGGAGTGCTATGTGTTGCGTAAACCGGCAATCCATTGGAGACAAACTGTGTCAATATTATTGGTGGCATTTCTATTATGTATTTGCTTGCTGTATCGAGAGCGATTAGCAGTTAGAAGGGTGTATAATTTTAAAAGATTAGATATAAGATATGGGTTTTAAGGGTAAATCTTATTTCCCATCTAACATATGAACGGAGCAGAGCAATTAAAGTTTCAAAAATAAAGTTACTAATACCGAGCTATTAGTTTAGTGTGGTTTTGGGTGGTTCCACTATGAAGCTGACTTGATAAAGCTAATAGATTGGGCAAGCCAAGATAATCGATTTCTGCGGACACACGGCCATTGCTGCCATGTATTACAAGAGTTAAACCTGTGCGAATTAGGACAGATCGACAAAGCAAAAAATGCATCTCACACTTTATAGTCCTTTTGTGTTACTTGCCAGTCTCTTGTATGTAGTTGTGAGTACACTAGGACATCACATGAAATCGTGCGACTTGGCTTGACATGTCACATTAGTCACATTACACGTACCTACCTACCTATTGGTAGAAACACGTGGTAGCATTAGAACAATCATATTAAAAACGCAAAGAAGGTGACACAGAATTAACAGAGAATGACTAATTGGCTATATCTATATGACAATTTTGCCCAACTGCACTTGACACCACGTCTTTCGCACGAGTCAATATCAAATTATGTTTTTATAAACTATAAACAGTCTTTAAGTGTTATATTGCCATGACTTCTAATCGTCGTCAATCGTGACATCATCTAGCACTTGTCCCATATGAATTTCAGCCTTCATATTCATACGCTAACCTTAACAATGCTCATTAAATCTTACCGGTCCTTAAGAGTTAAGTGGTCATGTCGTGGTAATCATTACGCCTTATATATACGCCTCACGCTCCTATATCGTTTATTACAATTCTAAAAATTGAGATACAAGTAACCTTGAAAAGGTTTTATTACTTAATTATTTTTCATATTTTATTTATTTACTTATATGGATCCGGTAATGTTTTTCCTTGAAAATAATAGTAAGCTGAAGGCTTCCACTCTTTAAATTAAACCATTCTTTAGCTTGGGTTTACAAATACATACATTTCATTTTGTTAGTATATCTGAAATGTTGTCAATTGCAACGCTTCTGAACTCAGCGATGATGTGACGGCCAAATCGATTTAATGAATATTTAGAACTCTGTCATCCAATTATAAGTTTACAGAGGTCAGGGAAGCGCTCCTCCCACTGCTACAGTTTATCTGCTACAAATGGGAGCGGGGCGTCGGCATTTCTGACAACTATTAGTCACCACTATTTATTTGTAGTTAACAGTTGAGTTCACAGATATGTAATATTTCTTCACCTTAATCCATTGCAATATTTGTAATAAGGTGAAAAATGAATACGAATTTATAAACTCGACTGCACCAAATAGGTACAATACTATTTACGTTTTAATATTATATGCCATTGGAATTAGATAAAAAGGCCTAAACTAAACATGTTGCCTATGACCGTGAATGTAAGTAATTATCTTTAGAAAGTATTGATTACATACATGAATGAATCAATAAAAATAATTATTTATGTATCTACCACTCATATTTCAGTGAAATTTATTGCCTTAGTTGGATTCGAGTGCCTTAATTGTTACAAATAATTAAACCACTCCAGTAAAACCACAAAGTACTATACTACAAATACTATATACATACGTACTACAAATATTTTGATAACTTTCAAGTCACATTCAACCTTTTATTTTATGGGCTATAGTGTCACAGGCATTACATCAGACAACACGCGTGCAGAATACTTTAACATTAGCACAATTGATAAATAAAATTCGGCCAAACATACCTACTCGTTGAATCGAAAGTTTGCAATTTTATTTTGATGAAATATAAACCGTGCGTTCGTTCGTGAACGAATTAGACACACAACGCCTTTGGCTAAGTTGCCGTGTAGGGTGGAACGGGTTAACGGCAATCCAACCTTCTTGGTATAACTAATCTCAATAGCCTTTACTAATCACAAATATACCGTTTGATAAATTATTTACTTAGTATCACAAACGGGTATGTAAAGTGTAAAGGTATTTGAAGGTTACCGAGGTATCAAGCTAACTCTTCTAGCCATAAAGGACACCATGTCACGTTCAACGGCCAAAATATACAAGATCAGAATTTTAATGATGCAATTGCTACAAAGTACTACAAACTGATACGATCTATAGGCAAGGGAAGAAACCACAAAATGCCGGTTGTGATAAATTGCTAAGAGTCGTTGATTTCGGGTAGGTTACGTTAATATAATTGTTGGCTGTGACAATAGTCATAGTGACGACAGCTATGAACTCTTTACGCTGGCTAAGACCTTGCGGAAGCATTGCGACCCGTATAATAAATTACCAAACACTGTAATGGTTCATTTAACAAGCTTAAGCTGTAATACAAACTTTAATACAATTTTTATTTTCAGGATTGGATACTAGGAATGTTATTTCCATCGCTAACGTATCAAGTGCATCGGCTCATAACAGCCCGGAATGTAAACATTTGCAACGTAACTGCTGAGATAGTATTCAAAATTAATCGTTAAATTTTTAACGTCTATTAAGCGGACTTCCTCGCTAGTCTCAGAACAGAAACTGTAAGTTAGAAAGTATAAGGTAAGCCTTATTGAATTTTGTAGGTTTGCGTAACAATGTCGTAATTGAGCGCTATCGGTCTCGTAATGGCCAGTTTGAGAAGTTCCTTCCTGCGATATAAGAATTTAAGTACTTGTAAGTCAACTACACTCCCCGGCGGCAGCTTGGTTGCATTTTTATTGCTTGTCACTATGCCTGTCACTTTCGCACTTACATACTTGTTAGAACGTGACAGGCATGGTGACAGGAGATAATAATGCGACCGTGCTACCGCCGGCCTGCATCTGATGAACGCATGGTATACTCGTATTTACATACATGTTAGTGGCAAGTGGCAAGCTACTATAAAACGGCAACTTCACATCACATTTTAAAATGAATCAAGTCGTTTTGCTTGTAAGGGCCACTTGCACCATCCGGGGTTAGCCACTAACTCGGAGTTAATCGTTAACACAGGGTTTTATTGTACTGGTAACTCCGGGTTTAACCGGTCTAACCCCAAGGTTGTGGCGGATTGGTGGCTCTCTGGATGGAGCAAGTGTCCCTTAGTAGCCAAGCATGAATTTTAGTCCATTCTTCGCTAGTCGGTTAAAAATAAAATATTTTGGATGAGGAAGGCGATAGAGCGAATCATGCGGCCGAGAGCACCCGTGTCGCGTTACCATGAGAACCGAGACCGCTTCATTATGAAATTTATATGCGTCTCATATCGTGGGAGTCGATTTTGAGATTACAGTTAGTTGCAGCAAATTTAATTGAACGTCTGGTGTCGTCTTAATGATCATTCTAAACCTATTTTGCGAACACCAGTGTGAAAACATGTCAGATTAGGTGATTTAACTAGCGTTATATCTTAGTAATGTTTTATTACACAACATCTTGGATTAGGTTGCACTGTTTGGTTTGTTCTCTTTTAATTGTTTTATGTTTCATTTGTAAGAATCATTAATGTCTTTTATACTACCTACCTACTATCTGTGTTTGTGTTGCTTGTGACTAAATATTTTAAAAATTACCTATAGTCTGTGTCCCTATAAAATATGTTTAAATTTGGTTGGTATAGCTTTTTACCATTCTAATAAGTTATATTTGTATAGGTACGGTCACGTCTGAAAATATCGATGCGAAAAAAGTGCCAAAAATATATATACACCTCTTTATTGCCCAGATATTAAGGTAGTGTATACATATTTTTGGCCAATTTTTCGTATCGATATTTTCAGACATGACTGTACCTATGCAAGCAGGTATTGATATTTCGACATTTCCGACACAAACACACAGAAAAAGGTTTGTAGCGAATTATTTTATTAATTTGAAACCTATATTGTGACTAATGTATTTGATACATATTTTTGGCCAATTTTTCGTATCGATATTTTCAGACGTGACTGTACCTATGCAAGGAGGTATTGATATTTCGACATTTCCGACACAAACACACAGAAAAAGGTTTGTAGCGAATTATTTTATTAATTTGAAACCTATATTGTGACAAATGTATTTGCGATACTTTAGTATGTAACCGCTTGGATATTCGTGAGTACTAGACGATGCTCAATCCTATTAAATGCACATGTGCGCAAAAACTCTTGGGCATTCTTATGCATGCGAAATAACTTTCATACATATCAATGCATCGTAGACCGTAACAATCTCTCTGACACGTCGTCGCCGCCCTTGCATATATGCAGACAACAGCTCTTTCGCCCTCCGACCCTTCTGATGCATTACTGCACGGAGGGCACCGACCGCCACGTCGAAAGCGTCGTTACTATGGCAACGCCTCTCGCGAAAACGAACCCTCCGAACTACAACGTCATCTTTCTAGTGCCTTCACAGTGTCATACGTCAATATTCTCCTAACGTCACAAATATTGACAGACAATTCGGACCAGACGGGGAGCACCCTCGTTCCCTATTTTGGTGGCGCGTGCGTGTAATATAATGATATATTTTAGTAAGAATTAAAGGCACTACAAACGACGTGTTCAGCGTTGATAAGCAGTCGTTGGCACGGGATCGTAGGGAGTTTTATTGTTGCGATAATAAAGTAAGTCAATTGTTGGCGAACTAAATTAATTTCATTGCTTTTAATGTTTCATGCTCCTGACAGTGGGTCATTGTTTATCAATGCAGCGGTCTGAAACTGATACGTTTCTGGTTTCTGCTCTAAGGCGTTTTACTTTACAAGTACGTATAGTAAAAACTTTAATACAGAACTACCTCGACTAAAATGAGTGCCTTTCATCCATTTGTTAACAATAGATGAAAGGCACTCATTTTATTGTTGACTGAGGGTCGCGCGTAACTTGGTAATGATTTTTGTTTTTTCCCAAGATGTATCTATCACATATAATACAGCGCAAAATAAAATGGTAAGTACCCGTAATTAATCCTTTTGTTGATTGAATGTTCAAATCTTATTCTTAAATTATTCACAGTGTATCTCGAGGAACCCGAAAGATTTAACCACGCAATTCAAAAGAAGGAAAAAATTGTAAGTATAAGAGTTTAGGTCAATTTAGCCAAAAAAAAAATTATTTTTTTTTAGTTTATTTATTTATTAGTACTTTTTCTAAAACCTAGTTTTTGTAGTGTTATTTGTCACTTTTTTACATAGCCTATCAATGAGGTTGCATCTATTTTCTCGTGATACACCGTGTTTAATTAAAAATCTGCATATTTTTTAATATACATATTTTTATCACGTACGTTACATAGGTAATTATTAGTATTACTAATACCTACACTACAAAAAATACACGACAGCATGCTATCAACTAAAGAAAAACAATCCCTCCGGTAACATACTTGAAAATGAACTACACTTTTTTAACATAATTAGCCCTATCTTATGAGAATTATGAAATATGATAATGTTGCTAAGATTAGAGGAAATATGTAACGTTTTTAACTAAAAGCTACCACATTGTCTTTTGTCGATAAGGTTGATTTCAAATTAAAGCTAAAGTAAATAGAACCTTATTGACTACCAACAATAAGTACACTTTTGGTTGAAAATGGCACATATTTGAAAAAATATGCGAAATAGTGACGAAAGCTACGAGTGCTCTATTTAATTCGCTTCAATTCAAAAACACTTCATTAAATCCAAGCTTTTAATTTAATTTCAATGTTTTACCATATTCCATTCCATTACGAGTATACAACGAATATACCGCGGACAAAAGACTTCAACTAATTCGAGATTAGGATGATCAAAAGAAATAAGCGGATGAATTTTATCACAGGGCCCCATTTCTTAATACACTGCCATGGGCATCGGGTTGCTGTTGCTTCCTGCTTGCATTTCAACTTGTAGGTAACTATAATGTCATGTTATTGGCAACCCCACTTTTCGTTTTGGTACACAATAGGTATGTATTCATTATGTAGGACCTTAGAAACATTTGAACTTCAATAGTTTGGGAATACAAGCCCACGGGCCTGCTGTATCTAGAACTTCTAGCAGGCTTAGAGAAATTTTAACAGGCTGGATTGTATACTTTAAGTAAAAATGACATTAGGATTTAGGATATCTGTCCGTTGAAACTTGATTTAGCTATGTCGCAAGCCGTCTTTTAAATCAAAGGAATACGCATAAAACGTACTAAATTTTAAGCACAGTAATAAGCAGATGTAGAACATCAGCCTCTCCAGCAGCCACAAATTCGTTGTACTTGCGTTCCCAGTTTGAGATGAGGATTAATTATTTCATTTATATTTTAGTCTGGTATACAACGACCTTCTCCCGATTACGCTTCTGGATAAAAAAATCTAGGAACAAATTGAGTCTCTCTAAGGTAACTCTTCACTGCCTAGCGACAAAATGTTATGGTGCCATCGCCATCTGCGCTAATTACGTACTAAATAGAATCGTGGTTTATTTAGTACAATTCAAATGTTTCCGAACGTTGAACGAGTTGTTTTTGTTGTTTGTTATCTATATGCGAAGTTATATTTAGCTTGTTGGTGTTTATTGTGTGCATTTTCTGTATAAGTAGTTTGGTTGGATTCGAGTGATGATTGATCGGTAGCAGCAAGAATAAAAGTGCTGTTTTGACAATTAAAATACTCTAGTTACGAGAACGTCACATGGATATTGCCTGCGTGGTGTATTTACTTTTGTTATTTTTTTCTATTTTTCTGTGAAAAATTATCATGCCAACAAATCGCAAAGGTTGCTGAGTTTTCACAAGTCAATGGAAATCAGTATTTAGAATTTTGGAGTAAGTGTGGTGTCGGTCAACGGCCAATTCTGCCAATGGAGGTAACGGCACGTTTTTAATCATCAGTACCGCTATTACTTTGCATTATTTGCCCGATCAAGTAAGCAGAAATCAGGTCAACATAGAATTGCTTTTAAAACATTTTCTAAGTCATTAAGAAATGTTATCGTATTCCGATACTGAACGGCTTCTGGCTGTCGTTGTATGAAACAGAAGGTAGTATTTTGCAGTATGTTCATCAATTCATCAGTTTAGATTCCAAAATTAGGCAGAGTTAAATTGATAATGTTACTCGTAAAATGACACTTAAACCAAAGTTAGTCACCACGGACCATTAAATGTATTCGATGTTAATACATATTACGCCTCGGCGTCTTCACTGATAGATTTTAGTAGCGCTAGCGTCGTGGTAAAAGGATGTTTAAATTTTCCATAGGTATAAATAAATTCCAATAGTCAAGTTCAATAGTAGATGACCGCCGGTTGCCCAAAACCGTATTCTACTCTGAATTGGTGGAAGGCAAACGCAAGCACGGCGGTCAGCATCTGCGTTACAAGGACGTGCTCAAACGACACCTGAAGGCTTGCAACATCAACCCTGAGCGCTGGGAGGAGCTTGCTGCAGACAGATCATCTTGGCGGTCTACCATTTTTAACCACATCAAATCGTTTGAGGAAAACCGCCTCAATGCCTTAGATACCAAACGCCAACTACGTAAAGAGAGACCGAAGCCCTCTTACACGTATAGATACAACACGTCTGGTCAACTATATTGTAACACCTGCAAATGTGTCTTTAAGACCAAGTTCGGCCTGGCCAGCCACATTAGGGCCCATAATCGGCGTAATCCGTAATTGCTGAGGTCGCCGTTATCGAAATCGATGAGGAGGACTATATCTATATTTAACCGGCAACACGATGCATAACAGCATAGCATCTATCTCCTGCCGCATAAATGCAACCGTGCAACGTTTGTTTGTCATTTCACGTTTACCGTTGACATATAACGGATTTTTCATGTAACCTCCAAATTATACAATACATGAATACGTATTTCATGAGTACCTAATTTATTATTACATTGGTGCTTTGATTTAAATATGTGATGAATCGATCACAATCCGCCTATTTGAAATTTTGGTCAACCGCCTTTAAAATACGTTTTAAGGTTATCTTCAGAGTTTAACTACGTTTAATTTTATTCATTTTTATGTTTGCTTCTTTTATTCCAAAAATAACTAGTTAACACAGTTTTTTTATATATATCATGTGTATAAAAATTAGATAAAATTGCGATTTTGTTACAAGTCAACTGGTGTTGCCAGTGCCACTCGCCTTCAGTTCCATTTTATTTAAATTCTACAATTTTATATACTTAGCACTGCAAGGATATGACTACATCACGTAGGAATATATTTTGTCTTTGCGGTTACACTCACTGTAGCACACGATTTGAAATTGTCGTGCTAGTTCTACGCTCAATTTTGCACAGGAGCATTGCAATGAAATGAAAACTAATTTAATTATCATTATTTCAGTTTTGTGCGAATTTGCGTGAATGCTTGATTCCAGAAGTCCTTGACACAGATATTGAAATGCAGCTCAAAGTCAGAGGTGGACTGGTTTGGTCCGTAAACACGCTGCATCGGCTCGTGCCGAATATGGCCTGGCCTCCGCGCTACTTGTTGACTCCCACGAAGATACTTGTCGATACAATCAATCTGTTTAGCAACTCGGCTACTTGTCTTAGGTACATTAAATACTGTGTAGTTTTGTAACCGATGCCGGGAAGCTAAAACAATATAATTGATATCTTAACTATTGATCTATATGTACAGTCAGCGTCAATAGTAGGGAATGAAACAACGTGCCTAAAGTACTTATGTATCTGCCACCCTGGAATACTTTTCCTAATACAGATATGTCTCTGCAATTTGCACTTAATAGTAGTTTAGACCCTTAGATACTTCCTTAATATTAACTGTACCATTCGTGGAAGAAGTAGGTAAAATTTATGAAACTATTATTAACGATATAACGATGCATAACAACATAACGAGCTAAAATGAACAATGTAATAGGTAAATCGTCGTAAACATATATTATTTTCAGACATGACACGACTGCAGGCAACAGTGATATTATGGCTCGCAGAATTCGAACAAACAATTAGTCTATGAATCAATTTACTACATTGAAATGCAAATGTGATTCATATTTATTGATATGGATGAATAGAAAATAAGCGCCAGCTGATGATGATCAGCGGGCGCAGAAAGCGTATTGAGTGATGATGATGTGTTTATAGCTGCCTTGCAATACCTTGGATTTTCAATTTAAATTCGGTATTTAAGTTTCTAAGAATTGTATAAATTTCTAAGTTATAGCTAATTATATATTTAATATTATTCGCTCTCGATATCGATTGTTTATGGATTTTCAATTTACGTCGTTTTCCCTAGGCTATAGTGTCGTACTGTAAGGCAACGCCATATTTTCTTGATTTCCCCGACACCATGCATTATAAATTTATTTAACAAAATATTACAAATTGCGCAGGGAATATCTACCAGTCAACCATAGGGCCAAACAGAGATAACAATTAGTGCAGAGAGAGAAATATTTTAAATTAATTTAAAAAAACCAACTATACTTATAAACTCCATAAAAAATATATATATATAAACTACCACATATTTATAAAATATACATACTATAAATATAAGAATGATGGATATTATTCTAACTATTGTATTACCAAATGCTTACGTAACATGTATACAGTTACTTATAATTCTTATAATTAACTTATAAATATATTCAGTCAAAACAAGCATATACTTAAGCGGTGGTGGCCGAGTGGATCTCAAGTCCGACTTTCAATCCGGAGGTCGCAGGTTCAGATCTGAATCCTGGCTCGTATCAATGCGTTTTTCGGAACCTATGTCCGGAATATATTTTGATATTTACCACTAAACTTTCGGTGAAGGAAAACATCGCGAGGAAACCTGAGGGCCTACTGCAAACATCGTAATTCGCAAATTGCGGGGATCTTTCTCTCTTACTAGTTTTTTTCCAAAGAAGGCGTAACTCCAAACCGATTCTTAAGCTTGCCTACTAACAAAATTTCATACTTTCACAAATCTTGCATCCGTGTTCGCTTATACCATAGACAAAACTGCAAGTTCATATTTAAAAAATAGGAAAAATAAAAATAACGAAGTGCCTTCCTTGGTGCACCTTATATCTTACCTTTTTTATATGTTTCTTTGTAAACATATGGGTATGTTTACAAAATTCTAGCAATTAAATGAACTATTCGGAGCACATGAAATATTCATGTGTAACGATTAATTAGAAGTGAAAATGAGGGAAGCGGGGTAACTACCATCAACTTTTAACCTGTACGGATATGATGGTTCTAATTATACCTAGATATTTTTCTAGCAGAAACAGAATTTGCTTAGTGCCTACCACAATAAAAATATCGACAATCTTGTTATCGATAAGTATATACTTACTACTTCAACGAAGTATACATATTTAAGTAAAAGAGAAAGAGGGTCATTAATACATCAGTGCGATACTGTTAATAATAAAAAACTAAGATACACATACACTGTAGCCATATACAGAGACACAGACACAGATTTGCTATGGGATCAAAAATGGGTTTAATATAGTAAATGTTGTATCATTCTGCGTCAATTTGAAAGACAATTTGGATGTGTGTTTATCATGGAGTAACTTATGGGAGAATTAATTCAGTGACACGAAGAAAGAAAGTTACAAAAGGGTTTCAATTTGTTATCTGAAGTATGTAAAATATAAATAAATTTATAGTTTTGTTACTATTATCTATTTTTAACGCACCCTATTATCCTATATTTTTCTTTGTATTACCTCTATCACGTTGAAGTGGCACTTATCGATAATAGGACTGTCGATGTTTTTATTTTGTCAAACACTTAGACGTCAACGTTCGTGCTACAAAAATATCTAGGTATAGTTCTAATACTTCTAATTACCCACGTGATAGCCGTTTATATTATCAAGCCGCGTTAAACAGTGACACTACTGACAGTTATACTACGTCGATAACAGAAACAGAGTCCATCATTCACCCGCTTGCTATGTTAACACCGATAGCCCGTTGTGTTGCATTTACAATGAATGGGATAACTGGGGATAACTTACACACAAGTTTTGTAAATTTCAAACTCAAGATTCAGATAGATGATTCTACAAAAAAATCATAATTATGAAATTAATGTAATATTTGGGGAAATACCGTAGTATTTAGGTACTACGAGATTAAAGTTGCCGGCCTTAAATGGCTTAAATGCGTGGCAAATGCTACCTATGTGCTTACAACGAAGGTGAGTAAGCTATAAGCGTGTAATACATTCTTGATTTAGGCATTAAGTCACTCACTCACACAGCGAAGGAATCGTGTGGTTCATTTACATCACACGCCGTTCATCATAATAATACACTCTAATAATAGCTGTTCCGCATTAATAAATGTTGGTGAATATTAATATCTTTTTATGACGAAAGTTTGGACAACGGTCATCAACGTTCTTACATTTGCGTAAGGAGTTTTTGCCGTAGGTCTTAATTGATGTTTATTGAACAAAACACTGATGTGCACAGTAATTACCGTTTAACAGTCAGTCAACCATAGATAGGGTTCAACGTAGTTACCTACGTAAGTTTATATCGCGTGAACGTTATTTAATCGGGTGCCTAATTTGTTTTGTTTAGGTATATAAATGTGAAAAAACGACATATTATTATAAGCTACCGAAACCGAGGTGAGTGACCTATGACAGTTGCATAAGGACTTGTGTATTTACACGATATTAAATAGATAGGTATTGCATTAGGTTACTTACCTTTTAACTACAATATATTTAACATTTATGCTATATGTGCGGTATAGTTCGTGTCCTGTCATCCACGATGACGCGCAGGTTTGTCAAATATAACCTTTAATAATAGGGCAATACGAGTCAAGGCACGCGTCGTCGTGAATGACTCGATCTATAAATGAGCGAGCCCTGGTGATACAATATTATAAGTGTAATTAGGTACTACCAACCTGAAATAAAATCCACTAAAAGTCATTTATAATTTGTCTTTTTAGCATTAGAAAAAAAGTAAACAATCTTGACTTGTGTTTTTATTGAAAAAGGCCTTTTAATAATCAAGAACTACCTATTACGTAATGATAATGATCGTATGTAAAAGATCGTAGCTGTATGATTTATAATTGGTACATATTTGCAATGACTTATATTTCAAAAGTGTTTTCAATAAAAAGACACTTCATAATCGCTTACCTTCTTACTAATGCTTAAGAAACGGACTATAGTAAACGTAGGTTTATGCACATGTACAGTTAGGTGCAAAACTCCCCGAGGACCCCGAATAGTAGCATCTAAGTAGAATGTGAAGAAGTTGATGTCGATCAAAGGTATGACGATAAAGGTATATAAATACATAGTACTTCTTGAAATTCGCTACAAATCCGCCATAAAAATGATGTTCTTGGCATTTACCTTTTTTAGGGTTCCGTACCAAAAAGGTACAAAAGGAACCCTTATAGTGCAACTCCGTCCGTCCGTCTGTCTGTCTGTCTGTCACATCGCTAAATATCTCGAGAACCACTTAAGCTATCGATTTGAAATTTGGAATAGTTATGAAACGTATGAACAACGCTAATCGCATCCGGATACTTTGAAAGTAATATATTTTTTTAAATACTTTTCTTAGGTATCGCATGTGAGGAAACCAAGTAAGAAAAGAAAAATTTGCACAATCAGTACCAAATTAAAGGAATAGACCCATGGCCAGGACTTACTTGCTCGGTGATCTTGCATGTCTGGAGATGAATTTATTATTATGATTATAAAGAATAACCCATAGCGAAAAATATTTTGATTGTAATTATGATGAAAAACATATATTTTGGCAATCTTTTAAAATAATTTCTTCGTTAAAGTATGAAAATCAGCGGGATTGCCTCTTTTTTTTTACATTTTTGTGTTAGAACTGCTAATAGTCAACGACATTATTACAGCCAACATAACTGTTTAAGGTAAATTAAATATCGAATAACTATAGAATGAGTAAAATAAGCAATTTTTATCTTATATTTTACTTTATTAACATATGCCAAGTAACTTTAGAAAAACCCATTGAATGTCGTAATATTGTTTAAATCTGGCTGTACATCGTTTTACTTGGGAGTGGGCGACTTTTTGCGATAACTCAAAAACGGCTTTAACTGATCAATGATCATGCTCGATTGTTGGCTGTAGTTTTCACATGATTTTTCTTTTGTAGCGATTATTTTCGAGAATATTCTCTTTATCAAAAAATGTTTGTCGAAGAGCCCTTCGTTTAAAGTTGAAAGACCTAATCAACGATACCCTACACTTTAGGGTTGAAGCTAAAAAAAAAATATATATCCACACTTTACGTGTAGGGGAGGTACCCTAAAAAAATTTTGCTTATCGGATTTGTAGCGAATTTCAAGGAGTCATGTCCCATGTCTTCTTTGATCGAAATCAACTTCTCCACGTTCTACTAAGATGCTACTATTAGAACAGTATTGTACTTAACTGTATTCGCTATGTGCACGACTGTCACGCAACCTAGCAGCCGCAAATGTAGGGGAAGACGTCAATTCACTACATCTTATAAAACTACTCCAAAACTAAAAACTACTGAACGGATTTTCATACGACTTTCATCTATCAACATAGTGATTCTTGAGGAAGGTTTAGGTACATAACTTGTGTAAATTGGTTGAAATATAACGATGTTGTGGGAATAAATCACACTGGCTAGGAGGTTTCTTCGAAAACGTTGCCTAAAACGTTTGGGCTATAAGTATAACAACACAATGTATGGTGGGGTTGTCTCTTTTTCATAGGTCTACAAAAAAGTCCGCGATGTTGAATGTTTATCTTTTAAGGATAACTAGCTTACTATACCCATTCTTAACTTCTAGAAAAAGATCACATAATAATAATATGTGGCATTTGCAAAGCTATTTACACGGATACAGTGTTAATAATTATCAAATTAAATACGTTAGTTATATTTGAAGGAGAGATTCTTGAAGGAGTGGCCAGACACAGCACTGAACAGAGATAAGTGGGACACGACAGGCTCCAAATAATAATAATACTTATAACATTAAGCATTTCATCCAGATTACAATGGTCCCTTATACCATACAATTTAAATGAATATTTCCGGAGTAATCTAAAATTAAAGTTTCATTTCAAGCCATATAAGCATATAACTTATACGAAATGTTAAAGACGCTATACGCAGTTAGTTCTAATGTTTACCACCTTATTATGAGCTGGGATCACTTTACTTACCCCCACTATGCACTTCGCACGGTCCCAATTAGGCACCTACGTACAATACAATCTAGAATTAGATATTGTTTATCCTAGGTACCACCGGTTGGTGTGATTAGATTAAGCAGATCTTTCTATGGTTTCTCTAATGCAATGCTGGCAATACATTTTTAAGTACTTACCTACTTAAAGTTCACGCAGCTTCAGACAACGATGAAGACAAGTTAGAGCGTTAACGAACGTTAAAATTTGCTAGCTGTAATTGGTAGCACATAGATAATCCTAATAGTCAATCACAGCGAATAGTCAAGCACAGGTGATGTGTTTATCAATGTGAATAATTGATTCAACTTATACTCGTAGTTCAACGGACTGAGTAAAACAAAAACCACGGTAACTCCGAAGAGCTGAGCCCAAAGCGACGATCACGATGTGCAAATATACGAAGTGTCGTCCAAAGAGAAAGAGCGTAAGTGCTTCTGTTTCACACTTTCATGGTGCTTAATAGGTACTAGAGTGGTTTACAAGGTATAGATAACGGTACTTGGTGCGCCTGGGCATGGCACCGGATGGGTGAGGAAGGCCGTGCTGGCTGAGCATTGCCGCTGCTGACCAGCACCAGGCGAGTACACCGCTTAAGCGAACCAGCTTAACTGTGACCCCGAGGTCCCTTAAAACTATGAATAAGCGGGAAACGGGGTTTCTGGTTCCTCTGAAGGTTCGACTCACAGCAAGCCTAGCCAAGCTATTAGAACAATTCCCCTGTCCGGACGTATGGGACGGTGAAAAGCAGTGACCTCATCGCTGTCACCAATTTGCATAGCCTGCCTAACTTCGCCCGACAAATTATTGTTGCTAACTTGGCTAACTATGTTATCGTTAAATAAGTAAGTAAGCAGGAAAATTCATTACAAATCCAGTAATCAAGAAGCTCATAGAGCCCATTGTGATACCAACCATCTTCAGTTACTGGGCTTCTTTTTTAGGTTTTTTTTTCTGTTTTACTTGAAATTTCTTTGGCAAAATGCGTACAGTTAATATCGACTCGGACAAAGTGCCAAAAATATGTACACACTACCTTAATGTACCGGCAAAAACCAGGCATATGTATACATATTTTTGGCATTTTGTCCGTGTCCTAATGAATGCAGGGCGTTTTTCTTTGATGCGTGGGCCAAAACCTAGCCTAGAATTTAGAAACGAAAAGTTAGATTTCTCAATACATATAAGAACACTCTTGTGGTCTTGTGGTTCTCAAGTCACTAGATGTTTACACCGCGCCGGTAGATGGTAGGTAAGAGGGGGCTGTCGCAAAATTGTAGTTTATATATTGAATTTTTACACGTTTTAATCTAGGGCAAATGCCGAGAAAAATTCACTCCAAAACTAGACTATACTTGGGAGGGCAGATTAACCAAAACCTTATACCGTACGGTTGACAAAGCGTGGAGTGTTATTATGGCGCAAGTAGATAGGTACTACCAACGACTTGTCAACACTGTACTCGTATTAATAATATTAATAGGTTTATGGAAGAAAGAAAATAAATTTATTAATGTCCAAAAATATTAAAAAAGCATTCAGCATAATGCCGCGCAAGCCGTGGCGGCGCTGATTTACATTGATTTGATATGCAGACTTGCAGAGTCGGATAAAAATGACTAAAAACCATTGTTTTGAAAGTTGTCCGCCACTTGCAAACTTACTTATGCCTGCTGGCGCCATCTAACGTGCAAGTTAAACAACGTTTCGATAACAGCACGAGCGCGCTCTACCTATATGCCGAAAGAACAACCATGCGCTTGAGCAAGAGGTGCCTCTTAATACCGCTACTCGCTCACAGATGTCGCTAAAATATACAAACGAGTGCTTATAGTATATTTGATTAAATCGCAAAGTGGCAACTGAAATGTACCACATGGATATTTTGTGACACTAATTACTTTTGTGTGGTTCATGGGCATATTTTTTATTCTCGTCATCCGCAATTTTAAAAGGTCAACGACTTGATTTCTATAGCGTCTGAACGAGTACGATGTAGGTGTTATTGTTTGCTTTAATTGCTTTTGGGTTACAGTACCTATCTACATACAATTTAAAATCTGTATAGAAAGTATGGGTTTTAGTACCACACAAATAGTAGAATCAATAATTTAACACGTAAGCGGTTGTTACATAGGTACATAGGTTAGCTGTTGTTATACATGTAGGTACATAGTTCGTTCCAATTATAGTCCTATTATGGGCATGATAGCGTGGTTGCAGGGCAATACCTAAATTACAAGCTATATTACTTATTAGCAATTTAGGCTTAACTAACCTGTGTATTAGGTAGGTACTTGTTATATTTATTGGGTACTCAAGTGACTAGGTGCTTAAGAGGGAAGAATAGCTTTTCGAATCTACCGAAATAATGGTAATTTTTCTATGAAATTTCATTTCGGCAGAAAACATCTATCACCAAGTAAATCATAACAAATCACTTTGATTTTGATGTCGATCGCTATAGTATATATCTAGTCTAGGTTTATAGGTTTCGCCTTAAAAAAAAAAATTTTTTTGTTTGCAAATTTTGAAAAAAAGGAAAACCTATAAACCTAGCTTTTCATTGTGTCAATAACATACTAAAAAATCATGGAGAATCGAAAATATTTAGAAGTGGAAAAACGCTTTCTCTTTTTGTATGCAACTTGGTCAAAATTGAAAAATACTTAAGTAAGTCTGACCTTCAGAAGTATGGCCGTAATAGATAAATATGAACTATCCGTTCAAACTCCTTTATAGTAATAAAGCAAAGGTAATAATTGTTTAGTTCTGAGGTAGATGCCATGAAGAATTGTTTCTGTAATAAAGATGAACATGACTGATGACTTACTTAAGTATTTTTCAATTTTGACCAAGTTGCATTTCAATAAAAAAGATAACACTTATTTGTGTGATAGCTTAGTAGATATAGGTTTGTTATTAATTTTATTTAGAGCGGTCGGTCCCGTTTGAATACTTTTTTTTAATAATGAAAATTTGATTAAATGGTTTATGTCATAAAAATCAAAGGATGGTAGTTATTTTTTTAATCACATATACCTCTTTAACAGTCGAACTATATACCCGAAAATCGCCAAAAAATATCTATGACTTTAGGAGGAAAAAAAAATAGTTTTTTACTTAATGTCGTTTTACTACGGAACCACTTTGTTTTTTTTTTTTTTAATATTTTGTGTGTGATGTGTACTAGATATGAGTACACTATATAAAAAAATCAAGCAAAAATAGCTCAAGGGCAGATGTTGTTTCCTTATTCAGCTATGGCCTTTGTATGAAATCTGTTTTATGCTCCTAGTTTTTACAATAATCAAAAGACAGAAAAAAGACAAACGTAGAGGCTTGGTTAATATGCATCAGATTATGTAAAAATATTCTCTAAAATGTCAATATTCAGAGAGGAAAATGGAGACTACGTTTGTATGGAGAAGCGGCCGTCCCCTTTTCTCTTAAGTTTAGCAGACATGCTTCATCCGTTCCATAAGGTCGGCATCAAAGTAGACCGCCTAGCCGCAGATTTACGGTGTCGTCTGCAACATGTAGTGAAGCCATTACTGGCCTGTATTCAACCAGAACATTACCAATGGGAGCGCTATAGAAACCTAAAGGCTTAAGGACTTAAACCTCTGCTGCACTTACGTCATTTTGGGATTTACTTGGGACCGAAGAAGTGGTCGGGATTTTACGCCATAAGCTATAAGCATACTTACTTAGTCAGGTCATAAGTTCTGTAATATAAGTTTTTATTGATTGAAGTTATTGGTACACCTTATTATTCATGCATATCGTATGAGAGCTTAGTTAATGGTGAATAATTTACTATATAATTTAACGTAATTAGCTGTCTGCAGTTTTGTATAATTCTAGGTAATATTCGGAAAAAGTCAATGCATAAATCTTTCAGAATGCAAGAAACGGGGTATTTTATCTTTATTTTGATATATATTACAGGTGAATTGGACTGACATTATTGCTACTAAATGTTTTACCAAATGTACTTGTTCTGTGGGAGTCAAATCTACCCTTCTAATTTCAAAAGTATCCTTAGTTTGAAGGGTACCTATTATCTAAAGTAAATACTTGTCCGAGAGCTAAATGCTGGTACAGATTTGTTGGACAAATGAAGTTGTTTCATGCAAATAAACAATTGTTACTATTTTATTAATGTGACATTGATTTTTACTCCCTTAAAGTACAATTTTTCACAATCAAGCCGCGTATTCGCGTCTAACGACAATCCTAAAGTAAGTAAATTGTAAATATAATCTTTGTGACAGAACTTATGACCTGACAAAGTATAATATCAGAGATCGTCTATTCATAAAAGGCGGCTTAGCTACAATCATGATATTAAAAAATAAATAAATGAGTCTAGTAGCTAAACTAAAAGACAACTTGTTACGGTATCGGTAGTAACGCTTATTTATAGTATTTTTCAAACTCAATGGGTACGCTTACAGGTGTCATTTCAATACAATTTTGCGAAACATGGCGTTTTTAGGTTAGAAATTATATGAAGATGACACCTTTCACCCTACCCATCGAGATTGAGAAATACTACTTCCTACTTTTAAATTTGGTTAAATCACTTGTGATAAAACTAAGTGAATTCCAATATTGAATATACCAATATTAGGTTGTTATGAAATGTAATATTACTTAGAGGAGACGATGCTTCGTCTTGAATATTGCAAGTATGTATTTAAAACGTTTTTCCTTTGGAATTACATTGTCATCATGCACAGGTTATGACAAACAACTAATGCTAAGTACATGCTATGCGTGCTGACGTAACAAGCGACGATCATGCTAGGTTCATTGAACCATACACATAAGTTTCACAACACATACATAAACTTGTAAATCTGAAAAAGTAAAGTTCACTTTTACACAAAGCACAACTAGGAGAAGTTTTGGCTTCAAAATGGTAGGCTTGAGAAATGTCTAGAAATAACATTCCTTCATGTCTAATCAGACCAAGGGGCCGATTTTTAATTTCGAACGCCCGATTTTATCACTCGTAAATCTGTAGAAAACAGTGAAATACGAGTGATAAAAATTGGGAATCTAGCGGTATTGACCACTCGTTTTCAATTATATTAGCAGGATTTAAACGTCTAGTAGGGAACATAGAATTAAAGAAAGAACACGAAATCGAGAGATCGAAATTAAAAACTCGGTCCCCAGTTTCCTCTTAAACTAGAGCAGAAGTCACGTGTGGCTTTTAAAAAAATAATATTGGCTAATACAGCTTTTCTAGATAAAAATGAGAATCTGAATATTTTTACCAATTTTTATAATATCCGTCCTATTTTTAAAATACCGACCCCTGATCTAGACTAGCAATCTAGAGCTAATAAGCTTATTTAGCGAGGTTTTGTTGTAAAAGTTGGGTTTGTTTCTGTCTGCCAAATACTACTTCGCCACACTTCATTTCAGCGTTATATTTAAAAGAGTGTCTCACTACTTGGTATATACCACTGTGTTCTTCATAAAGGCATAAGACGCTAGATTGGTATTTATAATACGTTGCAACAAAATTGCATTTGCCAACGTATTAACTGGTTATAGTTTTACAACGTCCGGTTCTAGTCTCGAAGGAACTCGTCAAAGTCATAGCTATTAATGAAAGTAATGAAGCTTATAATCTATAGGTAGATCTACATAAACCTGGTTATCCTTAGCACATTTGATTTGGTACCCAGTTATATTAAATTACCGGAAATAAGTTATTTGCATTGCATGCTACGCTATGTGAGGTTTTTTTACTTTTTCTTCGTTAAATTTTAACCGAACATTTGTAAGATAATTTTGAGTTATTTTAAAAGACCCTTTACGTTAAAATAAATTAATATTATAGCTAACATACTTAAATAATATTATTATGAACTAGTCTTGTTTTCGAAATCGAATGACTTTCTCAAGTTCTATGACTTTAAACTAAACATATTTTATATTTTGCCAAAATAAGACCACGTCGCAATTAAAAAGCTTTTTACGCTGCGTTATCACTAGATTATTAGGAATAGATGCGCTATTAAAATCTCGGGTTCTGGTCTAGTGCACTGCAATAATTACGCGAACACAGCTGCGGTCAGCAGCTATCTACATACTACGTATATGTTCACTTAGGATCCCAAAAGCGGCCCCTTTGTACAGCCGTTTGGCTTTGAGTTGCTAACTGTCGAAAAGCTGCGCTCTTTGGAGGATTGAGCTGAGCATGAATCAGCGAATTTTATTTTCAACTGTTTCTAAACTTTTTCCGAGTGCGAAAGTCAATAAAAACGTAACAGGGATAAATCGATGTCCGACTTGACGCTGACATTATCTCGAGTTGCACATAGTGACGCGCCGTTGCCAATATTCTTAATACCGGGTTTCTATTTACTGGCAATTTTCCCGGAAATTTATTTATGTTTACCGAGAAAACAAAATAAGAAATCGTAGTGTTTTATATCATTTACTTTACATTTAACGAATTTTGTGAATGAAAAATAACTCTTTCTCGTGGTTGGCATTTTGAATATACTATTAGAAATTGTAATTGGCACGCGGCTGTTAGTGTGAAAACTTGCTGACACTAACCCACTGCCCCGAGCTTCCGTAAGGCACATCACTACACTTGTCTCCGTTACTATGTTATCTATGTTTATTACCTTTTTTTTTTTTTTTTTTTTTTTTTTTTTTTTTTTTTTTTTTTTTTTTTTTTTTTTTTTTTTTTTTTTTTTGGTATCGCAGGGGTGAATGCATTTACGCATCATCGCCCCCCGGGCGAGGGAAGCCCATTGGGGGGGCGGTATGTGGGACTCGCTCCTTCCGTAACCCCCTCTGCTATTCAGAGGGAGAGGAGGAGAATACCCACTAACCTCCCCTGCGGCGTTTCCGTCCATGCCGTTAAGGGGGGTGCTGGGGGCTCGCAAGCATGTCACCTCAGCACCCCCCCGGCGGTCCCGACTCGGATGAACCGGGACTTCACACCAGTTTGGGGAGAGTCAGCAAACGCATAACTGACTCTCCCCCCTCCCATGTAGGGCCGTGTTGTGCGGGTCCCTCGCCCGCTGCCCTACTGAGGTATAGCGCGGTTCGCAATGGCGAACCGCCTAAGTCTCCTGCCCATTCGTCTTCGCCTGATCGGGAGCGCGTTTGGGTCCTCCTCGCGCTCCCGCTCCTCGACCTCCTTTTGCGAGACAACCGCGTCACAAAAGGAGGTCACCGCCTCCCAGGATCTCTCGCTGTCCAACATGGCCGCCACGACGCTGTGCAGCGAGAGATCATTTGTCCCGATGGCTGCCACCAGCGCGCTCCGCTCCACCCCCCAGCGGCCTGCACACCTGCAGGGTGTGCTGGGCGGTGTCGTCCGTCTCGTCACATTGATGGCAGGATTGGGTAGGCTCGCGACCGATCCTGTGCAGGTAGTGACCGAAGCATCCGTGTCCGGTCAGTACCTGCACCAGTCTGTATCCAACCCTGCCGTGCGTCCGGTCCAGCCATCGGTCTAGCGACGGGAGAACTGCCCCTATGGTGTAGGTTCCATAGGGGGAATTCTCCAGGTCCACCTTCCACTTTCCACGCAACCTCCTCTGCGCCGTTCTGCGTGCCTCCCTGACTTCTTCAGGAGCAGGAAAGTCGCCTGTCTCCCTGCTCCTGACCCTCCGTCTGTGCGCGTCAGCGAGCACCTCAGCATCCAGCTCCCATGGTGAGGTGCCCGCCAACACGCACGCTGCCGCCCAGCTCACTGACACATACGCCCTGCACACTCGTATGGCAATGACTCTCTGGGGCCTTCGCAGTAGGGCCTTGTTCTCTTGGTTTAGTTTATCGGCCCAGATCGGGGCCCCATAAAGAGCCATTGAGCGCGCCACTCCTGCGTAGAGGCGTCGGCACACGTGCGAGGGTCCTCCCACGTTGGGCAGCAGCCGGCCCATCTCCGACGCCGCCGTCACTACCCGGGGAGCAATTTGGCGGAAGTGCTCCCCGAAGTTCCACCTCCTGTCCAGCGTGAGGCCGAGGTACTTTATATGGGGCCTCACCTGAACATCCCCGCCAGCTATTCTGAGGGAAGCACCGGTGGGCACCCTCCAACCTCTCCTCGCAAAGACTATCGCGTCAGTCTTTGCGAGGGAGACCCTCAGTCCTAGGAGGCGGATCCTAAGAATCATGAGGTCCGCCGCCACTTCCGCCCTCCGCATTGCCTCCTCCAGGTCCTTACCCCGAATGGCCACCATCGTGTCATCGGCGTAACACATGAGGGCCATCCGGGGGAGCAGTTCTGCTCGGATGGCCCAGTCGAAGCCGATGTTCCACAACAGGGGTCCAAGCACCGACCCCTGGGGAACACCGCAGGCCATCCGCCTTTCCAACCTCCCATCAGGCGTGTTGCAGACCACCACCCTGTCTGACAGGTAGTGGTCTACAACTCGCCTCAAGTATGGGGGCACCTCGTGGTACCTCAGGGCCTCCCGTATCACCGAGTACGGGAGGGTACCGAATGCGTTGGCGATGTCCAGAGACACCGCAATGGTACCCTCCCCTTTCTTTAGAGCATTCTCACGGAAGGCCCGAAGTGCCCCCAATGCGTCCATCGTGGACCTGCCGCTTCGGAACCCATATTGGCGCCCAGTGAGATTGGGGCCCGTCTCTTGTAGGTGTCGGTTTATTCTTGACGCCAATATGCGTTCCAGCATCTTCCCCGCCTCGTCCAACAGGACTATTGGCCTCCACCCGGATGGGGAGTCCGCCGGCCTGGCCTCCTTCCGGAGGAGGCACACTATTCCCTCTTTCCAGCACCTTGGAAACTGTCCATCCCTAAGGCACCGGTTAAAGATGGATTGGAGACAGTCTCCAAGGTGCTCCATTACAATAGGTAGGACCCTGCCATGGACCCCGTCTGGGCCAGGGGCTTTCTTGCAGGCCCTAACCCTATGGGCGACACGGGCCATTTCGCCCTCGGTTACGAGGGGCACCTCCTCAGGATCCAGGGGCTCCTCCTCCCTGGGGACCACCATTGCAGGAGGAGCGAACTCTGGGGCTGGAGGGAACAGGCCTTCTAAGATACCCCGGAGGGTCCCCATGTCCATGGCATCCATGGGGGCGGCCTGACGAAGCTTCTTTCTTACAAGTTTATAAGGCCGTCCCCATGGGTCCCCGTCTAAAGAGGCCAAAAAGGCCCCGTGCGCCGCGTCCTTTGCCTTGGCGATGGCAAGGTTGAGGGCCTTCTTGGCCTCATTCAGCGCCAGGTGGTATGCATCCAGCTCCTCCTGGGTGTGCCGCCTCCTTCGACAGCGTGTAAATTGCCGTCTCGCGGCATTACTGGTAGCCCGGAGAGCGGCCACTTCCGGACACCACCAATACGTCGCCTTTCTCCTCCGCGGAGGCCCCGCTCTCCTCATTGAGGCGTCGCATGCCCGTGTGAGGGAAGCACGGAAGCCAAGGGCCATATTGTCCACATTGGCTTCCTCTGGCATTTGACGCCCCCATCTGGCTTCCACCATGGCCGCCTCTCTGGCCGCCTCCCGATCCAGGGTGGCCAGACTCCACCTCAGAGATCTCCCCGTGCCCCTCGCCGGACCTGGTTGTTGGCCATGCCGGGCTCTGGAGACCCTCATTCTGATGTATACGTGGTCAGAGAGGGTCTCCGTGTCTTCCAGGACCCGCCAGTCCGCAATGCGTGTTGCCGCCGCTGGGGAGGCCAATGTCACGTCGATGATAGACCCCCCCGCCAGGCGCACGCACGTATTGGCTGTGCCCCGGTTGACCACTTCAAGCCCCAGCCCGACCAACCACTCGAGGAGCACGGTCCCCCTGGGGTTGGTCCTAGGGGAGCCCCAGGCAGCGCACTTGGCGTTGAGATCCCCCAGGACCATTATGGGGGAGGGAGCCGCGCCAGCCACCGCCCGCCCGAGCCTCTCCAGATAGGCCTCGAATTCATGCAGTGGCCTATTGGGGGAGAAGTAAACGCCCACTAACACGATGTCCCCCAATTTAGCCACCACATAACCAGGGCCGCTTGAGACTCTGGAGAGGGGCAGGCCTCCCCCCATTGGTGCCACTATGGCTACCGTGGCCACCGAGCCACATCTGTCGCCCACCCAGTTCGCCTGCTGGGGGACAAAGTACGGCTCCGCCACCACCGATGCCGCAACCTCCCATTCTGCCATGTGCTGAATCATTAAGTCCTGCGCACGCGCGGCATGATTCAGGTTGCACTGAAGCACCTCAATATCCTGCAACGGAGGCATTAACTTTCCATTGCCTGGGGATCCGTCCGGTTATGAGGTGCTTCCCGGGAGGCAACCGCAGCGGCAGCGAGAGCAGCAGGGCTGGCAGCATATGTCTCCTTCCCTTTAATTGGTGGGGGGGTGCAGGCCTTTCCTCCCATCACGTGCCCCGCCTTTAGCCCAGCATGGTGGCACACGGCGCACCAGGGGGCCGACGCGGCGCAGGCCAGGCTTTTGTGGCCCGGTTTGCTACACCTGTAGCACCACTCGCCCCTATCTACCGGGGACGGGCACAGAGGCCTAGTATGCCCCGTCCCCATGCAGCGGTAGCAGCGCAGGGGCAACTGTTCCAAGGCCTCCACTCGGGCCGCCGACCACCCAACCACTATTCGCCCCGCCGTGACGACCACCTTGGCCGCCGTCAGTGGGCAGCGCAGGATGACCGAGCCAGTCCCGTTGGCCGCCATCCTTATCGCTCCCACCGATATCTGGTCCTCCTGGCATCTACCTCTAGCGGCAACCTCTTTCTTCAGGGTTTCCGGCGTGACGGACTCGTCAAATCCGGAAATCTTGATTTCCGCCTTCTTGACTGGTCTGTAGACATCAGCCATGTCACCTACCAGGCTCCGGAGTCGCTCAGCCAGGTTGTCGGCGGCCTGTCCGCTCTGTGCCCCGGGGACCTCAATAATACGCGTCCCTGTTGCCGTCCTGCGGACCTTAAGGTGGTCGACACCAAGCTCGGCCAGTTTCAGCGTGGTGGCCTTTTCCATGACGGCCCTGTAGCTGGTTTGGGCGTCAGGCTTAAGGGCCACTACGACCGCCGCCATGGTTGGGGCCACTAGTTTTGGGGCCGCCTTTTTTGGGGGCTGGGGAGGGGCAGGGCTCTTGCCCTTGGCCTTGCCCTTTTTGACCACCGTGGTCCATTCGCTTCGTGGGGGTGCAGGCGGCGCAGGTGGCGGCATGCTCGGTCGAGTCGGTTTCTTGGGTGCCCTAGGAGCAGGGACCACTGGTTTTTTAACCCTCGGTGTGGGTACCGGCCTGGGTTGGGTCTGCCCGACCTGCGTCTGGGGCAGCTGGGGCACTACTGCCGCACGGGGCGCCTCCCTTGCTGGTTGGCTAGCCGTCGTTGGGGAGGCCGATTGGGATACCCCCCTGCTTCTTTTGTCCAGCCTTGGGGCACTAGGCTCGTTAACGTGGTGCTCCGCCGTTACCACGTCCATTCCTTGACCCGCACTCTCCCGGATCCTCCTCCTGTCGGCAGCCAGCATTGGCCGGCGGATGGGCTCCGGCGGCAGTCGTCCCTCCACACTCTCGAGGCGGGCATTCACCATGTTCCCCAGGGATTGGAACATTTCCCTCTGGAAGCTCCCCAGGCGGACCTCCATGATTTTGCCCAATTCCTCGAGAAGGGTTTGCGTCTCCGTCCCTGCCCTGATTGGCTCCGTCTGCTTGCGCTCCGAGAAGGCCTTGCGCAGCGCTTTGGTTTCCAGACGGAGCTGCCCCAGCTCCTTCCGCATTCTATCGTTGTCCGCTTTTCAGTGCGCGGACAACCTCCGACTCCCCGAGCGAATCTGCAAGATTCATTAACTCCCTGCACGCGGAGTTAATTCTGCCCCATATATCGCCCTTTAAATTCTTGCTTTTGGCCGCATCACTCATTATTTCCTGCGCACAGGCCCTGATGCGGCCACCAGGCGTTTCAAACTCTCCTGACGTTTCCTCCATGTGTACCGGGCTTTGTACAGGGCTTCGTACTGGGCTTCGCGACTGCCTGCCCGTGTTTCGTCTAGGTTTGGGACTGTAGGGGGCCTCCGTCTCCGTGTCAGTCCCAACATCCTCTAGCTGCTTTTTGGCAGCGCTAAGCCCCGTATAGTGCCCTTTGCCTCGGCCCCGGCGGGAAGTGCTAACTTTGCGCACCGGAGTCTCGCCTTCACTGTCTGGGTCAGGGTCATCCCTGGTCCTTTTTTCCCTTCTTCCCCTTTTATCCCCCATTTCCTCCTGGCTAACGCTCCTCGCTCCGTCAGTCCCCACGACACTGCCCCATTCGTCAGAAGACGACTCTGAGAGGCGTCTTACCGTCTTTTTGCCTGCCCAAAATTTCCCCCGAGTAGGGGTGGGGGAAGCATCCCCCCCACCAATGTACCCCCTTTCGGAGTCATCACCATCCTGGCTCATTTCTGAGCTAACCTCCCTTTGGGACACCATATTGGCCCCCATTCCCTTAGAGGACTGGTTACCCCCCCTTTTTCTCGACTCCCCCCCTTCCTCTCCTTTATCCCCACCCGGATCCGGAGTTTCCCCCTCCACACCCATGGAGGAGGCGACCGCAGAAACGTTTTCCGCAAAAACGGTCAAGGGTGATCCGTGTCACCCTCGACAAAGTTACGGAATTGAGGAATAAAAATTAATTTACCCCCCTTCCAGTTGTCCAAAGTTTTCGGAACAAGGATAGTTATATGGAGTTTTATCTCCCCTATCCAAATCCCGAAAAGCCCGAACTCTAGCTTCTCGGGTTCAAACAGCAACTTTTTCGAAAAATCGACAAACTTATGTCGTGTAGTTGGCAACGCCGCAAAAACGAGAATAGCAATCTGTATAATCCTTAATAACTTTTGACTCTGATGTCAAAAAATTATTATTGGACCGGCAACAGACAGCTATTAACCTTCTTCTAATAACCGTATCACTAAAAAAGTGGACAAAAGAAGAAAAAAGAAGATACGAATTTTTTCCGAAAATTAATACAAGTTTCAAAACTTCAAAACAAAGAATTGTTTCGCTTGCAACTCCGGAACCGGATGTCCCAGCGTTGCAAGAAAAACAGGACAAGAAAGAAGAAAAGAAATGAAAATTTTGAGGCCTAAAACCAAGAACAAAAAAGAAAGAAAAAGAAGATACAAATTTTTTAATGAAATACAAAAACCGCACAAAAATCGTTCCTAATCAGAAACAAGAAAAGTCCAAAAAAATCGCCAAGTCGTCAAGATAGAGCCGTTTCGATAACCGGAATGGATAGCCAAAAATAGTTTTTATCTAAATACCAAAAATCACCGAAATCGCTCTAATACACCTCACGAAAAAACCTCAGATACTGTAGACCCTCATCTATGTTTATTACCTACGCTACGGCGTTATTAAGCTGGCTGTAACAGCGGGTCATTTGTATGGCTCGGTATTTTTATTAGAGACCCATTCATCTCATATCAAGCAAATTACAGGAGTGAATATAATACGAGTAATGAGAGACCGTAACTAACTCGAAATGAGCAAGTTTGTTGCTTTTATCTACATTCTATGACTATGTAAAGAAGTAGTTGTTGATTGAAAATTGCTTTATAACTTATACAAGGATTTTAACGGTGCATTCCTGATGGCAACAGAAGCAAAAATTGTTATATTACTTTTTGTGAAATTCGACAAAAAAATTTTTTTTTTTTTTTTAACACTCCTGTACAGTATAAAACGTAATTTTTATTGATAAACACATAACCTAAAATTAACTAAAATGTTTTTTTTATTTGGGGGTAGCCTCTCGAATACATTTTTTTAATTTTTCGATGTCAATCAATGGGTATGTCCAGACTAGACCTCAAAGAGGCAAAACCGCTGTAAAAATGTGTTTTGTACCGACTTATGGCGAAATAATGATTTCTAAAAACATTTAATTATCTCTGAAACTAGGACTAAACCAGAAAATTTTATATGACATTTTAGTTTCTAAATATTACCAGGAATGCTTAGTTAAAATGTCTCGCAATGCTCACGGGCACCTTGTATATACTCGTACCTACTTAGGCTAATCACACAATACTTTATGAAGCTTTTCAGTCTTTCTTACTGCTTATGACAAAAATAAGCTTTAAAATTATGGTTTTGAATAGCGCAGACGGCAATACCATATAATGCTAGAATTCGTTCTTTGCGCTAGCTTACTTATACCTACTAACTAGCCAGGTTGAATAAATAATCTAGGTATAAGTAATAGTTGGGTTGAGATATGCCCTATGGAAATGTCTTACGCCACGCCGCTTAGCATGTGTTATGATGCACGTACTTGTACCTCAGAGCAATGAAAAAAATTTCATTAGAACAAGCTTCTTTTGTTTAGCATTGGTAAACAGCACTTGGCCTAATTAACGGTTTTACGAGGTCGTGTAGTAATTAAGCTGGGAAACAAACAGTTTATTCCTAGTTGCGTAGGTGCTTTGCATGCATACTCCGAGACGGTATTTGAGCCGACACTGATATTGGGACAAGTAAAACAGGGTGACCTCTGGAAGGCGGAGACGTAGCATAGGTAATAGGAAATCTATCACTTTAAACTCTCGCGTTTTGTACACATTTATGTGTACACAATATGAGCTCATTACTTTTACAATTCATTATTTTTACCATAAATCCTACATTTCTGCTGGATTGCACCAACCGTGGTCACCGAAGACTGAGTCCCAGCAAAATATCAACGGGGATATTGGTAAAAACACACAATTTTTTGAAATTATTTTTTACATCCAATTTAATTTATTCCTTTACCTCAAACATTTATACAAACTAATTTCGGGTAGTGTTGTGTTGTTTAATGTTTACCAATATCTCCCTTGACATTTTGCTGGGACTCATTCTTTGGTGACCGCGGTTGGTGCAACCCAGCAGAAACGTAGGATTTAAGGTAAAAATAATGAATTGTATATCGAGATAAACCCATTAATATCATTAAATAATAAAATTCTGTCGATGTTAAATATACCTAAGTCATTCAGTAACAAAGTGGAGTTTACCGATGTCTTTTCGGAAAATATACGTTTGAGTGTTTTAGCAACTCCCATACAATGTCATCAGGTATCGATCTGGCTGGCGCGAAGGTGCCTAAACAGTCCAGTCCAGTTAACACTTAGGTTCACCTACCTATTTAGTTAATGGAGGTGCCATGACGTCAAAGATTTGTAAGTTCTCTTAAAACAGCTAGTTATAAGAAATACAACAAACGTGCTCCGACAAAATAATATTTAATAAAATGTGGAAAGCTACGAGTCACCAGTTGAGTTCTAAAATTTTAAACACGAGCAAGGTAAGCAAACAATACGATATGGGGAATATTTACATAGTCTCAGTATTGACTGCCGACGTTCGGTTACCCATCTGCCCGGGTGTAGGAGTCGGCAAATAATTACTTCCCGTGTGAAAATGTTCGTCCTGTGGACTTTCTAACCATCTAGAATGCTAGTTAGCTATAATATGTTTTATATGTAAGAATGTAGTGTAGGTAAGTCCCCTTACCACGACTGCCTTAGCAGTGTTAATCTGACATATACGCTTACGTCTGTGTAGCTTAATTTCTATACATCTCGCTCGCACTAATATGCGAGTACGAGCGAGATGCATAGAAAGTAACGCAGACGCTAGTGAATATGCTGTCAGTGTCAAACTGGTGGTAGCCATAAAGGACTCGAGTCAGGTTGAAGTGCTTCACTGAGTTTTACAGAAGTTGTCGCTTTAAAGAGTAAAGGGGCCCACTGATTACCAGTTCGCTGGACGATATTGGCCTGTCAGTTATTCGCGATAGTCGGCTTTTGGGAATAACTGACAGGCCGATCTGATATCATCCGGCGAACTAGTACCTAATCAGTGGGCCCCTTTATGTATTTTAACTAAATACCCTTTTTGTAGCTTACCTCATTAAAGACGCGAAGTTATTGAAGCGATTCGAAGGACAAGACTTAAGTATTCAAGTAAAGCAGAGTAATAAAATCAACGCACTTGATAATCTTCTACCTCACTTAAGAGAATGAAAGATAACGCGTTTGAACAAAACTGCAATTATCTATTTCTAGATATGTAAGGGCAGGAAGGAGCCACGTGTTGATAGAGCCATTTGCATTATTGTGGTACTTTTGGAACAAATTTTGGAAGAGACTTTATTTTTTAAAGTCGGAACATAAATGGGTCAAATACATTTTAGAAAAAGGTTTCTTCTGTGGACAACACAATCAAAGTTAACGGCTCTGGTACAAGATAACCCGTTTTTCTTATTTGAGTCTCAAGTAATTAAAGAATGTAACCTGCCTGTAAGGTGTAGCGTAATAATGTTTTAGGTCCCATAACTTTGCGATATCTACAGGAAAGACGCGCAGTTTGCTAAAAAATGTGTATGACCCTAATTCGTAATTTCTAACCAGTGTGTAATAAGTTTTTCGGGCAATCAATGTCACTTTGTCGTTAGAAATATCGTAGATAGATCTTATTGGGATCACAGCGGAATTCTTTCCAAGATCTTAAACGTGTCTTAATCATGCTTCAAATCGGGCCGTTGGTTTATTTTTGAACGTACATTATAGAAGAGTAATTTCCAAATGACTATATGTAATTAAGCGTAGTTAAGGCATGGGATTAGCCTATAGCCTAAGTTAATTGATTAAATTGAGTTACGAAATTTAACCTTTTCAATTGTATTGGAATTAATTCATACCCATATGTTTGTTGTACGCTAACACAATTTAAATAGAAATTGCTTAGCTGTCGTAACACAATAGACTCAAGTAACTTGTGACAGGTTCTTAACAACGTAAATTTTTGTAGCAATTTATCCCGCAAGAATACTAGGGTTTTTATCCTCCTAAGGAAAAATCCAAAATTAGCTACTGAAATTTGAACCTGTTGTGTAAACAATAGAGTTCCTTCTGTTCTGTTTGGGAATTGAATGAAACACAGCAAATACAACTCTACTCCAATTGAATACGATTTAAATTTCTTTAGCTAGCTCCGCAGCGTCCAGAAGTAATGATCGAACCGAAGCTGAAATCTGTTGTACGATGCCACGAGAGATACAGGCCAATTCGAACGTACAGTAACATCTAAATGATATCTGAATGATGTAATTTAGTTATCGTGCGTCTCGCTCGCGGCAATACATGTCCAGACAAGTACGAGCCAAATGCACGATAATTGAATTACATCATTTACGCACATTCAAATTGGCCTGATTGTGTCTTTAGTTCTTTAATAACTTTACTAAATAAAGTCGAAGTTAGACAGACGTTGTTTAAGCGCACAATACAATATTAATCATAGTTATTTCTTCTTCTTCTTTTATAAGGAAGGAACACGTTATAGATCATGTCATTCACGATGACGCGCAAATTTGACAAATCTAACCTTTAATAATAAGACAATACTAGTCAAGGCACGCGTCTTCGTGAATGACACGATATATATCTTAGTCACGTTATGTTTTACTAAAAGGTGTTATAACAGCTTCTGTGACAAACGTTTAAAATTCTTTACAAAATGTATAAAGGTCTTCGCACACTATACCAATTCCACAGCAACTCAACTCACTTTTGGTTCACCTTAGTGGACGACGAGTGGACGACGCGTAGACCACCCGACAGTTACCTAAATTTTAAACATTGTACTATAGGACATACAAGATAAGGCTTTAATTTCAATATTTAATTTTGAGTCGAGTGGCTTTTGGTTGTAACAATGTGCTAAGACCTTTAAACGACCAACTGGACCAGTTAGGCCTAAGATGGTCGGCTCTTTATCATTTGTCACCATGCCTGTCACGTTCTAACAAGTATGTAAGTGCGAAAGTGACGGGCATCGTGACAAGTGATAAAAATGGAACCATGCTGCCACCACAGGTGTCATTAAGCAATAATAGTAGCAACCTTTTCGTTGCCTAACCATTGAGTGTATTAGAAAAACATTATCTCGTGATTCAAGTAGACACTTAAGGTGTGGACAGATGTTCTTAATTCTTATGTTAAGTATGACTAACGATTTTTTTTCAACTTGATTTAAAACTCCCTGTACGCATGTAGGAGTTAAACTGACTGTATCATTATCAACGCCTTTACTCTTTGATGACTGATTAAATGATCATAACATAGTCTACGTCAAACTGACTCCGCATTATGAGGTGTTTATTAAGACTTAGTACGATACATTCCGCACATCAAAGAAAAGCAAGCCAAACCATTTTTGGGCAACGGCATGTTTAGTACTATTTTACGTACTTTTCGTCTTCATCTTCACGCTTTAACCGCTGAACCGATTTAGATGAAATTAGGTATGGAGATAGTTTGAGGCCCGAGGTGGGACAGGATATATTTATCGATTATCATCATCATCATAACATGATGAAACGTTAAGAAAGTAAATAGACGAAATGAAGTGGCGCTATGTACGTATACGAGTACCTATGTATTCCATGGTTAACGGAGAACCGTGCATGCAAATGCTCGAACCGGTCCCAGACGCCGCCAGGTAACGCCTATAAGCAAAATCGACTTGCTTTCGTAACCTCCTACGATACTAAGCTTTGTTTGCATTGAGACATTTGAGACTAAAATTTACAGGTATAAAGTAGCTTTTGCGATCTTAGTTAAGTACTAGCGAGCTTTTGAAAGTTACAGTCGGTGGGTATGTCGTACGTATGCGAGATAAAATAGCCAATCAAAACCATGACGTGTTCAATACGCTTTCAAGGGACGAACGACCCCTTTTACAATTGAACTTGTAGTCTGTAGCAGATATCTATTTTAAATCCCCTTTAAAACAAAAAAAAAAAACGTAGATTGTTCCCCTCGTCGCAAACATGGGGTTGGACTGGCGTTTTAATTTTAGGGTTCAGCGTTTATCGTGTATTAACTATTAACAGTCTATTAGAGGTACGAACTGTTTGTTTGTCTATGGTCATGTTTTGACTGTATTTTACTCGTATGCTTTTTTACCGGGCTGCCGAAGGTTGGTTATATTTTAAATAAATAATTCCATTTTAATATATTATTATTTGAATGTATATTCATGGCAGGAATGAAAAATTTGGCTACTTTGTATTTTTTTTTTCGGTAAATATTTATCACTATGGTTGTGACCACACCAATGGTGTATTGCCGGTTTTCCTAGCAAACCATTTCTCTTTATGTTTTGTCAACGGACTGTACTTTGTGGGATTGTTTTGTGTTTGGCTGATTACACGTCTTACTTATTTCTCATTTATACATTACAGTTGCATTGAAATTATTTACTCAAAGTAGATGTATTTAATGTACCTATTTAAGTTTTTTTTATGATATGGAAGTAAGTCCGAATTAGGCTTTTGTTCGTACGTATGTTTACTTTACCAAAGATTACTAAACAACACGACAAAAGTAAATTGTAATTTGTAAGATAAAATAATTGTCACTTCGCTTTATTGATGTACGGAACCCTTACCATTGAATGCTTGGTCTCCGCGACACGAGACGAGACCCAGTCAAGGTGTGCAAACTAGTTTCAGTGTCAAGCGTGGTGACAGCCGGGGCGCGCTCTGCGCACCGCTCTTGGTATTTTATTTTGGGTCTTCTTGAAATCATCAATTGAGATACGTTTTAATGACAACCTTAGCACAGTGATCGTGAAACCTGCAGATTTTGTAGCTTTCGGAAATGTTTTGATTGATATGCCGGTTCTTTATGATCTTTCTTATCTTTAGCTTGACAGATCACTGCGTTTAAGTGCGTACTTATAATAGCCATATTATAGTGGAATTTGATTCATAATTCATAAGATCTCATATTTGACAGTTATGTACTGACCCTTACATGTATGACGGTAAGGCTGCCAGTTATACAATAGGTCGTATATTCATATATATAAAGGTCAATTCATAACTGTCAAATATGAGATCTTTGGTTGCGCCAATTATAGATAACCGTAGCCCCGACCTTTTGCTTACAACATTCAAATATTTGTTAAACGGCCGTTGTTTTATTGGTTGTTATATGGAGTGTTGTCACAACAACGCATGATTGTGGTAACGGTCCAGCAGTAACAAACGGCTAGCAGATGAGTAAGGCGAACTGTCAGTGTGGTAGAGCTTGCGGCGGTCGCCCCGCGCGTGCGGCTGCACCGACTCAACCCAACCCAGTCGGTCATTGCGCGACCTGCTACGCGCACCTCCATCGCGCGCCGATCGAAACGAATTTATGACAGAAACATAAACGAGTGTCAGTGTTGTGTGTGACCACCGTAGGATTTGGGGTAACGTGCTACGGCTGACGTCTTCTTCTGTTAAATTCCATGATTTAGTCATTCAAGAATTAAGCAAATACGACACCGAAGTAGGTTGTTAGGGTTTGTACTAATTTCAAGGAATTACACTAACTTAGGAGTTTAATTAGTAAATAGGGCGCTTTCTATAGCCTCATTAAGTACCTGTTTGATAGATATTGAGCAATAGCGTCATAGTTTTTAATATTGTTATTATACTAATAGGTACTCAAATATTGTTTAATTATAATACGAGTATGTAGCTTGTAAAATAAAACATTTATTTCGTGATTAGTGCATGCAATGTCGACGTTTATTCTCAGATTATTAGGATTATTAGATTATATGTATCAAGTAAGAAACCATAAATTGAGGGTGATTGCTCACACGCAGTACACCAGGCCGGCATGATGGCGGCGGCTTACGCCGGTCGGGGAGTGCGCGATAATAAGAACCCATAAACTATCGATCTCCGTTGCTAGGAGAGAGTCAGATGGCAACAATAAACCTAGTTTATAATCCTCGATACTGTGACCAGTTATCTTAGGTTCTGCACTTGTCTCTAATCTACGTTCTGCCTTCAAGGAACTGTTTCCCCGCAAATCGACTTTGACTTTCCTCCCTTTTGTTGCATTGTAGTGACTCCAGGTGCCGGCTTTTCGGTATTTACTGTATACATCTGATTGTTAGAGTCCCATCACGCTAGGATTTCACGCCAAGTGCTACGTAGTCTATTACATATACCTACATACATTATACATTATCTAACTAAGCGTGGGCAACTCTAGTTAGAATAGAGAAACCATACAAATTAACTTAACCAAGATATTATGTTGTCGGTATTTTTCTTAAAGTTTATTTTTATTTTGAAATTTCTGAGATATGTAACTAGAGTAGAGTACCTACTTTAAGCACGTAGAGTCGACTTCAATTTACAGTCCATATTTCATTTGGGCATTACCAACACTTTAGTGTGCAGTGTACACTGCATCTCTCAAATAATAAAGCAGAAAAAATATACTTATGGCTTTATATCCAGACGGGCATTATATTTAGCTTTATGTAAGCTTTTTATACTGCGCAAGTGCAACGCTCTTAGTAATCGGACCGAATACCTGAGCTAGGCGTGTGTAGGTACTTTGTTTACAAACAATTTCTTTTTATTTAAGTGACAGTTACTAGAACGCATAGGTACTTCTAATATATTCCCGTTTCATTGGTGGTACTAGCAGCTGAACTTGATAACAAACAGCTGACAAATCGTAGTCCAGTCGGGCTATTCGAAACTTTCGAAGCCTAGATTGATCAAGAATCGTAACATAGGCAGTCGATACATAGTTTCGGCTGCTCTCATGCGGTACCGGGTGATTTATCTAATGACAGTCCCAGTGTTCTCATCAACGCGTACCTATAAAAGTAAAATGCTTAGTTATTTTCGTTCATTGACCGTGGCGGTGTTTTTGTCAAAGTAGAAATGGAATGGTGGCACGTGGTCACCGGCCGTTAAATCACACACTGTTCGAATTCGTAGGTTTTAAAAAATGGAATTCGTTACGGCATGAATTTGTTTTGGTTATCTCACTAAGTCAATAGTAGCGGCCGTCACATCGTATCGTTTCAAGGTTTGTAACTAAAATACCTAGGAATTACCATTACATTTTTACCAAACATAGTGAACCAGTTCATGGTATGCGAATTGATACTAAATAGGCCAGGCAACGAATGCTTAAAAAATGTTATAGAGGAAAATGCTTGGAACACAATTTTTCGAAATGACTTTGTTTGGACTAGTTAGGAGGTGAACATATCAAAAGTCCCCGGCCATAGCCGTAGAGCCGGGGGGAGAGGGAGGTTTGAAGGTCCTATTTTTCGGTTATATCTCGGAAACTATGCGTCCTAGCGATATCATAATGTGTACAAAATGATAGCTAATTAAATTTTGCTACAAGTTTTTCGATACCTTGTGTACTTTTTGAGATATCCGCTCTTGAAAGTAATTACAGACTTTGCAGAACTTGCACGTTTTGAAAGTCTGTAACAGTGTATTCCTGATCTGACCTGACCAAAATGCCCTATAAACTTTTCTGAAATTCGCTTAGTTTTAGAGTTAATACCAATTACAAAACAAAACATTTTTTTTTAAATTTATCTTTACTTTGCAAAACGATGTTGCCACTATGCGACGTAGTCTAAATATCCCTTGTGATCGATGCCAAAAAGTGACAAGTAACACTTTGCAATGCATGTGTTTTGCCGACATTGACCCTATACTCATAAAACATTGTTTTGTTTTTCTGGACTCAGAAATGCGTGCGTTGTCGCAAAACTTTAGATTTCACGCTTAACACTGAAAATGCTTAAACATTTGAAGGAAAATATGTAGATAAACTAAAGTAATGTAAACGGTGCTCACGAGACACCCGAAAGATTTTAACCACGCATTTCTGAGGTCAAAAGAAGGGAAAATAATATAACGTGTGTAGGTGTGTTTCCCTCTATACCTTTTCGTTGCCTGACCTAAAAGGGGCGTTAATACTCTGAAATCCGTGTATAAAAAAGATGCATTTTTATTTGAACACATATGTACACTGAGGAGCTAGTTTTGCACTATGTATAGGGGTCCGGGAATTATAATTAAGTTGTTTAGTTATACAATATTCGGAAGCTATAACGAGTACGTTGATGTGTAATCAACGTCAATATTTACTTTGAAAATACAACATGGAAGGTCCAAAGAGAATTTAGTGTAGAGTGAATGCTGCAGCGGCCACGAGCCGCCGTTATTATAGAGCCGACTAACAATTTCGTATGTACTCACAAAATAATTGCGTTCTCTAAGCACGACTTTGAGGCATTGAACTTTTATTCACGTATACGTTTATAACAAAACGCCAAGATTGTATCCCAAGCCATGTGATAAGCAGTTGGTCCAAATTGTTAATTTTGACTCGGCGAGAATAATTAGTACCTAAAACATATTTTTGTAACGTTTCATCATTTTCCAAGTCATACATTTTGTAATTAAACATATTAAAAATAACCGCGCAAACTTCATGAATTTTAATACTGTTTTGCATTTCTGATTTAGGAACTACATACGAATAAGTGTATCTAGAAGCAAACAAGTGATATCAATTAAATTCAGTATTAGTCTTACGAGCTTATTTTCTCTGAATACGTTCATTGGATAAAAGTTGGGTACCTAATGCCAAACGCGTGAGAAGATCGGACCAGGATACCCACATACGAAGACCTCTCTAACAAATGGAGATCAAATTATTTTAAACGATATCAATTGGCTTGATTACTGCTTTATTTTCCAATAAATTGTTCAATTTGATCTTGTATTCAAATCTAGGACATTTATTATTTGAGATGTGTACCAAAAGTAACATACTTAGCCAAATATCCCCAAAAATTTATTTAAATACGTAAATACACTTTTTTATTTTTTATTCCCGCCAAGATGAACCAAGCAAAGCGCAAGCGCACTACCTATCTTTTCTCGAAGCGCTTCGTTGTATGCTTAAAACCTCATAACTTCTGTTTTGATTAACCCAGATAAACGAAATTTTCAATATATCATGTCAATAGTGGACTTATTAGACAAAAAGTTTCAATTGCATAGCTCTTATACTTTAGATTTTATTGATACCTAAAAAAAACACGATTTTTCATAACAGAAAAGTAATGAACGAGGCGAAACGGCCAGGCCAAATATTTTGACTAAGGTGAAGAGTTGCAGAGTTAGGGTGTGTAGAGCTTGGCTCTACATGAGATCTCATTACTTTTTGACAGTATGGTCGAGACCAACCTTGGCAACATTTTACATGTTTCAGTGGAGTATAAGATTATCAATTTGGTATCACTATGTTTTGCCTTTTGGCGTACAAAACATGTCCTTAAAATAATTTATACAATAACTTAACTAGGTAATTAATAAAACATAAAATAAAATATTGACCTTCTTTAATAATAACAGTAATTCATTATATAAATTTAAAACATGAAAATGTTTTTGGTGGGATATATGTTGACACGTAATTGTTTACCTACTGTTTCTGTGAAAAAGTAAAACATCGATTTTACTGCTAAATGTAAGAAGTCAGTCACACAGTGTGGTCACATAGGCTAAATGCTATTTATGTAAATATACAATGATTGGTAAAAGATATATGATAAATGTTTACTATCACCAGAAAGGTATATTACTTGTGATATAGGTATCTATAATATAGTTTTTGGATATAAAATAATTACAACCTCGAAAAACCCGCCTACATCGCATAATGAAATCATCAACAGTAGCCATTTTCTAAATTCTTTTCCGATTTTTTGTAACTATTTTAAATTAAAATAATACGCAAATTTTAATATAAAATCGGAAAATGGATTAGTTTTACTATCGGAATAATATATTGAAACAAATACATTTTATCTAATTAAGTATGCATACAATAATTGTATGTTATATTGTGTAGGCTGCTTCCTACACTATGTATTTAATTAAGAAGTTGATGTAGCAAAGACACATTATTTAGATGATATCATCGTTCAAAAAGTGTCAGCAAGTATTTGAATCGCCGGATTACTTAAAATATTACCATGACACATTATAAAATACTATAGGTACCTATTTAGGTTTTTTTTTTTCTATCAAGCTTCTTAATTAACAAGTTTCTGCTTTACCAAAAAGCACACGAAAATCAAGCATTGATACAGCGTTAGCTATGCGTATGACGAAAACGCAAATAATCCGGACATAGCGGGCTTCAACTTTCGATACCGTAATACACCAGCGGCTGGTGGCCCGTTACCGACTTCTGCAACCTGCCTGTCTCTAACTCGTAGCTGTTCTATTTCCATAGACAGCATCTAAAGTCTATCGTATGTATGAAGCGTGCAACTTGTATGTCAACAGTCTTTTAGAATTTAGATAATTAACGTGCTCATTTAAAAAAAAAAGTTAATAAACCACCTGATAAACGGATCAGAGCTCAACTACTGTATTTTAGTTAGTGTTAGGTTGGTAAATATTAAAACATTAAGAAGTCTAGTTAGGTATGTTCTTGAAAGATTAGGTTATTATAACATCTCTCCTTTGATAGTAGGTAGGTAAGTTGAAATGTTTTTATTTCTCATTTGTAGCTATAAGTTTTTGTGAAACATCAAAGAACAAGTCGATAATTGGGTGAACTTTCCGACATGACATAATTGTATAGCAGTTTTGCACCTCTCGGCAAACCTTTGATTAACATTTTAATTCAGCAACGTGAAGTAATTTAGTTGCGCAAATATTTAACGTACTTATCATCTTAATTGGCTTTGCCATAATATATTGTCTTTCGTAGGTTTTTTCTCACGCACGCAAGATTGCAATGCCCTCCGTCACACGCAGCTACCGCGTTCCGCGCATTTTGCTTAGCACCTTGCTCTCCAGGTGACTTATTTTCTAGGTTTATTTTTAATTAATTTAAAATATCTACTTAAATAGAAGCTTCATTAATAACGTACATAATATAATAGTGATGCTTTCTTGTTTAATGTTTACCTATATAATTACCAGTTTTAATAGAATAATGAGTTTTGATGAGTCCAACCTCGCTTTCGATGTTTTTCAAGACGAATTGTCATAAACGAATCAATGTCTGAGACAACGTTTCCGCGGTATACGTTTACCGTATGCAAATGTTTTAAAGACGGCTACCGAATAACCTTACATTTAAAGTACAAAACCCTTCGACAAAGCCGGGAAGGGAGACGGCATTCGTACTATTTCCCCTCTGCCGAAGCATAGGTACAACTGTACCAATGGCGGTGCATGTTGTGACTCGTCCATACACAAAAAGAGATCGAGGGGTGCAAGATTTGTCTTTGACGTGTGTCATTTTGTGGGTGCGTATCGATCGCTATATTTTTTTTTATATAATATTAGTTGCAATAGCGCTCATTAAGTATAATTATTGTTTCTATTTAGTATATACTATGTTCATTATATGGAGTAATATTTATTATTAACGTTCTTTAAGTATAATGCTTATTTCTAATAATAATCAAATGGTATAACGCTAATTTCATGTAAAGCACGGTGAGAATAACTATTTTTTATATAATTTATTAGATATATAATTTCAAATTCAATAATTAATTTTCCGACGTAGTAAAAAAAATTAATACCAGAAAAATTGGGAAGGTTAGAACTTTACTGTGAACCCTAAAGAAACAAACTGCTATCACAAATGTAGGTTAGGTTAGGTTTGAACTGTGACCCCTAAAGAAACGGATTGCTATCAGAAAAATAGGTTAGGTTAGAACTGCGATACCTACAGGAAATGATATAAATTAGTTTAAAATGGTTAAATAAAACGCAATGTATACAAAAAAATAAATATATTTTTTTCATTAAACTTTGCAATATAATTTTAAAATTAAATTAGAAGTCATTGCTCGCAAAAATTCACCTTCATTGTATTCTTGTTTTCGCTCAAGTATTTGATTAATTCTTTGTTGTTGGTTCAAATATGCGTTCTTCTTTTTTATATTTTATATGTTAATTATAGCATATGATTGTTATAATAAATAACTGTTATATCAAATGTAGTATATACGAAATCAGTGTATATATTTTGTTATTATACTAAATGTTAATTATATGTAATGAATGATTATACCCTTTAAATATACCAAATGTTGCTATATCGAATGAAAATATACAAAAATATATATATATACCAAACATTACACACCCTCATTTTGTATGTATTTGTGTCGTCATTACAGATTGGATTTTGTATGTAGTGAGTGAGAAGTGCGACTGTTTGCACGTTTCCCCCCGCAAAAAATGGCAGAACGAATTGTACGGTAAGATATCGCTTGGACTCCTCCCTTCCGACGTGTCGGAAGCCGGTGTTGCTCGAAGACAAAACCAATGTGTTACTGACACCCACGGTGTACAAGTTACGTTTAACATCAAGTTTGACAGATACATACTCATATATGTACAATGTATAAATATACATAATAATATATTTCACAATTTTTCTACTCATTTATTTTAGTTCGTCTCTTCAACTCTCGGAACAACCCACATTCTCACCTACGTAATGCATTTGTTATTCTAACAGAAGCATCCATTAAGGTATATTTAGAAGACAGATTCGGAGAATTACATTGTATATGAAAACCTTCCCATGAGACGATCATTTGCTTTTCTTTACGATACATGTGACGGTCTAGACACAACATTACTACACATGGAAGACCTGCTTGCTTAAAATAAATTGGATTCACGCAATAAATAACCATAAGTATTTACCTGTTATTTATGTATGAGTGATAGATAACTCGGGCAAACTTCGTAGCAAAGCTCAGTGCGCTGATATTTCCAGTGGTGTAAGTTGACTTGTGTAAATTCATATGCCCATATAATTTCTTGTTGCTGAATGCAGTACGTTATACTTGTTTATTACTACATACTGTCACGATGTTTTGCGATTATTAATAGTGCGTATTAAATTATTCAATTAGTCATTAAATGTTGTCAATTTTATGTCTGAATGTGTATGCAAATAAATGTAGGCGTGTTCTCATTGCAGTCGATATCTAGTGACCCACATTACTTGCATCACTTAAGTAACGCTTGTTTGAACAGTTGCGGACGTCGGCCGTAGTTAAGTTATTCCATTATTTAGTATGAACAATTAAACTTTTGCACGCATTCCATAATTAATGTATCATGTGACCGCACGGTGGTCAGTTTATAGCCTGAAGTAGGAGTGATGGTGATCAATAATGCCGGATTGGCGTTACAACGTGCTGTCGGCGAACGAAGCGTACATAGACGCGAAGGAAACGCCGCCACGGGACCCTCTCGCGGCCAGTTACCCGCGGCGCGCTGATCGCACTCGACCCGCCCACACATGCCCCTACACCACTATATTCCTAGGAGCTCGCTCGCACCAAACTCCTCACCGCTTGCAAACCCGACAGAGTGATGCGGGTGACCCGTACGCAGACGCCTACTCCGTGGACCGTTCCTCTAATCTCACCGATACTTCGAGCTTTGCCCACTACGAAGACTGCCGGACGCAGTTAGAGGGCATAGCTAAAGATGTAGATGACACATATACAGGAGAAATATTAACAGACGGAAAAGTGACACTACAGGTGCAAAAGGTGCCATATACTTCGAGTGTATTTTATGTGTCGGCAAGGACAGCTGCTAAAACAGAAGATGTAGAAGGGAATGATTTGTTTGTAGTAGAAGGGTCCGATTCCGATGCGTTGTCGTCCTGTACTTGTGACAGCTTTGAGCGATGCGAATTCGACTGCCGGGATTTTGAGCCATTTTCTGACACATGTTGTTGCGACCCACTCAGTGATGAAGTTTGCAGTCGCAGCCCTAAAGATGTTGAGTCGCCTGAAAACTTTGGTGATCGCGTGGTCGAGGAAGATAGGGTTTCAGTTCGCAGCGACATGGATGGACTCGATCTAGCTCTATTCGAACCGGCGGCAACCGACTGCCTCGATTACGAAAATGACCTTCCGGTACTTAAAAGCGCATCGATACCGACTGCGCTCTGTGGAGTACTGTACGCGCTTCCGCACACTAGCAACGGTAAGTGCCTTCTAGACTAATTTATTTCTGTTTAAGCGCATGAATCCCGGAACAGACATTGTGATAACGTTCAATTACAGTGATTAGGAGCACGAAGAACCGCTCTACGGAGTACACTCGGCGGCGCCGTGTGGTCTGCTTCAATCAAACTCGTATTCGATACGAACAACGGTGTTCAGGAAATTACTATCGCATCAATCACAAGTAGGCATTGTCACACCCGCAAGTAAGACGCTTATCGGAATGTCCAAGTATACCACAAATGGCACACTTGTACAAATTATTCTCCAAGCATAAGAACATAGCGTCAAGTCATAGTAGTCGACTAAATACATAGTATACAGTAGTATTAATACGAAATCATGATTCTAATTTTCCTAAAGTTGGTAAGAACTCCAGTCTTTTAAGTCACAATCTGAAGAACTCCAGTCGTTATTACGCGACTCTGCGCTGCTGCGCTAGTAAAAAACGTTCGAGTCTTTTAAATCCCGAGTCGCCAGTCCTTTTTGAGTTTTTTAACTGCAACTTAAAAGGACTCGAGTCTTCGAATAAAGACTTTGTCAATAATTTTATAGGTTTCATCTACGAGTAACAATTGAAGGAAAATTGTCATCTGATTTGTGCATAAACAATGAATTTTATGTAAAGACAATGCCTTTTAGAAAGCTTGTGTACGTAATTTGAGAGTTCTCTTTAAAGGGCTCAAGTCTTTACAGACTTAGGTCTCGATAAAGACTCAAGTTTCAACTTAATGAATAGAGTCTGTAAACTGAGTCGAGTCTTAAAGCAGAGGACTCATAGGAGTTGAGTATTAACCAGCACTAAATTTGCCATTACATTGTAAGTTGATAGAAATTCAAGTCAATATTATGACGACTTGAACCTTTAAACCTTCCAAAAAGAGCGTTGTACCATATTAAAGGCCAGTAACGTACTTTAACTCCTCTGGTTTTCCAGGTGTCCATTGGCGACGGTAATCGCTTACCATCAGGCGATTTGTCTGCTCGTTTGCTACCTACATCATAAAATAAAAAAAATTATGGTCGGGTTGTTTTTCATTTAAAACTGATATAGCATCTGTTTTACAAGTTCAAGTTTAGTTGCTCTACAAACGGCATACACCGTTACATTCGCAAGTTTCTAATTACCGGTAGAGATAGATTACGATTGTTGGATCGTATGTAAATTGTAGCGCGGGAGCAGATAAGCTGATATATGTACATTTATACAACGTGAAACATGTACAGTAGATGAATGTACTCGCACGTTACGTTAAACAGATATTACCCGTTACTTGATTACGAATGCGGCGCTTTTTAACGACCATAGGTCTATCAATTCTATGTGAATACCAGCTAAGTTGTGACAGATTCATGCCACTTCTCAATCGTATTTAAGTCATAGACTATAAATCAGTAACCAAAATGTAATCCTCATATTTCGTTTCATTAAACAGCATAACGTTTAGTTTGTTTGCGACAGCTTTGAGCGATGCGAATTCGACTGCCGGGATTTTGAGCCATTTTAAACCTTGAAGTTTGCATATATTTATAATCTAAGTTGTGTATCTTACATGAGGTCAATATTGGATTGCTTTTTCGCGAAACTTGCAAGATAAAGGTGTTGAGTTGCGAAATTGGCAATTAAGTTCTATTGACTCATCGTCTTTGGTATCTAAAGCCAACATGAGCCACTAGTAGATTGTATCAAATCCAGATGAGAAAAACAGTCTTTTACTTATTGCAAACACCAAATTAGATTTTGAATGTTAGGTACCACTGACTGAACGAATCTCTCTTATTTCAATACCATGTGATACGAGTATGTTAGCTTTCTGTATCTTAAAACGGGTTTACATCTCATTTTACTCGACTACAATACAGATGATCCTGTTAATACTCAATACAAAACGCTAAAACAATTTGCAAGAAAAGCAAACTAGAAATTTAGTTGCTGTAAATTACAAATTCATACGCTCTGGTATTTTACGCAGTTGCCTGGAAAGTTTCAGGGCCAGGTTCATGTTTAATATTTTACGATGTTTTGTTGGTCCTCAAACAGCGCGCCCGAACAATCATTTCAGAAGTATGTCATTTCTTCGCTTGCTCTAAATAACATTGTTATGTGGACCATGTTTGGTCTCTTAGCCGGAAACGTGTTGGTCGGCAAAACATGGTATACACACGATCATTTCTGTTTGGACCGAATGTTATTCATGACTGATGTCAGTGATACTTGTACCTGGAACATCCGATTGAAGAATAATGAATGTAGCACATATATTCTAATTGTAAATAATAGAATAAGGGTAACTCACCTTATATTTAGAAGTGATTGGTTTTCCAAGTAGATTATAAAGGTCTATTTGTACATGTACATGTTGCAAAAAGGCGCACTCGTTTTAAATTATTCATGAGTCTCTTCTTTATTTCCTGCCGTTCTTCACAAAACACCATCTTACGCCGGTCGAGCTCGACGTTACGCGGAATGTTGTCACTCCTGTCTAACCTGCTTCGCTATTCCAATCAAAGCATGTATAAAATAACCTGTTAAATTGGTATTTATACTTTAATTATTGTCTTACAATTTTTACAGTTTTTTTGGCTTTTCTAATAAGTTCGATAAGTTTTTTCTGGGATGACAATGACGTCTGCATCCTTGTCCAGCGGAGATACAATCGCATGATTATACTTTCTAACAAGCGCGGCCTTCCTGCGGACTACCGTTTACCTTACAGGATGCTTGCATATGCATTTAACACTTGCTATTCAACACTTGGATGGAGCAAGAGGAGGAATGTTTGGTTCAATCGTTACGTGTTATTATAACAAAGAAACCCCAAGTGCTTAAATATTATACCATGAACGCACTCGATGTTACTGTGTAAGAAGGAAGGATGATACATCACTCTTATATTTTTTTTTTAAGTATTGTAAAGAAAATGCTCTACAACATTAACGAATATATATTTCTTAAGTCTTCCATGGTTAAGGTTCGGGCGGGTTGTCCGTTGTTTGTCAGCATCTAAGTATAATATTATAATATGTAAAAAAAAAATGTATGGATTCTCTCGTTGGGGGATTCACTGGTAAAAGTTAATAAATCTGATCACGAGTTGCGTTTAGAAACAATTTTTGCAATAACATTGTTTCAAATTACTCTGTCGAATTCCACGTACAAAATTTGTAACTGTAACTAACTACCTTATAATCAGTCTTGAACCACTAATTTTAGATTGCTGATATATCCGCCGTTTGTTTTTCGGGATTGTACCATTCTAGTTTTGTTTAAACCAAATAAATGGTAAGAACATTACATTTTGGCACACGATTTATATTGTCCGCTTTCAAGGTTTATTTGTGTTCGATTACTTATTGATAGAGAATGGACTATAATTGTTAGCCGTTCGTTCCTGTTCCAGTCAGCTTAGTGGTCTCATTATACATTGCCATACTTTTACAGATTTATTATGTAGCCGACAAGGCCGTTGGAATTTTTGTCTGATCGGTTGGAAGCAAGTTGTCACTGTACTTACAAAGACAATGCAAGTCAATAACCTGGATTCTGGGTACGTTTTGCCACCGCGAAGGCTTCGATAAGTCGATTCAACCGGTTATTATGTTTATTTCATTCGACGAATATGTTTATCGAGTATTTTTTTTCCATTGGCCGGGCTCTATTGTTCGGTGCCCACGATGAACGTGACGTTGAGTTGTGAAATGGATACATGATTAAGACTAATTTTGTCAATTTTTCATTCTGATCTAATGGAGTAACCTTCGACACTCATGTTGAAATGCGTGTTGTAAAACTACATACATTATGCATTAATGACAGATATTGAAATACCAGTTGTTGGCGCGTTTTGGTTGATTGTGCGGATAGCAAAATGATATTAAAGTAATTAGGTGTGGTGATGGTGGTAGCTTATTTTTACGTATTTACATCAAGGTTGTTTATTATGAATGAGAAATTTTGTGAAATTCTATTATCAAAATGATCTTATGCTAGTCACCGTTGTAGTAAGCTAGTTGTTACTGACTGATACGGAAATCTTTCTAAAATATTATTACTAATCTTATGTTTTCGTTTTGTGAGTAGTTCCTACAAACAAAACTAAAAATATTGGAAATGTCAAATAATATTGTTATTGATCGAATATTAATTTTCACACTTTATTTTAGGTACTTATATGCTTTGGTGTTTTCCCTTTTGTATTGTGTTTCGTATCTAATGTAGGTAAGTACATCATGAGATACGTGTGTAAAGTGGGTTTGCCGTTAGCTGTCCACAATGTCCGAGTGGTTCCGTCGCGGGGCCGCAGCGCCACATTTCTCTTGACATCCAAGTGTTATGTTACAAGTCATGGGCCTAAATAGCAACTACAATCTGTGTTCTTTTACTACGCTGGTTTTTGCGTTTTCTGTGTTCTATAACGTATTTAATGTGGGCGTTACTTTACACTTTACGCTAATGACAGGAATATTTTGCCCTTAACTAGTAGGTATTCGACCGGCATCTTCCGCAGGCAAGATTTTTCATAATAATTATATTATAGGTATTACCAGCCTTCGTTGGTTCGACTGAAAAGATATTCCATTAATATTATGATTTTCATATTTAATGACTTGTGATGCAACGAATATTACTTTTACTAACACGATATTCGTATTCGCCGAATATCAGCATTTATACGAATATTCATATTTGTCAGCTCCATACATTACCTACTAACAAATTTTAATAGATACGAGTACTATGTTTCTAGAGTATTTGGGCAGGTTTGCGTGTCCAAAGAGTGATAGAGTAAGTTCTGGGGCCGATTTATGTGTTTCGCGCTCGATTTCATGTAGCCCCCTTCTATATAATTGTCTCCACTACTAGGTATTTAAATTCTACTAATAGAATTAAAAACGAGTGGTTAACCCTTTTCCAGGCCGCACCAATCTACAAAGTTTTCCCAAATAATTCAAATATATTCAAATAAATCCCGCTTTGATGATTCATTTGAAGACAAGTCACATTTTCCGAAAGTGCAATCTAATTTGAACTTTAAATCGGATGGCTAAGGTTGAAATTCTATTGTCGCGTATGTGGTCGATAAATCGTACTATGCCTGGAAAAGGGTTAATACCACTAGACTCCCAATTTCTACTGCTCGTATTTCAAAAATATCAATTCGCCGTTATCCACAGATTTTAGAGTGATGAAATCGAGCGCTCGATATCCAAAAATCAGCCCCCTGGCCCTAATAAATGTTTTCTTGCATATACATACGTTACCACATACGTAACTACTTTGTTCAAATCAGTCGTCTACTGACTCGGCTATTTTAACGTTCGTCTAGCTTGGTCGGTAGGTGGTCCGCCTGCTACGATTGTGGTCTTGGTTATGAATAAGGGCAAGTAATTGCGTAATATGCACGAATAGGGTAAACTATACTAATTTTGTCTCCCCTCCAATGGTAGAACCCTTTAACCTCAGTGAAAGGCAGTTGAAATTGCGTTGTTTAACTTAATTTTATTTATTTCATATATTTTCTTAAAGAAGTAACGACTTCACTATTTTTTTTCCTTATCAGAACGTTTTTATGAATACCCGACCTGACCGATGGGGTAGAACGTTGATCAGCATGCTGTTGTAGACATTGTACAACATACATTTACTAAGCTAATGCTCAAGTGAAATTTGAACGTACACACAATATGTTGTTAAACCTTTTTTGGTTACGGAATGCCGGTAACCCGAGAAGCAATATTAGCCTAGCAGGTTGATTAGTTTTTGATGTTACAATCGTGATTCCGTAATATTAAATGGGCGGAACGTATTTCATGCGAGTTTGAGATTTGAGCAGTAGATACTAAATATGCGTAAAACTTATTATTATAGAGCTTTTTCTACATTGACAGCGAGAAAGTTGAGAATCGTTTAATTTTGTTATTAAGAGACAAAGGATGACGAAGTTGTTGCAAGGCTAGAAAAACATTTTAACTTGAAGCACTTTTTACACTTTTTACATTTACTTTTTTTTGTGCTCATATGGATAAATGAACCAAAACTACATCCAGATTGTGCTTAAGAAAATGCGTTGATCACAGAATATGTGGCTTTGTGTTTTTTTACTAGTGAGATGCTTCTTTTTTAAATGGGTTTTTAATTTGTCGATATTTTTGTTATTGTAGTACATGTGTAGTACCTACTTGTTGGAATACGCCGTAACACTAAGACTGGTAAGCAGTATGTGAACTATTCATATATGATATGAATATAGAGCCCCAAACCTAACCGAGCAACTTTAATAGAGCTTAAAATATGTAACGAGGTAGAGGTTAATTTACTTGAATGAATAATGATTTATCGCAATTTCTCACAGCTTTAAATGCCAGCTTAGTTTTAGTCTTTAATATTACACGCTTCGTGCGAATCAAATCTCTAGTCAATGATAGTAAGTTTTTATGTGAGTCTCATACCGATCTACTTATTTTATTTGTAGCACAATCAGAATAGATCCAACCTCGAAATCTCTTGAACAGTCCTCATATTTGATATGTATATAAATTAATGGCCCGTTTTTCATGCCCACACCATATGATATTTGTGGACCTCGAGGAATCGTAGTCATCTTGGAAAATGTGTACCATCCTGGAAAAAATCGCGTGTTACTCTACTAAATCTCCGTTCTCTATGAAAATATGGTGTAAGGAAACATTAAAGCTTATTCAATTCTACACAAAAAACACCTAGATATCTTTGCGAAATAAATACATCTTGTTATATAAAATACTTACTGAACCCCGATTTAGCGCTTATACCCTTTTCATATTCCCTTAATAGGAAACTTGTAGGAATATTAATTTTACTTTTAACTACACATTTGTAGTTTTTACATGATCTACCCCAATATCAACATTTTACTTGACTGTGACGTAACCAGAAAATAGGGTTATGGGTTTTGCCGAGGATTTCGTTAATTTTCGTGTTAAATTTTATAAAAGTTATACATCGTATGTTAATAGCCAACGGTTATTATGTACATAATGTACAGATTTCTTTATGCAACTGAAATTTTGGTAAATGGTAGAGGTTGCACAACGTCAAGTTTTATTGAGACCTTTAGTGTAAATTAACCTTTGCTTGTGGGCCACAGCATTCATTAGGTACCTACTCGGTTCTTTGCTTATCGATTAACACGTTAAAAGTCTGCAATCATCTTGACCTTTTTTAATTAGATGCAAATCGTTATTGATACGGATCGATCTTCATATTACCGTAATTTAAAAGTTTATTAATATTTCAATATTCATTAGTCAAAGGTTGCATTAGCTTGTATGGTAACAGTTAATAAATAGTTTTTTGTTTTACAAGGGGGAAAAGTTGTTGTTTACCCCTCGAGCTAATATTGATAACCGAGCAAGCGAAAAATTCCAAAATTAAATATATATGTAAGTACTATTGTATATTGTACAAAGTATGATCTTATTCTATGATCACCGGTATCACCGTACACATTTGTATTTCCACTGATACTTTTTCTTTGCTAAGGTCTGATGAGCGAGACTTTTTACACAAATCGAATCATGCCTTAAATCCGAAATTCGTAACAAAAACTTATATGTGCGCTATCGTGCTCCGATTAAAACTAAAGGCAATAAGGAAAACAAAAGATAAAGTCATTACTTTCTGTAGTTTCTTACTACTTATACGTATATTTTATTATTAGAAAATATGTGTTGAAGAGACTACATTGGTTATCGAGCTTGTCTTGGAGTTTGCCCCCTTAAAGAGGCTTGGCCTCGTTTGTAACGAACATTGCCAAACAGGTTTGCATCTCCCGCAACCCGACTACGCTGACGTCACCTCCTGATTATGATCGAGTTTAATCAAGTGTTCAGGCAATTTCACGTGTTATAACGTTTGTCCACCATAGCAAGATAAACCCACCAAGAAAAGCTTTCCTTATAAAAACAATTCACATACCTCTAAAACGTAATTCATGACTCAACTATTTATTATAATATAACAATTTATGGACTATATTTATATACAAATCGTATGATAGGAGAACACGTGTTACATGTTTATAAAATTCAAGTGCTTTAACAATGGCACAAATTGTAAGAATATCTAATAAGTAGAAACGTATTCTCGATAAAGGAAGAAATTGTGATATAAAGTATGACGGCGTGTCTGTGTATGTAAATGGGATTAAATAACTAAAAGTCACGGCCGCACTCTGGATCGCGTGAACGCATGCAGTTTAAAAATGTCAACCGCTTTTAATTGACTTGGCTTGTGATTACAATATATCTAAAGAGTAATAACGCGGCGGGGGCGTAATAACTCTTATGTTACTGTTTCACTTAACAGCATTTCTGATTCATTATGGTTTAGTTAAAGTCTGCAAATTTACTGTTCGCGGGAATTATTTGCCTTGTTGCGTGGCCTCGATAGGCGTGGGAATAATATATCAGTTAGTATTATTTTTAAAGTAAGTATACGTAAAACCTGCCAGCCACACCCATTATTAAGTCCGGTTCTGATTTTAATTTCCTGTTCTGTTTGATGTGTCAGATAAATTCCATAACAGTTTCAGAATAAGAAAATAAAATCAGAATTGGTTCCAAGTTCCACTCCATAATACTATTATTATGCATTCGCCTTTGTTTACATATCCCCGTGTCAGTGGGTAAATGGAGTATAATTTATTATTAAAAACAAATGATGCTTTCTACTGATATGGGTTGCTCTTTAAGTTGCGCGTAGTTAGCTAGTCATATGTAGGCTGTACGTACCGTTGAAAACTGTGTCAGCCTAAAGGGTTTCTCGGCTCCAGTCACGTCGATCGTGTGTCACACAGTGAATAGTGCATTCACGACTTATTTATTAATTGATTTCTTTTCATAAGACATTGAATGGGCGCGCTCTAGCAGAGGAAGTGACCTTTATTCCCCTTTGTTCGTTCTATGCAAGCACGTTTATGAATGGTAAACATTGAGGGACAATACAGCTTGACTGCGTACTGCTTTTAAAGCTAGCTGGCTTTAATTTATAATCGCTTTTATGTATGATTTTTCACGTATATTATTTTAATTAATAATTCCCGTTAAATACTTATTTTGGTTGCTATACTTGCCTATGTGTCGTGATGCTTGTTTGTTGATATTTGTTCCTGTGTCTTAGGTGTTTTCTATGTATTTGTATATATTATATTATATAAATCGTTATCTGAGTGCCCACAACACAAGCCTTCTTGAGCTTATTGTGTGGCTTAGTCAATTTGTGTAAGAATGTTCTATAATATTTATTTATTTATTTATCCTATGGGGTAGGTATGTAATGTATTGAAATATTTAAACTCTCATGGGCTTTCCTGCTGGAACTGATTCCATACAACTTGGAACCGGGTAAGTAGTCCGACTGTTGTTCTTTAGATCAGTCGGATCTGGACTCACAAACAGAAATTTCGGTATAAACCCTCTATTACGAACCGACACATTTAGATGTGAGCATAGAAACATTGGCGAAGGGACATGGATTTAAATATTGGTTTACCTTTAATATTTCCTGTCCGGAGACAATCAAATTCATGTGATGTGAGCCACGGGCCGTAGTCGACTGTTCAGTGTTTCCTGAGGCATTACTACTAATAATAGGTACCGAGCTCATCAATAGAGAAAGTAATATAGTATTTTCTTGACAATGCGTATAACGCGACGTCACTGTTTCGTTACACAACGGATAATAGGGAACTGCTTTTTACGTCACTCGGGAAATGTTACAGAATCTTGTTACGCGATGTCTTTACGGATCTCGTTAGGTAAATATTGACATTTAATGGCGCCTGGCAACTGAACTGACGAAGATTGACTTATTACCTTTGGACACGATTATGGAAGGTAGAGGTAAGGAATGCAATCTCCATAGGCAAAACTGATGCAAAAGTGTCCAGTTTTCATCTATAAATAATAGTTCCAAATCTCTCCAGAGTATCGCTAGAGTAGCTAAGAACCTAGGCGTCATTGATGGAGTGAAGTGCGCTATGTTTTTTTTTCAAGTATTTTAGGTATTGTAGCGCCATCTATTTAAGGTTTTTTGATGACCCTTTTGGGTATATGGAGATTCCATTCCTTACCTCCACCTTCCATACTTCAAACCCTAAACGAGTATGCATAGCTATTGGTACGTCAAGTCGGTGTGGTAAAGATGATAATGGAACTACACTTGTGGTAATAAATAGGACACCACGTCTGCCTCGAATAGGTATAAAATTGGTGAAAATGCAGGTTATGAGTTCAAGTATAAAAACAGATTTCTATATGGGATTTCTTCCAGGTAACTTTGTAAAAGTTAATTGAAAATCTGAAAAAAAAAATTATAATAACATATGTACGATGACACAGTTTAGTGTATTCGTATTCATTGCGTATGTATATACTATTTTCAGGGTTCAACAAACTTATGACTTCTCATTATATACATGTATTATAATGAGTCATCACAATACGAGACATGTTGAGCTTACGGTGGGACTGAGTTAATTTGTCCTTTAATAAAGTCTGACATCTGTGAACAATATCAATGATCATGCCAGTTATATATACTGGAGACGTAAGACAAATGTACCACATAAAGATTAAAACTGTTCATCTGAATAACATATATTGTATATATATATATATATATATATATATATATATATATATATATATATATATATAAATTAATGTTGTAGCAACGCAAGCCTTGATGGACTGAAGATGAATTTTTCAAGGATCAAGGCCATGACTAACAGCACAAAACGTAGGTTTCACACATCGCATATGTCCAAGAGTACCTTTAATTGGGCCAAGTCTCTTTCCAGGCGCGACAGGACAAATAGTCCAAAGACGCAATGAAAACGCCTGGAAGAGCTAGAGGAAGAGCTTTGACGGAAGCATAGAAGTCCAAACTCAGAGTTTGCTAGAGAGCTATGGTCCGGAAAAAGCGGCTACGTTGAAGTGGGACTGGGCTGGTCATGTCTGCCGAATGCCGGGCGACATGTGGTCTAAGATGGACTCCTTTTTGAGAGGCTGGCCTGATATAACACTAAACAGAGACGAGTGGAAAAGAGGGGGGAGGCTTTTGCCCAGCAGTGAGACACAGTCAGTCGAATAATAATAACTTTGTATATTACAAGCTTTCATTTAACTTACCCTGTTAGGATGTACGTTTGTTAGTCACTGTAGGTCAAATGTTTGGACCAACTTCCTGATTTCCGATTTAGCTGAAAATTTACATACATATTATATTTCAACACTTATATTGCTTGCAATTTATTATATTGTGGTACCATCAAACTGATTTGATGATGGAGACAGGAGGTGGCCATAGGAACACCGTGATGAAACAACGCAACCGAATTGTGTTTGGGGTTTTTAGAATTGTCTCGATGAGTATTCGTTGCCTGTGGTAAGAAAAGTACAGTTAGCGACAAAAAGCTTGTAATTGCAAATGTAATTTTTGCCAAAAACTTATTATGCGGGTTGATTGTTACATTTTTAAACAAAATATAATGTCAATAGCTACACGTTCTAGGCCTAAGTACACTTTAATAGACACCATGGACATTTCCAATGGAATCCCTGAATACATCGAGCTTAATTATTGTGTCAGCGACAGTAAGTGCATTGAACTTAACGAAATGGCTATACACTCGTAGTTACTTCACTGTCTGCACCTACACAAAATATCAATGTCTTAATAACTGGCATTTAAATACCGATCAAATTAAGGTGATTAAGTGTGTTCAAGTATGTGTTCAATTTATTCTTAACTACAATATGCTTAATGCTCATTATTATATTAAATATATTTTTACAATTTTTTTAATGAAAGCCATGTGTTCTGTTTCGTCATAATCGACCATGGTCACTTGGTTGATAAATGCAATGTACTTATTCTTATTTATTTCGTATATGATATTATGGACGTATCTATATAATAAATGAGAAATTCATGACTAGGTAATGAAAACAAGGTAACTTCATATCATAACTGTATAAATATTATTCTTCTTATTTATTTTATACATCAAATCATATCAAACGCGGACCCACAAGCGTCAGCCTACGCAAGTCAAGTGAATTAAAATTACGATTGTAGGTTAAGGTACTGATCATGTCGTGAGTATTACGGCTATTATAGTGGCCTGATAAAACAAACACCTACTGAGGTACAACATTCTCACGGTTCATAAGTAGATATGTGGACATCTCCATCCATATGCATGTGTATATCCATACGGTGTTGTAATATAATTAGAGCTTATGTATGTGCTGCGGCTGGTTATGCTGTATAATTACTGGCGTAGCGAGCAGGGCGACGCCCTTTGCAGGCGGTGGACAACTGACCTTTGCGTTTCCACTGCGTTTCCACGGACACAGAACCGTGACACTGTTGTTTTTTAACAAAAAAAATTGCGACGTAGATTGATGTAGAAATGTATAACAATATGTTTAGTTTGATAGTGGAGAATATGCAAATCGCACAATTTAGAACAATTTTCAATCACCTCTTTAACATTCAATACTTTCGCGTTTTGCACAAATATTAAAACATATTTCAAAACCGACACACGGAGCGACATCTTTTGGAGTTCTACGCAGTCCAAAAGATGTCGCTCCGTGCCGAAATCCGGGCGTTCACAAAATAAAAGGTATTTGAGAAAGAGTGTATATTGGTCAAACTAAACGGAGCGTGTAAGACAGGGTGAAAGAGCACATAATCCGCGATTGACGAAAATCTTTTAACATCTATAAATCATTGGTGAGCTTCATAAACAAAATTTGTCTCCACGGAACGCCTTTATTATCCTCGAGTTGTGCGAGAAGCTATTGAAATTAGGAAATACCCCAGAAAGGTTAACAGGGAAGATGATTTTAACTTAACGTCAGCTTGCGGACCAATGATCCAGCAGCTTAAGCCAAGGGATCTATCTTCGGATATGTGCGCGTATATAGTGCGTGTCGGACTTTTTACAATATTTAACATATGCGTGGTGGATGGTTTGAAATTGTGATGCCTACCCCAAACTTTTCCATAGACTTTTCGTTGGGTAGTTACACAAATCTCTGTTTTGACATTTCGCTGAGCCATCAGTTATCCGCGACCACGACCAGTGAAAACTTCGTCGAAACGTCGGAATTAAAGGTAACAAAATGCATTTGTGATAGACCCGGTTTTTAAATATCTTGTAATAAACTTTTTTACTTTTCTTGTGCTGTATTCGTTGCTTGGAGGATTTAACAACTGGAGACGCCTTGTCTGTAATTTTCTTTACAAAACAGTCTGCCGATTTTTGCGGGGCAGGGGCACGTTAAATGTATGGCTATTTGTACGTAACGTACAAATCCGTGTCCCTGGGGACACGGTCTCATTAGAGACCGCTCTGATGGCTTAAAATGGATACGTGTCCTCTGTTCTTCACTACGGGCTAATTCTGTCGGGTAGGTTTGTCAATATAGAGTTTTCAAAATACAGAAAAAATGTGTAAGGGATATTTGTCATGCTAGTCCTGATGATCCTTGTGTTCCCTTATTTGAAAAGCTGCATATTCTTCCCTTACCCTGCTTATACGTAAGAGAAACATCTTTTTTTGTTAATAACCACCGCGCATTATTTACTAAACGTAGTGAAGTTATGCATAGGTAGAAAAGGCAGAAATTTTGTAAATCTAATTTTTAAACCACGTGGATATAAAATGATTTATGATTTTTTTTATATATAACGTGTGTATATTAATTTATAATAGACTACCTGATGACTTAAAGATACTCTGACTGACTGACTGACTTAAAGAGACGCAACATATTCAAGCGCAAATTGACTAGCTGGCTTTTGGACAGATGCTTTTATAGTATTAAGGATTATTTGAATAACTGACTTTGCAATTAGATTTATTTATGTACCTGAAGTTCTAAACGTTTTTTTTTTTTCAACGGAAATGAAAAAATATATTTTTTCAGCCCCGAGCTAGTATCGATCTGAAACTTCACACAAATCTTCTTTGTAGACCCAAAAATCATAACAAAAATTATCAAGAGTCTACCACCCCCGGAACTACCCCTTTGGCTTAAAAAACTCACCCCTAAGACAAAAAATACTATTAAGCCTTATATCGATCTGAAAATTTACACAAATCTTCTTTGTAGACCCAAAAATATTAAGCCTTATATCGACGACCGGTCTGGCCTAGTGGGTAGTGACCCTGTCTATGAAGCCGATGGTCCCGGGTTCAAATCCTGGTAAGGGCATTTATTCGTGTGATGAGCATGGATATTTGTTCCTGAGTCATGGGTGTTTTCTATGTATTTAAGTATTTATAAAATATTTATATATTATATATATCGCTGTCTAAGTACCCTCAACACAAGCCTTATTGAGCTTACTGTGGGACTTAGTCAATTTGTGTATCTCTTGATAATTTTTGTTATGATTTTTGGGTCTACAAAGAAGATTTGTGTGAAGTTTCAGATCGATACTAACTCGGGGTTGAAAAAATATTTTTTTTTTCATTTCCGTTGAAAAAAAAAACGTTTAGAACTTCAGGTACATATTTATATGTTTACTAATTATATTTCATGTATATTTTCATATTTTTACAAATTATTATATTATTCTTTATTCATATATGTATTGCTTTATTTTTTGATGTTAGAATGTGCTCCTTTGTAATCTTTCCATGTCTGCACGCAGACTGAATATACTGGAATTTTGTTTTTTTTTTTTTTGTACCTATATGATCTGCATGTATATACGTGTATTCAGTGCAAATAAATTCTTGGAATCTTCGAACTTGACCCTGATACAAAAAAAAGGGTGTAGAATTTTATACCTTTTAAGATACAATGTCAAGAATTGGGTCGTTTGACATGAATAAGATAACAACTTTAAACACACACTTTGCATTTAGTTAACCTTCGACTAATGGTCTCTTACGTGATGTTTAAAGGTTCATGTGTAATTTAATGTAAGTATTCAGGCCAACAAATCAACATAACATAAATACATATTGAGTAAGTTAAGAAATAGTTTGCTGTTGTCACCCATTAAAAGTATTTGATTATTATTACTTTTGGATCACCCTTCGTGATATGACAAATCGGCCATTTTTTGAGATTAATTACAAGCTTATATTTAACTTGCTCTGTTAGTGTGGACAAATTTAATCTTGGAAGCTAAATTTGACCCACTTCCCGATTTCCGATTGAGCTGAAATTTATGGAACTGATCTGATGATGAAGACAGGAGGTGGCCATGGGAACTCTGTGATGAAACAACAGAAACTAATGAATGTCATCTCGCTTTGTGTGGTAGGGCACAGCACAGCGGATGTCATTGCAGATCTAGAGCAGAGCCCAACTGGGGAAGTACCTCCACCTTACAGAAAACCGCAGCCAAATAACACTATACCCTACTTATAGTGTTGTGTTCCTAGTAGGAACACGAACTTCCTACCGGTGACTAAGGTTGCCAGAGCATCGGCAACGCGCATTTAACTCCTCTGGAGTTGCAGGCGTACATAGCCTACAGAGACTGCTTACCATCAGGCGGGCCGTATGCTTGTTTGCCACCGACGTAGTATTAAAAAAAAAGTAGAGTCAGCGATAAAAGCTTGTACCAAAAATGAAAATTTTGCCAAAATCATGGAATCATTTATCCCAGTGTACAATCAAACACTAAAACAACATGCAACACGTCGTGAGTAAAAATACAGGTTCACATAATACTGACACAGTAGTATTATTACAAGGTAAAGTTAAATTCAAGGGTGATTTTTAATGCTGAGCTTAATCAGTATCTCAAATCTTAATACTTCATTGTTAACTCGGCAATGCGAATAAGCTTCAAGGTGTTTATGCTTCGAGTAAACATTCGTTTTAAGACAAAAACGCATTTTCCCTAGTTAAAAATAGTTTTCCGTATCGCATTGGTCAAAACGCCTTTTCACTAGTTAAGGGTAGATTCCGAAACGCCTTGGTGAAAATTAAGTTTTTACTGGGATGTTCAAGTCAAAACTGGTTTTCGTAAGGAGTTAATTTCAGTGATAACTAGTATTCTCATTTAAAAAAATGGTGCTTAACTACTAGTTTTACTGACTACTTATACGATAACTTTTCTAGAAGACCTACGGCAAAGCTTAGATGTTTAAAGCTCGCTCAGTCTTAAGAGGAAAGGGGACGATCACTTATCTATACAAACTTAGTCCTCATTTTCCTCTCTGGATATTGACCTTACGGAAAATATTTTTATACAATTTGATACTGTATTTTAGGCACAGCTCTATTACCGCTCGTTAGACTTTTTTTCGATGTTTTAATTATAGGTATTATAAGAGTGAGAAGCGAAAAATGAAAACCAAACAAATTTTTAAAAGCTCCTAGATGTGGTCGATAATTTGATATATTCGTACATTAAGTTGTGTCAAAATATTTTCAATAATTTTGATATCCATAAAGGAAAATGTGGACGACGATTGTATGGAAAGGTGGATTCGGAACTCAAATAAGTAAAAAAAACCTAAGTAGAGGCGCGTGGATGGCACTAGCTAAGATTATAGCTTTTTGGTTTTCTTGCACTGCCCGCCTGCGCATCAATACTTATCACACACATGACTGTGACACGTCTTGTCCACGTTTAGTGTGTTTATAAATAAATCGGCAACGCAACATGTCGCTGGTTGGCGATGTTAGTTTGTTTATTCGTAATAGTTAAGTTCATTGTCGTGTTGCAGGCCGGTCTGGCGTTAAACCGGTGCCTCCCACGCGGTCCTCCGTAAAGTGTACGGCGATTCGAAAAATAGACTATAATATTTTAAACGTTAGATCTAAATTTGATTATGTGGATGGTTATTACAGTTTTGAGATCACTGAAGATGTAATTGAATAAGATCTTAAATCTTAGCAATACAACTATTATGCTGTAGTTTTTATGCGAAGCTGTGTAAGTGTAACAATAATTTATCAAAAAAGACTTAAAACTGCAAAACGTGGTGTAGTTGAGGTTTTTAAATATGTTGTTGGTACCCGCAACATGACCTAACATGAACGATTTATGCAGTTTTCTAACAATTTTATTCTTATAGGTCTTTTCGCTATAAACTCACGCATTTTTTTTTAAGTTAGTAAATTATTACCACCTAGACCCCATGATTTCGATATGGTATTCATTTGATATTACTCGCATGGTTATATTTTAAGTATTTAAGTACAGTACTTACTTATTGTCCTATGTCCCCTAGATGGGGCAGAGGGCGTCCACAGTGCGCCGCCATCTGGATCGGTCTTGAGCTTCGTGCTTGAGTTCGCTCCAAGTCTTCCCAATAGCCTTCGCCTCTGCAATTAGCCCGGCGCCAGTTCTGCTTTGAACGGCAACGTTTCCTTTTTTCTTGGGGATTCCAGTCTAGGGCTTGCCTCGGATTTAAGTACAGTGTTACAATACTTACACAACTATTTCTAAATAAACTTCAGGCATGGCTTCAAATTTCTTACTTGGATTGCATTGGACAGTAACCTTTAAATTAGGGTTAAAGTGAACGTTATCTTTGTATCAATCGAGTGTTAATTTAATTTGCTTTAGGACCGAAGGCCCTTAACAAACACTCAAGTTGTGCGTTGAGCATAGACTACATCCTGACGACTACTCAATATGTAATGTTTAGGATGACAATAATAATCATTCAAAAATGTTCATTTTATACTAGTGGCTCTGTCGAACATCCGTGACTTCACCATTTTGAAAACAGCTTAAAAACTAAATGGACAATAAAGTTCTACCTGTATAACTGTGCAATAAATAAATGAATAGAGGGCATACTAAAGCATATTTGTCGAAGTCGAAACGGAGATTGAGACGTCTACTTTCGTTTATATTTGTAGTTCACTGGAAGATCTCTGAGCTCCAGGCGCGACGTGTTGAGCGCGAGTCGTCTTATTACTTTAATCTAGTAGGTTGTGATCTGTACGAGCATTGAGTCACTGTTTTACACGTCCCGCCAGTGTTTAACAGATTAACGCTCATTGGCTGAACAATTGTTCCACTTTACTTGCATAGTCACTTGGACCGCTTCCCAACTTGCCGAGTAGGAGAGTATTGTGGTCAAATACATTGCATATCATTGTTAAGGATCATTGTCACGATATATTTGGGCGTCACTATCTTTGATGCTTGCTGTATTACGACCAGTCTGGCGTAGTGGGTAGTGATCCTGCCTATGAAGCCGATTGTCCCGGGTTTGAATCCCAGTAATTTATTTGTGTGATGAACACAGATATTTGTTCCTGAGTTATGGGTATTTTCTATGTATATACGTATGTATTTATCTATATACGTATGTATATCGTCGCCTAGTTCCCATAGTACAATCTTTTCTTAGTTTGGAGCTAGGCAACTCGGCTAAAAGACAATAAAACTGACTATCACTGAATAACCAAGTATCACCGAATAGCCCAGGTTTGCCCTACATACTCGTAATTTAATTGTGATATGGAAAAGCTTTCATAAATATACGCTTCCACAAAATGGAAAATCTTTTCGAGTATTTCATTTCCGTTTCCTTTACTGCCTCTGATTGGTATAGCACTGGTACCAATCGAATTTCGCTCTAAATTTCACCTCCATACTGTCACGAAAAATGCAATATCACTGGCACACGTCTTTGTTTGTCAAAGAGTCTTTCAGGATTTTGATTTGTGTTTCATGTTTCATAGCGGGTTCACATCACAAAGGGATTCTTTTTAATTTTATTCCAGATTCAAGCTGTATACGTAGTTTACGTCTGAACAAAAATTATTTACTATTGTTGTAACAAAAATGCGTATCGGTTGGAGTATTTACCGATAGGTACTTGTGTACAAAAACTAAATACTAAGTACTTAATTTAAGCAGTACTGTACAGAATAACTCTTCTTTGGATTAAGTAGGTTGTATGAAGTTACCAAAGTTATAAATAAACTAACATACATCAGTAGGTATTACTGTAACGAACAAATATTGACTGTATTTTGTTTGATATATATATATTCTATGTTTCTTCGACATTTTATCATTTTTTTGTCTACCGGAATATTGTTCAATAAATTTTACGTCGATGATGCTCTAAACATACATATATACATAACATAACCTTTATATTATACCCTTTGACCTTCTTACTTACTTCACTGATTACCTCGACTACCTAGCTCGACAAGACACATTTTAGGTTGGGATTCTATTATACTCGATGTCAAATAGTGCTAGTCGATAAATATTTGAGCTGAAAGACCGAATCCGCCAGCTCCGCTTTCAAAATATTAACGACATAAAATGGAAAATGTTTTAAAACATCGACCGGATCTAGGACTAATACACTCGTAGCTTTAAAATAAATATGTAAGGGTCTCGGTTATTAAATGTAAAAATACTTGGATTTTATAGATACTTTTACCGTCGCAAATTGCAAACACTGAGTGCACTTGTAGTGCACTACGTTTTTCTAGTTCCTAGTTGTTGTGAAATCTGGTTTGTGCATTTTAAATTAAATGTCTGTTCTACCTGCACATAGTTTAGTATTATATCTACAATATCTACATAATTATTGAAATAGAGTTAAGCTTTATTAATTGCTAACAGGCACTTATTGTAACACGAAGAGGATATTGGCTATAACTTTGCTGTTATTTACGTATTTGGATATGGACCCTTATACACAACATAGAGGAAAATTATTCTGATAGTTGACATGCATCGCTGTGCTCGCTAAAAAATCTATCCTATAAAAAAATCTTTTGAATTTCCGCTAGAAATATCACGCACACCAATTACCGGATGGCATTGGAATAAATGATATATATATATAATCAATATTGCGTGTTTTTTCAATCGACATAGATATTAATTATATTGTACATCGTTGGAAGAAAAAAAAAGGCCAGATTATTTCGCTAATAGCGATACTTAAAATAACTTCAGGATCTTTATTGCAACTTGAAGGAACTATGAAGTGGAACTAGTCGTCCGGAAAAGTTAACTGAGCTGCCGCGCAACTCCAATATTGGTTCTGCTCTTAAATTTTACTACTAAGTTCATTAAAGTGCAAACTTGATTCGTGATAATAACTAACGTAAACTCAGATAACAATGCTAGGATTAAACCTTCTACAGTTTTGATTAACCGCAAGCCCCACGAAGACTCGGAAACGCAAGGAGAACTATACAACTAAAGATGTCTAGAAATATCTAACATTATACCGCCCATTTGTTTTAACTAATATATGGCGTTCGGCGTCAGAGTTGAGTATGCATGCTCGGAGCATGCATTCCGTGACACGTACAAAGAAAGAGACACTGATGGCGATATCGTTTGTTTCAGACACTGCTCCGAGCGCAGGCAGCGGCGCCGTTGTGGGTGTACCGCCGTCATGGGAGCCATTCTACTGCGTGCTGCAGCAGGACAGACGGGTGCTCACCGCCTATACTAGCGAGGAGCTCGCTGTAAGTACCATGCATAGATCTTTCGAGCTAGTCTCGTCACATTTGCTTATTGTGGCCTCGTTTGGTCAGATCATGTAGTGCTGGATGGATGCGATTGGAGCTGTTATATATTTTTGGTTACAATCATGTTTTTATAATTGAAGCGGAATGAATGTCATTAAAATCGATCTGCCATCGCCATTGGCCTATAGGTACACTGTATTGCTCAAAAATACAGGTACTTCGTGTTTTTACAAGGTTTTATTTAGCTTTGTGTTTTTTTGTGTTTGTACGGGTATAATCTTACTAGCTAAAATAGTCCCACTTCCTATGGTTGACAAGATAATATTATGGTAACATCGAGCTGATAAAGGAGCTGAGCGATAAACAAAGGAGTTGGCCTATGTGATAAAACAACGCAACCTAATTGGGTTTGTTAGAATTATTTTGATGAGTATTAGCTGTCTGTTGAAAGAAAAGTACAGTCAGCGATAAAAGCTCGTATCAAAAATGAAAATTATGTCTTTATTTATTTATTTAAGTATTGTTTTTAGTATTGAAATATCATCAAACACTATTACGACAGCAGATGTGGAAAACTACGAAGAGTTATTTTTGGGTTTCGTACTAAAAAAGTTAAAAATGAACCTTTATGGCGCAACTTTCTCCGTCTGTCTGTCACATCGCTAAATATCACGTTTTGACTGACGACAAGATCCGTACGTTAGCCATAGTTATTTCAGTAATTTTTGATAACATACCTACTAAAATTGCATTGCCACGAAGTTTGTCGAACTATGTGAACAGAAGTGGTTATACCCTTATCTGTACTAAAACGTACGTACGTTATACGTCTCTGACTGTGACATTTTGCCATTTACTTTATTTGTTGAGTTGAGTTGTTCTTTAGTTTTATTTTGTCGAGACTCCCTGAAATATACCCACAAACGATGTAGTTATAAATGGTATCCCTAATTAAAGACAATCGCTGCGGATATAATGCAACACCTTACAGACACTTGTGTAACTTCTTTTGTTTTGTGCGTTGCCATTCATAAATATTGGTTCGGATCAATAGGTAAATGTATCGAAGTTTTTGCACACCGGACGCAATTTGCTAATTCCGATAACCAATAGAGCGCGGCGGTCACTAGTAAGTGTA